>NW_015091043.1:1684582-1826116 GCF_001431845.1 Calidris pugnax
GGGGGGGGGGGAAGAGAAAAAGCAAATCTAAAGTCTCTGGATTTCAACCCAGGCTGGAGTGGGATATTCACGAGGAATAAATAGCATGCTGTCACAACCAGTGAGTCAAACCTGCCGTGGCTGACCTAGCTGATGAACGCAGTCTGAGTCTGAAGCTTCAGGGCAGAATAAAGGCCTTCATTCAGGTGAGCTTCTGCTCTTTGAAAGCAGAGATGTGGCTGCAGAAATTAGTCCTTGAGATCACCGGGGAGCTCAGAAAGCATGGCTGAGCACAGATCAAATCACTTCTCCAGCTCATACATGCAATATCAAGAGCCTGGAAGATGGGGCAAGCATTAAAATCAGGGTTTTTGGGGAAGGACAAAAACAGTCTTATCAAGTGTAGGACTACTGGAGTTCTTATCAGAGCAGTATTCATTTGGTCTGGGACCTTGCATTGACCGTACCAGACATGCCCCAGGGACACAATTCTTGTAACAGTGTGAGATACCTTGCCCCCATTGGTGGTTTTCTTAACTCATGGCACATCTAGGAATTTGCACTCTCAAGCATGAACAATGCTATCATGGAGGTTTTATCCCATTTTGCATGATGATGGATGCTTCCTTTCTTCATGGCAATATTAGACCCTTCTCAAATCTGCTATGCTTGTATACACAGTGATGCTGGTAGCAGCGAGATTCAAAGGCTTGATTTCATGATATTGTTTTAAACTTTCAGTTTATGTCATTTTCACATTTTTTTTACTCTTCAATTTAACTGCCCCAACATGATGAGATTATTTAAATAGGACACCAGAATGACCTACTTTGCCATTTTCATTTTTTCTTGGTCTTCTATAACACCCCCTTTTCTCCCCCTCTGACCTAAGAAGTTAGTTCTTTTTCATCTTTTCCTAAGGAAGAGCTTGTTATCTTCAAAAATAAACCATTGACTGTCAATATGAGAAGTTGTAGGGGCACGGTGAGAACATTCCGCAAGGCTGAATGATATAATTACAATTACTTTCACCTTCATTTTCTGCCCTGTTCTCTATGTTCCTGTCCTTAATATTTTAATAATATGTACTGAGTGGACTTTTTCACTACAGCTCTGTCTTTCTGACAAGATGGAAAAGGTTATGGTTGTATTTGCTCAGCTGCAGTAAAAAGACTCGCATGGCTTTTGAGTGTAAAAATCTTGCCTTGAAACACCACAAGGTAGACAAAGCTATACTGGAGGACAGGACTTGTTTGCCAGTGTGTTAGAGTGACCATCTGTGCAAATCCTCTATTTCCTCTACACACCTGGAGCTGTGCCTCACAGAGATGAAAGCAGAACAGTCACCTTCTTCCAGTAAACCTCTTTGGCAAGAGATTTCAGCCTCTGGCATAATGTCATTTCAAGGCAACCAGTTAGCCCAAAAATCCAGAGGCTAGCATATCTGGATGACCTTGTAGGCCACCTAAGTTGAAAAGGTTTCTTAGAGGAGATGTCTGAGGTGCTGCCTAACATGCTGGTTAAGCCTTCAAATTGAACGTCAAAGGCAATCTCAGTCTTGACAAGCCCCCTCATACATTCACCCAAAGCTTTTTCTCATTCTCCATCTTTGCTCACTTACAGTGATCTCTCCATACCCGTGTTGCTCAGTGCCAGCAGCAAAGGACCCCCCGGGACTCGGAAGTGGTGCCAGAAGAGCAGGGTCATGATCAAACCTCAAAGTGTCCCTGCAGATAGCTGTCTCTCCCGAAGCTGGTGGAGCACACAGCCTCATGAGGCACAGTTGTGGCGGACCCACCAGTGGTCTGGCATTGACACCCTGTCTACCACTGCTCCATATAACGCTAATGACCAATGACATGAGGAAACAAAAAAGTCCCAAGCCTTGGTCACCACAAAGATGGGCACAGACTTTTGTCACAATCCACTTACGATCCCAGTGGAACTGTGTGGGTTGCTTGAAATTTAATGTGCCTGCCAGCACGTTGGTGGCTACAAATCATTTATTTAACTGCAAATGTCACAGTGGCTCCATGGACAATAAATTAGCATTCTGGATTTGCAGTAAGGAGACCACGGACAGAATTTGTGAATTTTCTAGGTTTTGGTTAAAACTTTGGTTGCAGAACAAACTTACAAAATACTCCTTGCTGAGCTGTAAAATACCACAGCAAAAAGTTGTCTTTTTCTCTTTTTGCAGTATGCCAGCACTTGCCATTTTTATTTGTAGTTTCCTTTTTCAAAAAAAAGAAAGACTTTTTTCCCCTGAAGACACCTGATGTAGCATAGCCTGCAACACTGGGAATAAATTTATCTATTCCAGTCCTACTAGCTAAATGTTGGTCACTTGCTCTTGTGCCACAAAGGAAACACAGATATATTCATTGACAGAGAATGGCTGCATTCATGGCACTTGGTACACTGCTATTTTTACTTCAATCCTATAGTTAGATTCTATATTTTCAGCAGTAGAAAGGGGGAAACTTTCTCAATGGAATCTGTTTCCTATTTCCACATAAAATTAAGGACACTGTCCAGCAACAATTTGAGATAAAAAGAAAATCATGGGATTAGAAATAAAGCTTGTGGTTTACGAAAGGCTATTTGGGGCACTACAAATTGACTACTTATACAGCTAATTCTTTTATATGAGTTTTTTGGTTTCCTACAAAATTGACTACTCCATGTACTAGGCTAATGCATTCTCACATGTTAATTAATACTCACTGCATGAGTGAACCTGTATGACTGCTACACTGGGCTATTTACCTTTTGAAATCAGACGAACCATGATGTACCAGGGCAGCCCTGACCCGTTTCACAGATTTCATCTTCAACAAAGAGAAACCTGAATTAGAAGTGCAAGCCTCATAAAGCTGAAGGAAACAAAGTACACAGTCCCTTTTCACTGTTTTGTTGTGGGGTTTTTTTTGTTTTTTTTTTTCCTACAGTGCATTCGGACAGAATTAGGCTCATAACCTCAGGGTTCCCTTATGATTTCATTATGTTATTTGTTTGTTTACTTATACCAAGCAGTTGCTGTGCAATGAATGAATGACAAAATGGCCCAAGAACTCCAAACTCACTCTCAAATTATACTGATATAAATCGCTTTGCATAGAGTTTCTTTAATCTCAAGGCAATTTTAGCAAAACGTAAAAAAAGGGATGACAAAATACTAGGCCTTCATTCTTTGGATGGGACTGCATGAAAGCTGTGGTATGGTTCCCATGTCTTCAATATGATAGCCAGATTTGGTAGCCACACTGTAACACCAGTTGCACAAGTGTTTCCATTGAAATATAGAGGGCCTGTAGAAAATACCTATTTATATTTCAGCATGAGGTGCAGAAATGAAGAAATACCAGATCTCAGTTACCAAGTCACCTGTTACATCAGTTCTGAACAAAACAGAGTCAGAATTTCTTCTCTGAAGCACTTGAAGCTGCTTTCATCCATTTGACAAGAACAAAACTAATATATTAAATAAAGTAGCATGCTTTAGGGATGCATTTCTTAAAGATATTTCAACAATTCAATGAGAGCTAAATTGTTATTTAGAGGAACTAATTACAGAAGACAAAAGTAATTTTTTTGTAGCCTGAAAATCTATTCATATTTGTCCAAATACACAGGTCTTCTAACTGTACAAAGTATACTTACCCTGTTTGTTGTTTGGTTTTTGTGGTTTTTTTTTTCTTCTAATACTACTTGTTATTCTAAATATGCTATATCTTTACAGGCATGGTAGAAAATCAGGTAGAATATGTCTTTGCTATGGTGTTGCAAAGTGACTGTTTACCTGATTTTGTGAAGTATCTGGAGAAGTAGTAAGTATGCAGTGTGAAAACTGAAATAAACCTTTAGAAAAGAAATGGCAACCCATTGGGACATCAAAAATATCTCAGGTGCATACCATTTGTTAGCTATGGGTGTAGACCACTGCAGGCTGATGTGAACTAGCTGGCCTAGGGGTAAGAGAAAAAGTTCTGCTGTTGTACTCTTAAAAACATAGGACGTATGCTAAGTCAAGGAATAAGTGCTTTTTTAATGGTCACAAACCCAGAACTATTTCCTTAGTTTACTCAGCCCTAAAAAATCAAAACTCTGATTCCATTGAAATTGGAGAGGAGATAAGATTTCATCCACCATCCCGACCGATCTGCAAGTTCAAAGGGCCAGGAAGCTTGGTATTCCCTGGGTTTTAGGTCTTTGAACACGGAAACATAAAAAAGTGAGCACCAGACTTGCTGCTCGCTTCCCAGACAGTCTGTGACCCCAGCAGACTTCTGGCAACCTCACCCACTCAACCTGACCCCAGATGCTTTCATGTCTTCCGTATGGAGCAGAGGAGACCCTTTTGCTCCCAGTAAAATGCTTGCATGGCAGTGCCGGCTTGTTCAGGTCTACCCAGTGAAAGAAGCTCCAAGGGACAAATCAAGAGGCATGAACCCACTTGCTGTGGCTGCTCTGCATTCCCCCTCCCAATCGCTTTCCTCTCCAAGCAAGAGGTCTCAAAAATTACAAAAATATTGCATCCTGGTGCTTTTTATTTTTAGACAGGGAGAAAGGAGGTGTGCGGGGCAGGGGAGTTTTGGCAGTCGGCAAAGCACCACTCCATGCTCTGATGGGAAGGACTCATCCAGCAGGCAAGGACAATAGCTCACTTGTGCCGGGCCCTACCACATCACTGTCACACAGGAAGGGTATCCGAAGGTCACAAGGAGCAGACTAGTGCCCAACTATATTTTCACAGGAGGAGATGTAAACCTGATGGACTGAAGGAACATTACACACTGGACCTTGCTGGGAGGCTGGTCATATACAATAACAAATTTGCAGCTAAAGAGCACAGGGGTTTAATGAGCTTCCCTTATTTAAAAAAAAACCCTTCCCCTCACCCAAATTTGTTTTTTTTTTCTTTCTGATTCAGTGCTAGAATACTACAGCACCTCAGTTATAATCCTAATTGAGCTTCGCAAATAGCATGACAAATAATTATTCTGTTGGACCATTATGAAACCCAATTAATTGGATTTCAAAGCAGGGGAAAAAAAATCAGCCGAACACTTGTTGTTCCAGCCTACAGAATAATCTGAATTCATGCTCACTGAGTATTTTATAGGCCTCTGGAACTGAACTGACACCTTTGTGAAGTTGTTTCTCTCTCCCACAGTCCTGCAGTCGCAGGACATGCCATTCGCAATTACAGAACCTTGTAGGCAGAACCACCTTCTCAAACTTCAGAATGACCTGCAGAAGTCGTGAGAAGAGAAATATCCCATTCTCTAGGCTTCATAAGAATTTCAGAATATATGTTAGGAGGAGCTTTTTATTGATAGATAGAGTCAGCAACATAGAAATATTGGCATGAAAGGGCTTGCCTGTTTAGACAAGTTTCATTTCATGCAGCCAACAAGGAGCTGTGTGCTACATGTTCCTTCTGGAAAGAGTCAGAAGAGGTGTTCCCCATACTGCTTTCATACCAACAAGTCACAAATGACATTCTCCCAAAATAGACAGAAGACCATAATACAGAACAAATAGCCTCAAATTGTACATTGATATAATGAGAGGACTGGAGCACGACCAAATCCTTGGAATCCTGCAGGAACACACAATTAATCTTCAGGGCACACTGCAGACGAAGGCCATCATTCCTCTCCTCCTTACCTCTGAAACAACACCCCCTGCTGTCTTGAACTTGGAAATATTTTTTTCTGGCTAAACCTGACACATGAAGTAAGGCCAAGCAGAAGCAGACCATTCAGGTTCATGAGAGACTTATTATAGGCAGCATCAGGTGCAAACCTCACAAAGCACCAGTGTCCCACCAGGAACACAAGCATATGGTGGCAGTGCCTTTGTCAGGCTTCCGATCCAGCAGGTACACTGTGCAACTGCATTATTATGCTGCAGCTGCATATGGTGAAAGATGACAAACAGTTGCAGCCCTCTCTAGAATAATTTATGTAGGTTTCTCCCAGAATGGAAAACTGGGCATCTTTCATAGAGGCTACCAAGCACTACAAGGACTGGCAACTTCTGCCTTCAACCCTTCAACTCAACAAAAGAAACCACTTCAGCAAAACCTGTACTTTTTAGTCCTGAAAAGGCAAAAGCTGACACAATGTAAGTGTCAGGTCATGGATAAAATGTATGCCTCTACAACATGACTAACACAGTACATGTGCAAAATAGAATAGATAATAAACTCAGTGGAATTTTTGGAGAATACAAATGTGAAAACTCATGCCACCCTCCAGAAGAGGAAAAATACCCAGAATTTTGTCAGATAGCTCTTGTTCAGTGAAGTTCTAGGAAGCAGAGATGCCCTTTATGTCTTGGAGGGCTGACCATTGCCAAGCTTCTGTTGTGCATGCAGAATTAAGAGGCTGGTGACAGACATTATATCTCAGTTTGCTTCTCAGTATGAGATCAGCTCTTCCAGTGATGACCCCAGACCCAACAGGGGAAGGCTTCTTTCTCTTGTAGCTTGGCTGAATAATCTCAGGCAGTGAGCATTTTGCCTTTCTCCTCCTTGCTAACTTATTTCCACCTATTTCCAAAGATGAGCAGAAGGAAGTTCATCTTTTCATGCAACATTGTTCTCCTCCTGGAATTTGACTAAAGTCAAGAGGGCTCTCACTGGGCTTGGCTTAGGAGGCAGACAAGGGTGGCCTAGCACTTCTTGAGTCTCACTTAGCTTGGTAACGCACACAATAGCCTATTTATTTCACCTACACCGGTTGCAGGGAGAGGTTGTCTGATGGTTTCAGGTCCCCATAGGATTCTCTTTACTCTGCAATAGCCATCCCACAGCTCTCCTACTAGCTTTAGGGCCCACCACACCACCTGTATGGCAACACCAATGGGAGAGAGATTTTTCCTCTGACCAGCAACAGGCTGCTAAACAGTGTAATAAAATGAAACTCTGATCATGCCTACAGTTCTTCAGGCTTTTCCTTATGTCCCCTCTCACTTCTCTTTGTAGATGAATGACTTTAAGAGTGTTTAATTTGTGCTGCTCTCACTTATGAGCTAAATATTCAGTGCAATATTTAAAGTGACTCTCACTTCAAGCTTCTAAATCTATATACAGGCATGCCAAAAAGTGATTTAATATTTTTAGGTGTTTCAGGCACCTAGAACTCATTCTGGCTCCCTTTCCATTCATTTTTGTTCTCTCCCCTCAGGTTTATAATTATAATCAGCACAAGAGATTTTGGCAACAAACATTTAAAAAAATAAAGAAAGGCAGATGGTAGGGAAACACAACCATCTGGCTTAGAATAGTCCCCTAAACATCTACAGAAAAATATCTGTATCTCTGATTTTTTTGTGTTCCAGATATCTTTGATACACAGTTCTTACTGCTCCCTCCCTGAAATGAAGCAGTTTTGAATTTATATCAGATCTGGGTGGTATGCATGACTTATTTAAAGAACAATTTAACAAATAAATTATAATTATCTCAGCAAAACCAACTATATCAAGGACTGGAGGAGTGGGGAGAAAAGGATGGGTCAGAGTACAAAAGGAAAAGTTTAGTTTTAACTTTGAAAGCGAGTGTCCTACTTAAGCTCAACTGCCATGAGAAATAATTTCACTATTAATAGCTGTTATCTTAAACTAGGCATGAGAATGTTACAGAAAACATGAGAGCCTCAACAATGACACCTGGTAGAATACAAAGCTTTTAAAGCATTCCTAAGACCCTACAACTACATTGTTTTCCCCTCTTTTTGACTCTTTATACTTGTGATATCACTCGTGTGCATACTGCAACCTATGGTACTTGTTTTATAGTTGTTTGAAAAATCTTCCTTTCCAGGTATATGCAAGTAAAAAATAAAAGTTCTCTGCACAGACGAACAATCATATTTTATTTATGTAGTGAAGAAAGTAAACTGGAAAGCAAAAGCAAGCACCAGTACTTCAGAAGATCTGTACAGTATGATGAACTCCATGCAGTTTTATATAGGGTAGTATGACACTGAACAAGAACCTTTTACAAAGCCTTCACTTACTTACACTTATTTCACTTAATTTGAAGAAAATTAAGGGGAGAGCTATTTCTACTAAACTCTCAAGGGATTATTTTTCCATCCATCTTTTTTGTGTAGGAATTCAGAGAGCTTCATAGAAGCTTTTCCAGATAAAAATGTGGCAGATGAGGAACTAATAATACTGGTTTGACATAATGGACTTTCTGGGAAATTTTAAAGTTACAGAGGAGAAAACTGGTCTTACTTGCTCAGCTTTTGAATTTTGGCAGCATATTTAAAAATTTATAGATACACAGTAAAGAAAACCTGAAAAGCACAGAAATCAAGTTCTCAGTAAAAGAATGCAAGATTTGGAAGAATTAAATTCTAGTATTTAAATTTATTAATCATTAACGTGTCACACATAATCCTCAGTATTCTGTAACCATACCCCATAGTTTTCTTAAACTCCCCTTAAAGCAGCTGCCAGTGAGGGACAGGATATGAGATGGGATGGCCCAGTGGTCTGAATAATTTCTATGAACCAATTCCAACTATACAAGAAGAAATGCTAACCATTGTAATTGCAAAGTTTTTAATTTACAACATATTTTGGTATCCTCATGTAACTTTGCGGACTTAACTGTGGGAGCAACAAACTCCTATCAGAGACAAACACCATCTGAAACTGGGTGTTTAGACGAAGAATAAAATTGGTCCATGATATTTAGAAGCTATGCTTTCAGAGGACTGTAATATTCCTTTGAAGTTTATTCTACCATGAAAGTTTCGAGGAGAGAATGAAAAATAATCAGAATTGCATTGCAGGGAGATTACTTCATGATTTGCTTGGGTGGCAATGTGAAGCAGAAGGCCAGCAAGGGTGAAATTCATCTAGGAAGTTGAGAAGTTGGCAAATCTTCACAGTCATGGAAAACCAAAGAAAAGAGCAATAGCATAATGCCTATGATGGCTTATCTACGGGGACATGGTATCGGCAAAAGAATCACCAAATATCCAGCGTTCCACTTTATGATAGTCTCCATATGCTCTGCTGAATTACACAAACTTTGTAGGTATGCACTGCTTGAGATAGAAGGAAATAGAGTATTTTATTGCCTTGGGGTTAAAGATTCTGTAATCCCTGCAGGTCATGGCTAACGTTTAAAGTCTAAACCAAAGCACTGAAGAAAACAAAACAATTCACTCCAGGGCTGAAAGTCCGCTCATCAGGCTGCAGAATTCCAGGTCAAATTACTTGAATATGCTTAACTTCGAACACTGAGACTTCATGCAAGAGTATACTGTCTGAGCAAAAGGACAGACTCAGAATTTTGTTGTTAGATTACTATCCCTTTAGATGACATCATATTATTGTCACAGGAGAGGGAGTTTGTTGCAGGGGTATCTAGATGTGAGCAAAAGCAACTGCAAGCTAGCTGGGAATAGTGTGGTTCAGAAATACAGGACTGGTGAAGCCTGACAATAGCATTTTAAAAATAAAATATTATTGCTTGGGGACATCAGTATTCCTCACAAGAGGGAGAAAAAAAGAGAGAAGGTTTCCTCATACAACAGTGATGATTTCTATTTTATCAAAGCTATGATTTTCTATCAAAATACATTTTGAAAGAAAAATGTATAACACCACAATCACTGATTTCTATTTTATCAAAGCTATGATTTTCTATCAAAATACATTTTGAAAGAAAAATGTATAGCACCACAATCACTGATAACTAAGCACATACATAAGTACTTCTCTGGTCCTTTGAGAAATTAGAATTTCATTACATTCTTTTATTGTATAGCATTACACATCGATACTAATATATTAGCCTGATATGAATCAAAGGATAATTTGGTTTTCTGGAAGATCTTCTATCCAAAAAGAAAATCCCATCATACACTGTTTATATTACTTAACTTTAAAACCTATGTATGAGGATGGTTTGGTTTATAATTATTGTAAATAGCTTAAAATGGAAAACATCTTCACAAGAACTCATGCAGATTCTTTTCTCCTGCCCAGGTTAATTGTAAATTTTTAGAAAGCACACCAAAAGTCCTCAAAACACAGCCCAAAGTACAGGAGTGTACATTTTTCAAGGAAAGACACTGAGCTGCTGCTGGTATCCTGAGGGAGAAAAGAGGCTTCAAACCAAAGCATCTCATCTGTCTGACCCAATATTTCCTTATGAGAAAAAAATAAAATAAAATTGTATGAAAGCATGAATAATGTTAACTTGTGGGCTTCTCAGAGCAGAGCATGAATAGTAATGAAGTGGTCAGCCATTCTTGGGATGGTGTCACTCCCTCTGCTGTTCAAAGGCTCCAGATTCCCCCAGCCTTTGTGGAATCTAACCCTTAATTTAAAAAAAAAAAAAAAAAAGGAAGAAGATATTAACAAGACACCCTATTGTAAAAGAGGCAGGATGAAAGTCATTATACCTACAGCGAAAATCCCCACCCTCACTACGATATGGGTAAACTGAGCAGGCAACTCTTACTATTCTTTCTTCCTTCTCCATGCTGTCCAGATTTCCTAAAACATCCCACTCGAAACACACAGCAGTTCCTGGCCATGCAGCGCTGCAAGTGTAAGCACAGGGTCACCCAGAGATATGCAGGCAAACAGCAGGGCATTGAGAGAGAGTTTCCAGCATTCCTGGAAAAAACACACTGGCTGCATTGTGTGTTCCCTGGTGGAGCCCAGCCAGGCTTGCCCAGATCACTCTGCTTTCCAAGAAGTTGCATTTAGATACTAAGTTGTTTTTACACCTTCTTTGACTGATTCTATGAAGGACACTGGCAAGCAGAGGCGTAAATGTCTCTCCTGACTTCACTGAGGCAAATGGACAGGACTTTATACTATTATTTCACATACTAAACCTACTTGGCTCTTTTGCTGATTTCTCCTTTACTTGTAAGGTTGCATGTTCAGGTGGAGTCACCAAATGCATACACAATGCATCCAAGATCAGATTAAAGTCACGAAGACACCCTGCAAAAGGTGTCTTGAAACATCTTGAAACATCTTTGGATGTATTAGGGAAACACATGGGTCAACAACAGAAAGCAGAGCTCCATCAGAAGTGATGCTACAGAAGCTTTGTGTCTCCAATACGGCAAAGCTGCCAGTGCAAAGGGAGATGGGGCAGGACCAGGACACAGATTGCATGCCTATCTCCAGCCTTCACTTCAGCAAAAGCTAATGAATGCTACAGGCACCTTCAGGTTTTCCAGGACTTGAAGAGCACTTGAAGGCAACTTTGAGGGACTTTTCATTATGTCCTCAATGTAAGGCTTACTAGTAAAACAGCTAAAAACATAAATTGGAAGTTAAAAATGATAATATCTACCTTTTCTTGTCATGTCTACAGTGTTAAGAGTTTCTTAATCTTTATCTGTCAGCACTGCCACAACACTTCTCAGTTTTAGAGAATTTTTTCCCTCTTAGTTTGGTTTTCTTTGGTTAGATAAACTAAAAGAGGGTTTGGGGAACCTTGTATGTGTATGAACAGAGAGCTGGAGCAGGATGGGGACAGTCAGCTCGGGTAGGTTAGGAAGCAGATGGCGCTGGGGCTGAAAAGAACCAGCACGTATCATTACCCACCTCGTGCATGGAACCAACACTGGATTTAACTTTTTCCAGTCAAGTTCATGCCCAGCTGCCTACTTGGAATAGCCATTACTTTCCAAAAAAAAAAAAAAAAAGATTCACAAAGGTACAAGGCAAGAGAAAGACCTCTCCTGAAATTGGGCGATTTAAAAAAACAGGCCAATTATAAACATGTACACATGGATGGGGCCAGCAATCCCCCAGCTTGCCCCTGTCTAACTGATGGCCATGGCACGTCTGTAATTGCATGCAGTTTCACGTGCAACTGTTCCAGTGTGCACATCCCTGTGCCTTGGATGGGGTGCAACTCATCTGTTTGGCCCTTGAATGAGTTTGTCTGTCTTTGTGTAGCAGCGCTGTGAAGTCCTACAAGGAGCTGCCTCTTGCAAGCTGAAGCCTTGCTCACGAGGTGCTCTCCTTGTGGGTGGTCCACGTTCAGGGAGCCTGAGTGAGTATTTTGTGGCTGCACCCATGCAGCACTCATTGCCTGGTTCAGCCTTGGGCTGGAGGGCAGATCAGGCTGTTCGGTGTCAAAATAAAGGGGCTTAAAATTGGGAATAAATCTATTTTGGCTCTGAAGACGAGTTTAGAGAATATTTCATATGTGATCAGAAACAGGGGCTAGAGGAAAGAAAAAAATCACCCCATTGTAAATACGCAGAACTTCTTAGCATGAAAGGAAAATAACTGAGCTACTTCCAGAAAAACAAACCACTTCTCATTATGGGATTTTGGGAATGTATATAAAACCACAGTTTTGCTGAAGAGTAGCTCACCGTTTGCCTTTCAGAAATCTGGTTTTCCTCAGAGGGCCTCTGACACCCAGCCTCACTGCTTAAAGGAGGGTTTATGTATGCACAGAAAGCTTTATGGTATTTCTATATATTAAAATTCTCACTTGCCTATGCAGCTAGGAGCTAGAGCTTGCAATTATTTCTTTTATGACTTCTATGCAGATAACATTTATGCAAATTCACAAGACACCCATCCATCTGCCATCTGATCACTAACAAGTTTAACAGCGTGGTTACATCACGGAAGCAAATCACATCTAAAATACTGAAGCCACCTTCCTCTGACAGGTTAATAAGAGAGGGAATTTCTATACCAAGCTACTAACATGTTTTTTCAAATATCAGAATCTTACTTCCTGCCCCTCAAAAGCAGATCATATAAAGCCTATTAATGGGGGTTTAAAATACAAATTAACTTATTTTTAGTTGTAGAGGTTAGAGGTCTTCCAATTTCATGCTTTGTTTGACGGCAAGAAGTCAGGAGTGGTTGAATGGAAATGATCTGTTCCCTGATACAACAAGATAATGAGAACAGAGGAAGGCAACATAGTTTGCTCTTCAACTCAATCTCAGACCGATTTGCCTTCCAAGCACCTCCTGTAAACTCAGGGAAGGTTACAAGAGGGCAGCCTTGCCTGAAATTGGTTTATATGCTAAACAGCAGTGGCCGCTGTACTGCCACAAAGATGAATAGATGGAGGGAATCAGAAAGGGAGAGAAAATCTCAGAATGGAGAATTTTCATTGCACACTGATCAAAAATGCAGTGGTAATAGACTTGAAGTTTTTGACAGATATACACTTTTTTTCTGATTGCTTCATAGAATCATATGGGGTTGGAAGAGACCTCTGGAGATCATCTTGTCCAACCCCCCTGCCAAAGCAGGCCTACCTAGAGCAGGTTGCACAGGAACTTGTCCAGGCAGGTTTTGACTGTCTCCAAAGAAGGAGACTCCACCACCTCTCTGGGCAGCTTGTTCAGTTAGGCTTCACATTAAAAGCATTTGAAATGTCTTTCACTGCCTAAAACCACTAATGGCTTCAAATTAAGCAAAGCCAGAGGGCAATTATTAAAAACAAAGGAACTTTTAATAGATCACAGAAGTTGAAAGATGGAAGAGACCATGTAGGCTATCTCAGGAAGCCCAGAACTCATCCCAACGGTACGCTTCCAGTTTGAAATGACCAGACAATGGGACTGTCTCTGTTCTGCAGGTCACACCTGATGCAACACCAACAGCTGCATAGATGCTATGGCAGTACAACACCAAGCACACAGACAAGTTGGAAGAAAACTATCATCAGGCAAGTGACAGCATCAGAGAGAGGCCAGAGCTCTTTTCAGGACTTGGGTGAGCTGTAGGAAACAGCCATTGTGGACTCTGTATAGTCCAAAAGATTTGGGAAGAAACATTCTCACCCAGCTTCTGCCCATTAGCACTGATAGCAATGAGAAAGTGATCAGAAATCAAGAGGACTCACATGCAGCAGAGTATTTCACTTTTTGTATGTTTTTTGCATTTTTTTCACTCTGGAATTTGCATCCCAGCAGAATTTTTTTAGTATCTGCACAGTGTGCAGCTTTGCCAACCAGCAGTACAAGGCAAGGCAGTACAAATCACTCTCCCTAGGACATAAACCACATCTGAAAAAAGAACCAGAGGTGGAACTTGCTTGGAGGTCACCTTCTGTGATGTGTAGCCGTGCTGGGTAGGTCAAGATGCACCTAACACTTTTACTTCTGAGAGACTTAACAACCCATTGGTCAAAAGTTTCAGTGAATGATTTTGTCCACAGTTTGTCCAGGGTGTGTGGACACAGCAGATTTTCTCTCAGTTTGTTTTTCAGTCTTGTCTAAGGAAAAGACAATGACAACATTGGTTTTGTCAGTAGAAAATAATTCTGCAGCTTCAACAAGACCACAGTCCAGATGTCTCACAAAACATGAAAACATTCATGAAAACATTCAACAGCTTCAAGAAGTTCCTATTGTTGTTGTATTCACCTCTGTGTATTGTGGTTGTTTCTGGGAGTGTACACAGTGGATCCTCATTTGCAAAAATAAGCTGCAGTACTATTCCGTCTCGGGAAGAATGTGGATGCCACCTTACCAGTAAAAGGAAATTGTGGGAAGGCACTAGAGAAGTCAGTATTTAAATGATTTTATCTACATCTAGATGGGCAAGTTGCCATTAGAGGCAAGTTGCCTTTACTTTAAATCCCCAAGAAGTTGTCTAACTCAGTCTGAAGGCAGCAACCAGAGAAAAGGCAGCTTTCCATGTGGTTGGAAGCAGTCTCAAGGAGAACGTTGAGGGCCTGCACCATCTTTAAAATGAAGACAAAGTAAGAGGATTGCTTTCTGCCTTTGCAGTTTCCTCCCAGGGTACCCACTGGGTAGTGTACACTCTGGAATAACCCAATCTACAGGGTTTATTCCAGCAGCTGAAGATCCCTTCATTTTACAGTGTTTCCTTTTCTGATCTTTCTAGTGCACTCTTCCCTCTTTTTGCCTCTTTTTAACTCTGCAGTGAAGTTGATGCTTGTCCAGTATCATAGCATCAGCTAAAGCTATAAGGTTTCTTTATCCAGGAGCTCTGGAGCAGGCTCTTTAGAAGGGGTTCTTGCCCTCATTTCATGTCAACTCTTTATTCATGTTAATACTTTGAACTTGGGGGAGCTGGAGGGGAAGGGAAGAAAGGGGAGTGTTTTAGTCAATTCAATTAGAGGTGCTCATTGTAACCAGGACCCAGCACAATGCTGCTCTGCATTACTGCCACACGGATTTCATTGGAAATTAAACACAGAATCAGAGCTTCTCATGTCATTTCCAAATGAAAACCAGGTGTTTCCAACCCAGAAGTGCCATGCAATCACCATGTCATATTTTGTCTGAAAAGGTTAAAAAGCTAAAAATATCACAAAAAAACCCCAGCTTACCAGTCTTTGAAACAAAAAAAATGAACAAAATAAGGACATTGTTTTTTCTTCTTTGTAAATGAGCATCTGGGAGAAGTCTCTGTCGGTTTAAGAAACTGACCTAATCTCTCCCCTCAGAGCAGTATCATCCTGCTCTGTAAAGTTTGTCTCAAAGTTGATTTCAATAAATAAATGGTTATAAAGCTCTGCAGAACTTCAGAGTTTTGCAAGATGTTGCTCTGTACATGCACTAAATGTACTGGACAGTCATGCAACTGAGAGTAGTGTAAGCACCCAGTAGGAAGGACACCAGCGCAGAGTAAAGAAAGGCAAGGCTGTTGTGCCTGTTCCTGGAAATAAGGGAAGAGAAAAGGACTTGAAACAATGTGGCTTTGCTCTCTGAATATGTGGGAAAATGATTTTCTTTTCATCACTTGATATCAGGCCTCTCTGACTATGTCCAGGGAAACAGTTAAATAGCCATGGCCCTTGGATCAAAGAGAGAACATGGGTATGGAACACAGACACTGAGTTCTCACTGGGTTCTTAAGAGTATGCGGTGTCTCTCAAATGCTGCAGCATGACAAAAGAACAAAATTGCTATTTCCTCAACATTAAGGTGACATTTCTAGAGGAAAATATCCTATTGAATGGCAATAAACACTGATTAATCAAGAGCACATTATTAAAGCAGTAAGATTAAACAACAAAGCAAACCAGAGTTTAATGTCTTAAATAGGCATTTGTTTGAGATCACGTTACTTGGAGGATCAGACTTCCACGACACTCTATACAGTGCTGATGTTTCATGCAGATGTGCAGATGACATACTTTGTCTGATATTCTAGAAAGCATAATTTTGGATCCTTATAATTCATCTAGGATATTTAACAGCAACAGAATATTCACCTAAAGCTGCATGTATGTAAGCCCTTGAACGTGAAGTGGAAAAATGGGAGAAGTTTCACCTGATTATGTTGAATCCTCCAGGTGACTGGCTACTCTGTCCTTTGATTGTCAGCATTTTGAGGGTGGGGGTGGTGTTCTCTTGTTGTAGTTTTAAGCCAGCAGTAAGGAATTCACAGTGCATTATCCTCCTCTGCTTTCTGGATTATAATTTCCTTTATGGCACCCTGGTATAGAATTAAACACTTTAAAGGAAGTAGAAATTAAGATGATTAGCAAAAGAACATGATCTTCAGCAGTAAATAAGTTATCCCCACTTTTCATCAATGCTGACTTATTCCCATTGTTCTTTTCCATTTTATGTTTTCTATTAACAAGAAGAGGGGTTTCTTTTGACAGTGCAGAACACTATAAATTAGGTACTTCCTACATTCAGCATTTTCTTTGTCATACTACAACTAATCAGAAGGTCGCTGTCATTCTGTATGATTCTGGTATTTTAAGTCCTTTAACAGGTAGCATAGTGATTCCTATAACCTACCAGCATTAGCAGTTCTATATATAGGGACACGCTCTTAACACTTACAATGGAAATAACTATTCTCATAAACCATAATACATTTAGCAGCTTGTCCTGGTTTGAAGTAAAACAGAACCCATTCTCTGTTCAGTAATTTTACTCTGCAGCTAAGCCTCTTCTAAGTAACTGAAGTCTCTGAAATTAACAGCATATTGTCCAGACACCGCTCACTCCCAGGGAGATAGGACCCAATTATTTCTAATTCATACCAAGGAATGGTACATGGAGAAGCTCTTGCTGATAACTGCTAAAACAACCAAGGTCAGTTGACTTCATTATTTGCCCCACTGGAGGCTCAGAAGCACAAATGCGCAGAGGGGTCGCATCTGCATCATGCTCAGTATAAAAGCTGAGGGATCAAAGGGGTCAGGCACTTTCTTCAATGGCCAGTCTCCAAGGATGACCCTGTCTGTTCATCTCCCTTTGATCCCAATCCGTGCGTTCCTAAATCCAGAGACCTGATCATCATCCTGGGAGCTTGATACAGTTTTGCATATATTGCACATATTTCTTTTTTTCTTTTTTTTTTTTTTATTAATATTTTCATTAAAATAATTTAGTTTATTTTTTAAACTCATAAGTCTCTTTCTCTCCCTCCTCTCCTTGGAGAGAGAAGTTGGGGAGAGCATCTGTCATTTGTTTCAGTGGCCAGTCCAGCCCAAATCATGACATAGCTAAACCACACATTTTTAGTACATATTTTATTCTCATGCTAATTGACAGATTCACTGCGTTGAAATGCATTTGATGCTTAAAAAATGAAAACTCTAAAACCTTCTGAAAAGAAATTTCATTCTTATAAGATGGGAACAATACTGCTTGTCTCCTCTGCCTCTTAAAAATAATTGGAGGACTGCGGGCAGAGTTACACAAGTACTGAAGACTTCTATCCACATCCCAATCAGTTTTATTTAAAGGTGCATTAGCAATTAGCTAAACGGTTAAGGGACATTTACTACACATCATTCATCAAATAGCCATTTCAAATTAAGACAAAAGGGACCCCTTGAAAGGGGCAAAATAATGGCATTCAGAACAAAGCAGAAGGGATGCCTCTGTGTGCAGCGAGAACTGCTAATCAGTACACTCCTATGCAATGCCGCCACAAATACATTGCTCTTTGAATCTTCAAAATAACTCCATTTCATTTAGCAAGTTGCTGTTTGACTTTCTAGAAATATTTATTGTACAGAGACCTGGAAAATAAGACAAGCAGCCAATTTTTCTGAGCAAGCAGGACACATTTCCAGACAAAAAAAAATGAAATTAATATTTTAATACTAAGAAACAAAGACATTATACAAATGTTGCCTCATTTTAGTAAAATTTCTTGCTTTTGTCTACATGAAATATAGTATTTTTAAGGTCATATCTATATTGTCTTCACTGAAGAAAAGCAAGTTTGCTACCTCAGCACTATGAGGGGTGTTACACCCATTTGCACTGATAAAGTACTTCTAAAGGAGAAATAAAACATTTACATATGCATTTTTCCTTTTCTCTTAGAAATGTTGAGTGCTATTCGGCATCCAGAAAGGGACCTAGCCGTACACAGTCATTAATATAGGCATTAAGAATTGCTCTAGAGTTTTCTAGCATTAATTTCCTTCTGTAATGACACAGCCTTCTGCTCAGTGACACGGTAAAAGGACAGAAAAGGACAGGAAAGCCCAGAAGTGTTCAGATTGATCCCTCCCTCAAACATAGAGATCGAGTTACTTAACATTTGTCCCTACATTGTTCCCCTTCCTACCCCTGCATTCAATTCTCTCTTCTTTCTATAGTCCCAGACTCCTCCCTGTCAGATAACCTTAGATCCAATCCTTTAGAAAAGTTCTGCTTTTGCTTACAAACAGCTAATTAATGATCAAACAGGTTGCACAATTCTCTATAGCCATCTAAAAACCTTCTCTAGCCACATCCATGAAGAGAAGCACAACAAACACAACTTCTGTAAAACCCAAATTCACAATAAATAACACATTACTTTTATAACATGACCTCAGGTTGGCTGAGTTAGCAGAAAATGGACTATGAGGTAAAGAGAAAGCCTTTTAAATCCGCCTTAATACTGGCAAGGTAGAATAACTTGAAGTACCTTGAGTAAAAGCATGCAATATCACCCCCAAATCTAGATCCTAAATGCATTATCACTTAAGTCATAGGGCACTTCATGAGACATACTTGAAAAGAGTTTTACTTCAGTGGCTGGAAGCACTGCTTAAAGCATCTTAACCACATTAGGCACATTTCTAGGAGAAACCAGACACACCTGTTTCTTGTAACAATTCTGCCTTATTTGGAAAATTTTGCTCATTTCTGTGCATCTCCATGAGGGTCTGACCTACAACACATAATGGTATGAACAGGAAAACACCTCTGACTTTAACAGTAAGGATTAAATCATACCAGCCACCCATGTTTCCATTTTGCAAGCATATTAGTGCCTTAAGTCTATTTCTATTGCTGACAAAAGTTATGTTTCTTTGTACATCAAGTGTCAAGCATCAGTCCATAACCACATTATTGCAGGTACCAATAAATAAGTATTCTTCATGCCACAGGGTAAATGCCCAGCTTTTACAAGCACTCTCATTACTTGAAATTCGCCAGCAAAGCCAAACAACAGGTTTTTATTTGGATTTTAATGCTGCCAGTTCTACCAGAGGAGGGCCAGAGCTGCCATCTATTTACATCGTCTCAAATTTCAAGGATAACATTATATGTCATGTAATAAATTAAAATATATTGGCCCCAAATGCATGCACATGAGCCAGATATATTCACCCAGGGTAAGCCATGGTAGCAGTACTGACTTCAAAAGTGTTTTACTTTCATCATCTGCTGAACTGGTCCAAACAATGGTAGTTTTAAACACAGGCATAGCAAGGTTCAGGTTAAGACTGCTGGAAAATTCAAAGAGGCCAAGGCTCTATTGTCTGATTTGCTGATATCAGAGACCTGAACTACGGGATGATTTTTTTCTTTTCTGGCATCTAAAATCTAAAAAAAGTGGTAAGCCTTACCCTCCAGACATCTGCCCTGCTTCCTGTTTATGTCCTGACTTTTCTCATCCTTCTGTTTTCTCCCTCAGGCAAAAAAAAAAGTCCTGTTTCTCATCTTTGGTAGCAAAGCTTTGTTCCCAAGGCTGAAAAGTCTTCAGCTGGCTCTGATTAAGAATGACTCCATCAGGTGAGAGGACAGGCTTTCTCACTTGTACAATCTCTCTGAATGACCTTGTTGAGAAAAAGACCCTGGTCATACTAAGCTAATAATACTTTTATCAGATTCATTAAGGCGAAGATCCGTAACATGTGGCTGTTCTCCATGTTTAACTCTTAACTGAAAATTAATTTTCTCTAAGCAGCAAAACTGATGTTTCCTGTTGAAGGGAAAAAATCCATCCTATTTTAAATTGCATAAGATCTCATTGTTTGGATGACAAGGACAGCAGTGTTTGCTGGTATTTTCAAGCATTTGTGCTCAAAGAGAATCATTGTCTGAGTGGTAGGGAAAAGTCCAATACAAAAATCACTGTATTCCATTAGCCAGGGTAGACTCGGAAAACTCGCTTATTAAGTGGGTTACACTTCCACAACAGCAAAAACAATATTAAGCTAGCAGCTACTGAGAACTCCAGAAAGATCAGTTTGAAGTTTTGCAATGCTAATTTTCAAAAAGTATTAAAATATTTACACTGGGGAGAATATTCAGAATTTTAATAGCAAATATTTCAAAATTAAGTAAAATGCAGAGAACTTTAGAAATGCCAGCTTCTGGAAACTGGACAAGTGATAACTACAATGGTCAGGAATAGCTCTCTGCACCAGAAGTAATTAAGTTTTAAAAAAAAATTCTCTCTGATATTCCTTTTCATATTGATAGATTTGAGAATTGTTTACTGTGGTGCATTAATGACAGTACAAGTGTTATTATTCTACAGTGAATAAGTAGGAAATTGGCTATCAGCCACAAGGCATGAGAAACACTGACATTCACAGCCACATCAAAAAGCAAGTGATAGATATAAAAAAAAAAAAAAAAGAAAGAAAAAAAGGCAGTTACATTATTTTTAGCAATAGAATAGAATAGAATAGAATAGAATAGAGTAGTTCCAGTTGGAAGAGACCTACAATGATCATTTAATGCAACTGCCTGACCACTTCAGGGCTGACCAGAAGTTAAAGCATGTTATTAAGGGTATTACCGAAATGCCTCTTAAACACTGACAGCCCTGGGGCATTGATGACCTCTCTAGGAAGCCTGTTCCAGTGTTTGACCACGCTGTCGCTAAAGAAATGCTTCCTAATGCCCAGTTTGAACCTCCCCAATGCAGTTTTGAACCATTCCCACATGTTCTGTCACAGTATCCAAGGGGGAAGAGCTCAGCACCTGCTTCTCCATTTCCCCTCCTCAGGAGGCTCTAGAGGACAATGAGGTTGCCCCTCAGGCTCCTTTTCTCCAAACTAGACAAGTCCTGAGTCCTCGGTCGCTCCTCATAGGACATGCAATTTTAATTTGCATTTAGAGAAAGTTATCTTAAAATCAAATCCTTTTCCTAGAAAATCACATACATGTTTTATAGGCTAAAATTCATTATAAATTCAGATTTGTCAGTTGCTACAAATTCCTCATGGCTGTCCTTAAACCAGAAAACCAGCAGTTTCAGTTAAATACAGTTTTCATTGAAGTATTTTATGGAGAAGAAATTTTTCAACTCATTTGACTTCAGCCTTTTGAGTTGCTCAGTCACCAGTATGTCACATTTTTGAACTCCAGCAAAAGTATGTTGCTGAGGAATCAAATGAGAAGTTTGTGAGCTTTTAACTGGGGCTGGCTGCAGCAGCCCTGCTCACTGGCACTCCATTGACATCAATATCAACAGAGAGGTTTACAACCACGCAGCAGCAAAGCTGGAACATCACGTCCTCCAAAGTTCAATGGGAAGTGCTCCAAACTCTCCCATACACATGAAATGGTCCTTCCCTTGCTTCATCCTTTTCAAGAACACTAACGGAAGAGAGGTGGCAACAGGGTTTTCTGCAGCCTAAAAGTACCCCACTGTGTAATGTCTGTGCCTGCTGGAAATCAAGGTTTTGTGGGTTAAAGTTATATCTCATGACTCTTCAGCAGCACAGGATCATTCCAACCGCCATTATCTAAATAAATGTTTTCGAGACTTTTTAGGTCACTTGTGACTGGAGGCTGCCACAGGTGTATGTAAGCCATTAGTACACTTGACAAAGAGTTTGAAGAGTCAGCAGCTTCAGCCCTTCATTGGTAGCTTAAAGGCAGGATGGTGCTGATTAATCTCACTTACATGCAGAGAAACAACTAAGGTGCTACATACTCTGAACAGGACATGGACAGATCAAGCCTTTAGTATACTGTTTCACAGTCATTTAAATAATGTCAGATTTTAACAGCTTTTTCCACTGAAGAAGTGTATTAATTTATAGATCCTTCCCCTCCAAGGAACATTGGGTCCAGTCCTAGTACCCATTCACCGCCTTCATGTGAAACTCCTCATCCTAGTTTCCACGCGTGGAACAATGGGGGAAGGAAAGACAAAGCATTTTTTCAGTTGTCAGCCAAAAATTTGCACCTGTAGGAAAATGTGACATACTATGCAACTTTTCTAGTGAAACTTCCATCTTAAGGTGGCCTAAGGGAGAAAAAAAATAATTTTAAGCATAAGAATCTGAGAAACTCCTCAGAAAGTTAAAATTAAGCATCTCCTCAAACACTTAGCTGAACCATGATCACATGGATTGGTGAGTGGACTGAAAAGTATTCATTCAATGCAAGTTACCGTGAGTTCCTTGCTACCTCTGATCCTTAAACTCAAAATGGCATTACTGTTTATTGTCCATTTTTGAGCCTGCCTGCCTGCTTTTTTCACACTTGGAATATCCCTTTGACTCACAAAAAGTATACCCTCCCAGCCTCACTGCACATCAGTGCAAGACAGAAAAATGAAGCAGACAATGGAACAGCGGAAAAATGCCTTTGTCACCTTGTGCTCTGTCACTCTCCAGCTGAGATAGGAGAAACCCTTCATTGTCACATGCATGTCAATTAAGCGATGTGGCTTTGCCTTTCATGTTCAGAAAGCAGGAAGGCTAAAAGCATTTGAGAAAATCAGAAAGGTCAAGAAGTGAGATCCAAAAATAACTTGTTATGGGGAGAGTCACCTACAGCTGACTCCCATCACACATTTAGTTGTGGACATAATGCACAGGATAAAAGAAAATCAGCTGACAAGCACTTTGGCAGCAGAATAAGTAACCAGACAGTCAGTTTTATAAAATCAAACAGGATAATTCTCTCAATCTCACCTCAGAAGCCTTTGTTGTATATTCTTTCGAAGTTATTTTGCATGGTGTTCCCTGGAGGTATTTCTCTCAGTAATCACCAGCACAACTAACAAGCATTGCTGCATAGTACTTGACTCCCAATCAACACAAAATTTATTAAGCAGAATGATTTCTACTTAATAAGTGTGTGCTTGAGTCTATGGTTGGTGCAACACATCACTCTAGGTCATCAACGGCAAGAAAATTATTTACTTTTTGTTCTCTGGACTATATTTTCCCTAATAAGACATCAGATTTTCATAAGATTGCCCAAGATATAAAGTGCTAGCATTTCATGTAAAATAGGATGCATATGTCTCACACTCTAAGATGTGGGGAGGTCTTTGTGACTTCAAGACAAACTGATGACAAGTATGTGGGCTGTAAATGTAGTGTACTATTTCACCCATAGCCTTTTTCCACGTTTATCAGAACTTTTCATGCCTTAAGGAAAAGGGAGCACAAAGATGCAATTTCTCACGTAGTAAAAGATATCCTGGTGGTGTCACTCACCCAAACCCAGGTCACCTCAAGGAACCTTGTAAGGAGAGGACATATGGAGAGAGGCAGAAGAAAGCAGGACTGGGGCTCCTACAAATCATTACTTCTGGCAAGATCCTGTCCTCCAGATGTCCAGGAAATGAGAAAGTGTTAGATGCCTTATCGTGCATACCCCTCTCACTAATTGAGTGCTATATCAGAAAAAGATATCAGAAGTTTGCACAACATGCTGTGCTGCCTCTACTGAACCCTCACTTCCACTCTCACCTATCCAGATTTACCTTTTCTCCTTGGGTTAATTCCATTTTCTTCTTCTGCCAAGTTAAAGTCCTCCACCCTTCAGATCTCCTCTTATTCCTTGTCATCTTACACAGATATTTTCAATGCAAAGCCCCATCTCTGGGCCCAATATCCTCACTCCAAAACTTAGAATAATCATTTTGCCTCTCGCTCATATTATTATTTTCTAACAGTTTCTCTCACTCTGGGTATTTAGTCCTAGGTAGTCTCTATACACACAGATGTTTAGCTGCTATAGCCTTGGTATTCAAAGCATCTTCCTTTCCTCTCTTAATAACCTCATCTCAATAGCAGGATCGGTGGGAGCCAACAGAAATTCCCTGAACGTATCTCCTACAGCTCCAGTTGTAGTTGTTACCATCTGATGAGGACAGAATTATTTGGTTTGGTTAAAGAAACGGTATTAGGGCCTGGAGAAACCCACCAGGCTTTCAGCGAGAAAGCTTACCTTAGCTCTAAAGCCTCCATTCTAGAAAAGCTAACTTCCTTCTCAGGTTACAGCAGAGTTATTCCAAGAAAAAAGACATGGCATACAAAGACCTGCAAAAAGATGCATTTCTGATATTTAACATGGATAGGACTTAGTATTTTCTCCTTTTGTCCTGTTCTCAAACTATTGCTGGGCTGTGGCTGAGGACAAAGACACGTCCTTCTTGGAACAGGTCCAGGTCTTCTTCTCCAATATCCTGAACTGGGCTTTCTAACACCTCCTTGCTCCCTGCTTCAAGTTTAAGCCTGGAGATTCTCTCAGACCATTGCACCAAGCCGTCAACTAGAGCAGTCTTCCAAATCTGTGATCCACCAGGGAAGAACACAGAGCAAACTTCACCAATGCTCAAATCATGTGAATTATGCCATAAGAATGGAACAATTTCCCTCCAATATATTGGCCCCAATATGGTATCAGCTATGAATACTTTTTAGCATCTCAATTCACTGCAAATGCAGGGATTACTGAGAAAGAGGTAACAAGGCAAGCCAAGAGTTTTCCCATATGGTCTCTCAACGAAGTTCTGTTGCTCTTTGGCCTTTAGGTGCCAGAAAGCAAATTAACTGCAAGTTTCTCTCTAAGTCTGAATTTCTTACTTTTTTATCATTTGAAGGCAAACTTCAAGGATGTATTTTGGAAATACTAGGAAAACAGGAAATTATAACCATAAATTGCAGAGAAGAAAAGAAATGAAAGTTCTTGTAACTCTGAGACATTCCCAGAGCCTGCGGATTACTGACAGAATAACCCATACTGGCTATATCAGCTGTGGCAACGGGAGTAGACATTTTCAGAAAAAAAAGCAGCCCAAAGTACAAATGGGTTTTAGCTAGAACAACTTTGATTCTACAGTCACCACAGTCTGTGAGTTTTTTGAGACAAAAGGAAAATCCTTTCAAGACACTCTATTTACCTCTGAAAGAGCAAGCAGCTAGGTATTGAGTAATTTTGGCATTAATAATTTATCCAGACAGTTAAGTATAAAACACTTGCAGTGTTGAATAGTCAGAGGCCCAAAGAACCAAAACTGCTGTTTAACACAGATTCCAGCACACACAGAGCGAAATATGTATGTAAACACATATCTACACCATATGGCATGTGTCTGACAGTAGTCCCACAATATCTGAAGAGAAGAACTGAAGCACGTCTTAGGCCTTGGAAAATTATTTCTTTTCTAAGGGGACAGCAAAAACCAGTGTTGATTTACTTGTGGAGACCAATTTACAAGATTGGTCTAAGGATCAAACTGCAGAGAGCAAGGCAGAGGTCAATCACAGCACACACTGCAATACAGATTCAGGAGATGAATTTTTAATCCTTGCTGTCTGTACCTTTACTACCCATATACATGCAAGTGGCACTTGCAGTTCTCAGGCTCTCATCTTCAGCAGACACAGCAACAAGAACAACAACCTCCACAAAGTACTATGCAGAAGAGGTTCTGGTTTCCAGTTTCTGCGGGTTCCCAGGCTGGCAGGCCCTGCCCAAGTTGACGATGGTTACTGGCAACAAAGCTTTTAAATGTTGTCTGCTTCTCTGTCTTTTATACATGTCTTGGATGCACCAAGTATGCTCTACAGCTCCTGACAGCACTCAGATGTAGCAGGTCTGGGCAAAAAGACTTATAAGCATATAGGGTTTCATTTTTCATATAAGTCTTGCTCTTTTTCATGGTCTAACTGGCTTCCTCTGCCAAGTTCTGGGTGCAAGAGGTTATTGGTTGTGCAGTACAGGGGCCACAACACCTCCACTCACTACCAACACTTTTCAGCGGAAGCAGTCCAGAAACTGCTCTCCAGCAAGCTGCACTTCTGATCAACATAGGGTCCAGTCCTGTTGCTTCAGCAACCAAATTCTTTCATGTCACTTTAATCCAGTATCACCCATCCCAGAGCAATAAGCTATTGAAGAGAGTAAAACCAGAAGACCATCAGAGCTTCAAGCACTATGTATGAGAATATATATTCAGTGCTCTGCATTGATCTGCTGTCATGGTAGGTTTAGATATAGCCACAGAAGTGCCTCTACTCTCAGAAAGGTCAGCAAGCGTGTGGAAGTCTCAGGATCACAGCAGAATTCATATTTATAACAAATATCAGGGACAGGGTAAGAGAAGTGGAAAGGGAGATTGTCCATTAGGGACTTTTTCCAACAGAAAAATCTAGCATAAAAGTTGAGCACACTTGCCGTATGAGATAATAAAAAGGATTCTTCTCCTTCATTAAGTTGACGTTTTGTAAGGTAAATTAACAAATAAAATGCTACTAAATGCTGAATTACGCAACCTTTGCACTAATCAGAATGAATGTGTCTTACAGGGGAAAGAAATAGTCTAGGTCATCAGCAACAACATTATTTAAAGGTCACCATTTGCATCAATGCTTACTTTTCACCAGATCACATTCTTTACGTAATTTGTTCCCATCACCAACTTTATCAGCTTGGAAAGAGAACACTGAATTTCTGTAGGAACTAGAATAGATTTCTTTCCTCTGTTGGCCACTCATGTTGCTGCTGTCTTCTTACCTGATGGTCATAGCACTGCTGGTTCAGACCTCAGGGTGTTCTCTGGTCAGAATGCAAAAAGGAATATTTGCATAGTCTCCAAAGGAATTTTAGCATGATTAAGACTTTTGCAAATGTATTTTGAGGTTGCTCTTCTTCCATTTATGCAGGAGGGAAAAAAAAAGTCTTAATCTTTGTTTCCTGACTATAAATGTATTCACTCACCCTGTCTCACAACTGCTTATGCTTTTGCAGCCACTCCGGCTAGATCTAAAGATTCCCATTGGTTCCTGCGGATGGGAGATTAGGCTCTTTAAGGTCATCTCCAGAACTGCTCTTCAGGTCTTTGCTGAGCCAGTGGTACTCTCTTGCTCTCAGTGTCACCTGTAAGTCCAATTTTAAACGGTGTCTGGATACACCTGAGCATGAGCTCATGACTGGGGATCCCAGTGTGTCCTGGGTGTCCTTGCCCGTGGCAGGGGGGGTTGGAACTCAATGATCTTTAAAGTCCCTTCCAATTTGAACCATTCTATGATTCCACAAACTAGAGATCAGAGTTCTCCAACAACTCGATGCTGCTGTCTCTTTCCATGAGCTGCAAACGAACACAGAGCCTCCCCTCCTCGTCTCAGCCAACGTGGGGTGTCAGCAGCAGCTGGGCAAGCGATCTGTCATGCCTCTGACACAACACCCCAGCCCGTGCCGTGGCCGCGGCACGCCGGAGCGACAAGAGGGGGGCACATGTCTACAGGAAGCACCGGTGCCTTGGCAAGAGCATGGCAGCCAGCCAGTCTGACCATCCCAGGCATGCGGCCGCGTTTCCATCCGCGCCCTCACCACCACCTACAGAAGCTGCGCCATTCCTGCAGGTGCTCCTGGGCAACAGCTTGGAACAGCAAGTGTTCTGCCCCACATGGGGCCCCGGGCAGGGAGCCACCGCCGAAGATACGTTTGGCACGTCGGCCTGCTGGTAGGGAGGAGATTAAAGCACAGGGCTACGAGCGGCGAGGGAAGACGAGACTCCCTTGTGACACGCCACTGGCAGCAGATCGTAGGCAAGCGGCGAGACAGCTTCAAATCTGGCTTCCAAGAGGAGGGTGGCGAGGCTGCAGCAACACTAGAAACCAAATTATCACAAATGCGAGTCCGAGAGGACATTACACCCAAGAGATGGCTGAGGCAGAGGGAAACGATTCAGTACAAACACTCAAAAGTCTGTGGTTCACCTTCCCTGCAGGAATCCCCATGGACACAGTTTCTGTCCCTTCAGCTGTGTACCGGAGAGGGAAAATGTCTATTAACACAGCCATGACAGCAGACGCATTTGAATAAAGAGTTTCAGAGGGGAAAAAAATCACAAAATACTGCAATGACTAAATTGTCCATATATTAAAAAAAATGCAATATATTTCTTAACTTTCTTACAATAACAGTGCACACTACTACTCAGTTGCATCCTTAAGTGTGCTTGCGTTACACTATGCATTTGTCTCACCATTCATAGCTTCCGTCTAAATATAGGAACTTTCTTCTGTAACGGCGTGACTTAATTCACCACGGGAATTGTAGTCTTAAATTTTATCCAGAAATAAGATTACAACTGCATACCAAGTAGCAAACAGTCACAGTGTAAAGTTTATGAGCTAAGATTTATATGTACGAATGAGACTGCAAATATTTGTGAAATAGAGGAATTCAGCACAAGAGGGGGATAAATTCATTATTTACACTTACAATCAGAAAAGCAGTGATTCTAAAACAAAAAATTCTTGCCAAACTAAGTTCCACACTGTGTGTTGCATTTTATGAAGCCCCAGGAGAATACCCTCTTAATTAAACACTTTGTTTTTAGGGTGTTCTAGGTATATTTACACCCTATGTAACAAACTACCCTGCAGAAAAGATCTGGCACCTTGGAGTTTTGGCAAGAAGGGGAAATTTAGGTAGATCTAGACACAGATTGGTTTGAGCTTTTGAATATTAATAAATAACCTTCTCACATTCCCAGAGTCCCTGTATACATTAGTTGCTGCTTGCCTTCTATAAGCAAAAAACCTTAAATTTGTTGCCACTAATTAAATTAATTGCAAACTACTAATGCAGCTATGCAGTTCCTGTAGGACTTCTTTGATTACCTAGTTCAACTGTTTTCATCAAAACTTTACTGTGCTCAACACCAACAATATAGTTAGGCAAGAATTCAACGTAACAGCATCCAAAAGTATGACACACAGACCAGCTAAAGTGTGAGGCAACGGAGCTATCTCACTGAATCCACTCCCCATGTTAATAGGCTAGCAGAGCTCTTTCCTGGCAAGACTGGCAGCATTTGGAAAATTCAACACTGAATACAAACACTGCAACCTTTAAACATAATTTTTAAGCCAGAGCCAACGAGATGGTATCAGCTTGAAGTCACAGGACCTTCAGCTGTGGTACCATTTTACAGTCACTCTGTCGCATGTGTTTAAAGAAAAAAAAAAACACACCAGTGTTTAACCATAAGAGGTTTTGTAACCTTATGCAGTACAAGCATTGAATCAGAAAGCTGTGGTAAGTGAGGAAGAAAACAAACAGTAGGCAATGGCCAGTAAGGTAAGGCTGTCTCTCAAGTACCTCATAGCAGCCTGGGAGTAGCCAGCTGGGCATTTTGCCTTGGAAACTGGCTGCTGAGGTGGCAGGGGACCACCCTGACCACCCCGCTCTACCTGGCTGCAGGAATCCCCCATCGCTGGGTGGGAGCATTGCTCTCCAGGTGTACAGCATGGGAAAAAACATCAGCATTCATCAGCAGTCCTTTCAGATGCTAATTATTTAAAAGACATCATAGAAACAGTGGGGTTAAAAAGAAAACCTCCTGACAACTCCAGATGTGTAGGTAAAGCAAACATAAAGAAACTCCCTGCTCAGTATTATACATCTTTTTCAGATGTGAGGGACAAACCGCTATTTGGAAGGACTTATGTCACTGCTAAGGGCAAACAGCAACAATTCATACAGGAGAGAAATGCAGTGAAATGATACTGCCATAATAAGGCAATACTGGCACCCAGCGGTTTTTAAAAGAGGTCATGCTTGGGGTTTTTGTGGGTTTTTTTGTTTGGTTTGGTTTTGGTGGCTTTTTCTGTAAAGCATTTCCTTTTGAAAGAGATTCTTGATGCATCTCCCACACTTTGTCAACTAAGACCAGAGTAAAGACTGTGATTAATTCCTGAACAAGAATGCAGAACGTTTTGTTTCAACTCTTCTTGATTCTTTTCTGGCACTCAGTAAGGCCATTTGCTGCAGCAAGAAATAACAAAATGCAGGAGTATTTTAGTCCAATAGAGTTTATGCTCTACCAAGGCAGAGCAGAAACCGTCAGTGCCCTCTGGTTCTGCCCAGGTTCCCATACTAGGACATTTGGTTTTCTGCAGTAGAAGATTCACTGTGTTAGTAGTCCTATCCTTAACTCACATTTATGCCATACTCCATGTTATTGTTTACCTAAGAAAGTGTTCAAAACAAGACAACACACTCTCCTAAACTTTTTTCTTGGTGCTATGCCAAGACTAGTGGATTATCTTCGGGCTGTCCATACCTATTAATATTCTAAGGAAAACTCTGGAGTATAAGTGAGAATAGGAAAAATGCTTTTAATCCATTATTTGCCACAGAACACATACTATTGTGGCAAAGCAGTATTTTTAATCTACAGATGTTGACTTATGCAAACAACAGCTGCACAGTTGCAGAAAACCAATTAAGCAGTGAAATAAACTGAAACAGAGCTCTACATAGCAAGGTCAAAGTATGGAAAATAAAGAGGGGAGCCACCATTCTCCGCTCTTCTCAAAAGAAATCCAAGGACTCGGGGACTACAACGTGCACAGCCGTACGTGGGAGGTGTTCACAGAAGACTGCAGGAGAAAGCTCTACACACTCACCCATTTTGCAGATGTGGTGACACAAAATCCAAGATTTTTTTTCCACTTTTTTGAAGCTCACTAAGCCTGTAGATGTCACGTAAAAAACTTGCACTTATAGACACTAAAGGGCAGAGTCAAGAAAATGCTTGATATGCAATTGCGTTGCAAGAAGCTATCCAAAGCCTACCTCCCCTCACAGCAGTCAAAAGGGACACGATCTTGTGAGGGGGCTAAGAGGAGTGTAGGGGAGAGAAAGGGAACAGGCACAACCTTGTTTATGTAGGACTTAAACAATACCAAGAAGTTGCAATGTTAAACAGAGAACACAGCTGGCCCGGCCACGTGGCTTTGCAGTGGAAACCCAGGAGTCAGTAGAATAATGTATGGATTGGCCACAGGGAAAGGCTCTTGGAGAAATATGCTAACAACGGCTACTCTGAAAAGAGCTGTCCTTTAGTCCTCATGAAGCATAGGTTGAACTGCCTTGGGCACGCTCCCACAGGCTCCACAGAAGCCTGAACCTCCTCTGTTGTCCATGATGCTGCTCTGATCCAGGACTGTAGCAAAGGAGTTCAGTCAAGGTTATGCTTTTGCCCTCTGGGGGACAGTGGGCAACTGAAGGGGACAATGTGTGGGTTTTGTGACTGGGGCTTCTCCATCCAACCATAGATTCATCTTTTGGTTGTTACGGACCTGAGCCAGGCTTCACCCATCAACATGACTGTAAAAGCTTCCGCAGACCACTATAAGCATAATGGACTTTTGCTATATATTTCTTTTGTTATATTTTTAACAATTTTGTCCTCAAATTCTGGCTTTTTAGATGTCTGTCTCACAGTAAACCTCCCAACAACATACTGGTTTAAAATTCTAATCCCTCAATGCATTTAAGCTTATTCACGAATGTAAACACATACTTTGCTCAACTGGAATCTTTACTGAAGCAGCAACGCAAATAAAATTACACAACTCACAAAAAGAAACACTGTAAACTTCACTGGTGTTCCTGTATTTACGACAGTTGTCAAATCCTAAAATACCCAGGCCTTACACCGAAACAGAGAAAAGACAGATGTAATTATCCCTTTATCCTGCTTGGCAAAACAGTGCAAAACTGGGTAGTGCTGTTGAGTTAGAGAATGACGGGACAGCACGGTTTACAAGACGAGGCTTGTTAGACCTTGAAACATCCCCCTCCATCTCTCTACTCAGGTTTTTAAGAAGCACTTGCACACTGGCTCACGTTTGACTCAGCTCGATCACATACAATTTATTTCCATAACAAAAGAAGAATACAATAACCCCCAGGTGCATTGCAGGAAAATGGCTTAGACTCAGACCTCTGTTACAGTAGGAAACGCAGTTGCTACTGGGTGGAAGATCATAAGGCACACTTCATCAATGTGTGTCCAATCTCTTCCTTTTTGTGCTCAAGCAGTCACAGCCCCTTTGGACAGAGGGAGGATTTTATTTTATTATTTTTTATTTTTATTTCCATATTATTATATGGAAAAACATCCGAATAAAGTAATTATTTTTTTTCATGTTTGACCAGTTTTCAGGATTATAAATTCCACTGTATTAAATATCAGTCGAACATGAGACCAGATGTCTTCATGTTTACAACACATTCTTTTGGCACAGCTTGTCAAAACATAGCCAGTCTTGGAAAATCTGGACGGGAATGTTTTCACGTAAGCGGCCTCCAGTGTCTTTGTTAGCCCAGGGAGTTTAAAACCTTGGAGTTTTAAATTAAGTTCCCAAGGGTCCATTCTGATCACAATATCCTAATATGCTCCTTAACTCAGGTGGTAGTTTAGCTTCTGTCTCTCATGGCTTTTATGCCCAGGAAAACCTAATTGTGCTAATTTAAACAGGTGCTCAATGAAATGAAATTTAGCTGATGTGCTGTTTTCTCTTTTGTAGGGAGACAGTGCTGACGGAGTGGCACTGGAAAAATCTTGGCTAAGTATGTAGCTAAGTAGCACTAAGTGCTAAGGGAAGAGCACTGCTAGAAACCTTTCCCAAGTCAGACTGGGTGCAGTTCTGGGTGTCAAGTGACTATGACACAACAGCATGTCCGTCACTAAATGCTGCATTTCAGTCTTCACAGGTAAGGAGGAGCCCCAGCTCGTGCTTACCCTGGTCTTTACATGCTCTAGTGTCCTGCAGAAAAGCCTCGAGGACTGTTCCTGTCAGAGCAGGCACCTTTGCAGTTTTCATACTTTCTTATGATGGCACAGCTTCATTCTCCCTCCTTACCTCCTCCAGAAAAATTTTGTAATGAATTCAAAATGACAGAACTCTGACAGGCAAAGAAAAATTCATTGGGTTAGAAGGGAAAAAAAAAAGAGTGGGGTTGGGAAATCTAGTTTTTAACAAGATGTGCTCATTGGCTTGAGTGGATGTGATAATTATGAATGTAGGACTCTTTTTGTTAGATTCAAAGATTTAAATACAACTTTGTCTCATAAACTTGTTATATATTTGCTGTAAAAGCTCAGAAAATGATTTTTTCATTAAAAAGGTGTGGGTCAACACAAAGATTCAAGAAACCAGTGTTTTCAAGGTCTTCCTGTTGCCTCAGGAGGTGGCCATTAATAGCTAAAATGCCAGTACTTGGGTTAAATTTGCAAGGATTAACAGAAAGGAGAGCTGTTGCACACCTGTATTTAACAGACAACCTGGAATCTCACTGGAGCATTTGCACTTCCACAGAAAGCAAGCGATTAAACAGATGCCATGAGCTCTGATGTCTCTGTTATTCATGCATAGTATTATTTTTTTTCTTGAGAAACCTCTTAACTTTAATACATATTTCCCACTATAATCAGAGAAATTACCAACACAGAAAGAATCAGTCCTGCTCTTTGTGCTACACAGGTCCAGAAATTGTATCCTAAATTTACGAGGAAGGCACACAATTGTTCCTAAGCGCAAAACAAGTTTTGTTTTGCAATCCTTTTTTTCTTTGCCATTCACTTAGCTCTGACTTTTGTTACAGAAAAGCATAGCTTTGTTTTATATTCTCTAGACTCTTAGTTAAAATCAAAAGCAAATAAAAACTTAAATCCCGTGACGTATCCTTTTAGGCCTGAAGGACCTGTTTTGGAACTTAGGTAATTCTAAGTAAGAACTTATCCAAGGTTGGTTGGTTGATTGTTTTCCCTAAAGGTTGCAATTTCAAGCAAGCAAATCTGAGACCTTGCATTTTCAAGGTAATATTGTACAAAGTTCTCATGGCTATTTTTTAAGGATGGTGACTTTTTAAAAACAGACTTCCAGAAATACTGTTAATTTTGTAATGCATGAGTTGCTCCTGCTCCTCGTTGTATAAACAAGGATAAACAAGGCAGGTCCACCTTGGCTTTATCACTAAAGCTCGTAAGGCCACAAGTCAGAAAGTTGCTGTTTAGAAAACCACAGCAGTTCCAGCAGCTCACGGTGAAAAATATACTGAATGTGCTATCAGCAGTAAATGATGCAGCACACAAACTGAGATGGAGAAGAAAGCCTTACATGCTGAAAAAAAAGTCATCAAAGAAAACCTGCTTTCCCAGACACCGTTATGACAGTAGGGAACTGGACCAGTGGCATGATGGTGATGAATCTGTGATAGGACTTTCAGTGGCCACAGCCTTGCTTCAACCTGCCTTTTGTCCCCTCCGTGTCCTAACTCCAAATTGAATCCTTCTGAAATCCAGGCCCTTTTTCTTGGAAATAATTTAACACACTAAATGCAAGTACTGCTGTGGTTAGATCGGGTCACAAGGTAGGCAGTCTGTGCTCTCCGTTCTCCAGGAAAGCGACAGACCATCAGGAGTTGCAGATGGGAGGCTCAAGGGAACAGCTCAGAGGGCTGATACTTTCTCAAGACATCTTCCCAACGGGGCAGAGCTGCAGACTGTTCAGTCTGGTGCAGAGCATGAGGGCATCACACAACTAGCCAGACATGAGAAGCTCCTCACTTTCCTAAATTGAACAGGGGCTAGATCTGGGAGCAGAGGTGGCTGGAACTGGCCCTGTGGCAAGTGGTCTGGAACAAATCTTGTGTGGATCCCAGCCCACCTCCTGGCCTTTCTCACCTTTCTAGTTGTATTTCTTCACCCCAGTTATCTCTTGGAGCCCAGATACTTTGCAGCTCATGTTTCCTGCAAGCCATGGGCATGCAGGAGGAAAACAAATCTATCCTTGGTGTCAGTGTTGTGCTCTTCAATCCACCTCCACAGGAAAGGCAACATTCTGTCATTTTGGTGAGCCTTGCGATGTCAGAGCCAAGTATGTGCTGTAGATTTCAGTTGAAGTTATGCAGTTCAGTCAAAAGTACTAACATGATGAAATAAAAAAACTGATTGCATTTTAAAATTCAAAATCTAAACCTGAGAGTTTTCAAGGCTCCCACAACCTGTAAAGAAGTATAATTCAGATGATGTGCAAGACACAGAAATTGTTTAAGCGTTATTGCAGTAACTTACTACACTGGTTTTATAATATTCACACATCTGTAAAGTACACCTGTGAACACTAGTCCTTCTTTCAAAATAAACCACGAATCTGTGTATCCAGAATGGCTCTCTGGTAGCTGCTATTCAATGCAAGGCTCACCAGAACCAAAGGTATGCATTTTTTTTCAGAAGTGCTCAACTTAGCACTCAAGAGAAAACGGAGAGCCTTTGTTTTATCTATGACCCACTCATGTCTGCTGATTCAGACACCCTTCAAAGGCACATGACTCTCAGCATGTTCCACATGCCTATCCGTTCCAGACATTTCTTCTCTACTTCCCTGCTGGCCAAGGGTCGGAAAAGGAAGAGCAAGGAATCTATTGCAGAAGGAAAGAGGAGGCACACATAAGTTTGTATGTATACATATACAATGCATGTATGACTTAACTAATGTCCGTAACAGTTCTGCCTGCAGAAGCTCATAGCATCAACCCTAATTCACTGTTTATTGTGGCAAAATTGTCAAACTGCTCACACTCAAGGAACTCATTCTATTGACCAAGTTTAGTTGTGGGTTTTTTTTTTAACTACACTTGGATGTATAAATCAAACAACTGTTCGAATTTACATCTGCATGGATACATGCGTGTCTAATGCATGTAGGGAGTGCAAACATTTTTTAGCCATAATTAGCACAGCAATTGGAGATGAAGCCTTAACTTTCTGAAAACCTTTTTTGAACTGATTCAAGGCAGCATTTTACATGGAGTTATTTTTGCCCTGTGATTTTTAAGGTGACAGGCTGCATCCAGCCTAGCTCAGCAGGAACTGAAAGCTGCCATTGTCTAACACCTACTTACCAGCCCATACGAAACGAACTGACACCAAATGAACTTGACCCAAACAGGCCTAGAGTCAAGAAAATTTGAATGCCTTTTACCCTGAAATAGGGCACAAAGACAGGTGACCAGCAAATGCTCTAATTTCAGAGGGCGGCCATGGGTGTATCTAACAAAGGTATTTTAAATCATTACACTGAAACAAGATTTCTGAAATATTTTGCCCAGTACCAATTTTCACATTTTTGAAAGTGACAAATCACGAACTAAATTTAGCTGAAACTCACACGTTTATGAATGACATCATAGGAAGCTATTGTCACATACTTCATTCTATCAAATGGTACAATGAGATCTTTTGTACAAAGTTTAGTCACACTTAGAACTGTTCCGCTTTTTTCCAACAGCATCTATTAAGATACAGAAATGATCTATTTCTCAACAGAGTTCCTTTCTCTTTTCCATAGTCAGGCAGACAGCAGGCTCTCTATACTCCGGGCATATTAGCTTACTGTCAAGGAGAGAAGCCTAGTAATGTATGCATAATCCTATGCAGCATGCAATTCTTTATATTTTTACGTTCTTCTTACATCTCCAGTGATCAGTTTAGTGAAAGAAAACAGATTATAAGACAGACAATGAAATCTTTCCTTTAACCTGGCACAGAAAATTCCGTACCTTTGTTCTCCTGGGATTAATACTGTTAATCTTGATAGTGCAACACAAGGAGCACTACACGCTTCTGTACTTATCATTACTCGCATTAGTCACACCTCTGAAGCAATGTAACAACAAAGAATGTGTTATAATAAAATTCAAGAACTGCTGAAGGATTATAAACACAGAAACCATTTGTTGTGTGGATGGATAACGGAAATATCAATATGGCAGCTGTGTCTCCATAGGTCTTATTCCTTCTTTGATAACCCTCTGCTTCTCCAAAAGATGTTTAGGTACTTCATACCAGCTACCAGCAAATAAGGAAAAGACTGGTTTTTTAGCACTTCTCTAATCCACACTTTTCAGTGCACATACAATCAACGTTCACTTAGAAATTCCTGAGAGTTTAAGAAGTGTATTACCTATGTAGTATCGAAAACACACAGTATGTGAACGTCAAGATTGCACATTTAGAACAGAGCACTAAACTTAGGTCTAGTTAAGTGTTCTCCACTTGCTAGAAAAGTTTTTGAAAAGCTGGAGCTGCCTTCTGTGAGCTTTACTTGTACCACATAATGAGCAGGAGACACACAGCCACAGACTACCAGTAGCTTGGCACATCTGTGAAAGCCTGATTTACCAAATGTACTGATCTTCTTCACCCTGTGTCACAGCCTACAGCCCTGCCTTGAGAAAGTCCAAGTTACTTTGAATAGAAATGAGACGGGGTAGAAGCACCAAAAGACAGAGAGATGGCTGTTGCCTTTAACAGTCCTGAGCAATCACTGCTACTGCCTACTAAAGTGTCAGATAGATCACTAATGCTAGTTAAAGACCATTCATTTGAATAACATTTTGCTGAGTTTGCCAGAGCAGTATATTCACACCACTTCAGGGTGGTAAGGTTTTTTTTAACATGTGAAACCCCGCTTAGTAATTTGTCCTCAGAACACAAAGCCAGGAAAACACCACCCCTAGTTTAAGGAGACCATGTCCCCATAGCAGTCTGGCTCACTCATGGAACAGCCAAGGGACACCAAAGCAGGTGATCCCACCAACACACTGCATGGCACAAACAGGCAAGTTTAAGAATTGTCATTGAGAGCCTCGCTTCACCCAGCAATTCTTCCTCTTCTATGGAACAATTCTCTGGAAAAAGGCAAGAAAATAGAGGGCTGAAGGACTCTAATGGGTGTGCTAGTAAAAAAAAGAAAAGTGTTTATACAGGAATTGGGTAGAACACACTGATGTTTTTGTCATGTCACGTTACTCCAGTTCAGCAACACCATCTGGGATAAGTTACTGTATGGGACCTATATTTGCCTCCTGTGAAGTGCATGTTCCTGATTTAGTATTTTTTCCTATTTGGTTTAGTCTAGTGGAACTGCTGCAGCTGCTAACACTCCAGAAATTCCAGGAAAAACAGAACTTCTGAACCTATGGCCTTTGTTTTTTTTTTCAGAGAATGCTCTTGCAAGTCAGACCACACCACACAGTATACATTTTTTTGTATGAGGAAATCTTACTGCATGATAATAACCAGTACACATTTGGCTCATGTAAGCACTATCAGCTTGTCTTCCAACAGAGAGAGCAAACAAAGGAAACAAAGATGTGTTTTTCACTTTTCTGTCAGACACAGCCACATAGCCTATGGACGTACCTATCTGCACACGAACTGACTTCCCAAGCTGCAAAACACCAAAACACCTGAGGAAATCAAGTCAGAGGTCCAGGATTTCTTTTCCTTGATCCCCCTACTTGGACCTTGAGCAGATCTGGCTGGTGGGGATGGTCTGGCGGTTTCCACAGTAAGCACAGGACTGGCAACCTTGGCCATGTCACCGAGCAACAGTCTTCAACAGATAGAGTTGTCTGGGTTTGCTCTGTTACTCATTATTCTCCTCTGCAGCTCATCCAGCCCCTTATAAATGGAGTCAATTAGCACCTCTCTGCTGTAGGTGGTAGGTAGGGAAGAGGCAGGAGCAGCTGTCAGGACCTCACCAACAAGGGGTGGAAGGCGAGCCTTGTTGGAGGGCAGCTGCAGGCAAGGCTGCCTGACAGCTGAAACTGCACAGAAAGACAAGTGCTGTCTTGGTGAGGAGGCCATCAGGAAGGCGAAGGGGGAGCGCCAGCAGCAGCCACGCTGTGGGAGAGAGGCAGGCCAGCCCCATGGCTGCCCCACGCTACCCACAGGGGGCAAACTGCCGAGGGGCTGCTCGATGCCTGTCCTCAAGCCCCACACATCTTGTTCCCCCGCGCTCCTGTGGGCAGCTCTCCCCCGGCCTGGGCTGCCCGCCATCGCCGGCCGTTCCCGCCACACACCCCGCCCGCCTCAGCCCCCTCTCAGGCCGCCCGCCGCCATCTTCCCGGGTCACCACAGGCCGCCATCTTCCTGCGGGCCTCGGGGAAGCCCCGGGCAGCCAATCCGTTATACACATCTGCCATCTGCTGGTGAACGCGGGCTAAAGGGATGCCTCACAGAGCCGTGCTGCCTGAGCAGATTCCGGGAGAGCAGTAAATACATTTGTATTTTAACTTTTGAACGTAGCACGCCACCATTTCTCCTACATGCGGCACACTTCTTAAAAATCCATGAGATGTGGCATTTTTTGGGCAAAAGGAGTACGCCACAGCTGCTGGGCTCCCTGTGGCAGCCAGGCACCCCACGTTTTCCTGTCTCCCTACCCAGCCAGGGGGCTCAGAAGCTCTGCCAGGAGCCGTACAGCAGTAGGGCCTGCAGTGCAGGGCAGGCCCAGTGGAGGCCATGGATGGCCAGGCCCAAGGACCTGGGCACAGCCAGCGGAAAGCCTAAAACCCCCAGGAACCCCAGAGGAATCTGGGTCTCGCATCCCTGGTGCTGCCTGGAGAGTCTCTGCGCTCCCAAGGACCCCCCTGCCCCCTCACCCCCTGTGCTAAGGCTTCTACCTCCCACCTTGTGCTCTTTTCTGGCTGCCACCCTGCTGTCACTGTGAGAAATATGAAGGTTGAGAGCAAGCCCTGGCATCTGGGCAAGATCCTGTCCCTTGATCACAGGGCAGCTTGTTAAAACTGGAGGGGAAATACTTTTCAAGTCCAGCAAAGCAAACTGTTTGAAATATGCTGGCTGAGTGGTACTCTCTTCTTTTCAGGTATTTGCAAAGTCGAGATCCTAGCTCTGCAGCTTAATGGAAGCCTTTTCCACAAGCCATTCTCATTTTTAACCTTAAAATAAATGCGGTAGCTCTGAGAAGGAAAAGAACTATACTGGTCCCATCTCAGCCTTTCTGCTAGAGCTCCCCTTTAGCTCCAGGTATGCTGGTTGTTGGTGATGCTGACATTTCTCCATGAAAAGCAACACTGAATTAATCAGTAATAAATACAGTCTCATTGTTATTTCAAGTAATTTCATGTTTATTTGTCCTGAAATAAATCTGTAGCTGAACAAAGAAACATCACCTATGGTTACAGATGACTTTAAATTAAATGTTTTATGACAAACAAGTGGATTTTAGTTTGTAACTGGCAGATGGCCATTACAGGCTGTTACACCTACCATTTACTTCTGGTAACTTCTGGTATTAAGGGAATAGTAAGTCCAAGTTCTGGATTTCACGTCAGATGTAGCTTCCATTGTTTAGAGTTGAGTATTTTAGCTATCATTCTGTCAGCAGAAAATGCTGCCAAGGAAGCCAAGGAACCAGTCCTGGAAACCAGTTGATTGCTGCATGACTGGTACATTCTTGACAGGTGTTTCTAGATTTTCAAATGCAGTCTTTAGTCATTCGCTGGAAATTCTGACTGGTGCCAAGTAACTAGCTCAATGTCTTACATGTTTTTGAATATTTTTCTGTGCTGTTATTTGTCCTGTGAGAAGTAAGGAAATAAGAAGCTTTGAACTAGTTTGCAAGGAACAAGACTGCCAGGAACTTTCTGCTGCATTTTGGAAATTGGTGTGATTTGTTTGGCTTTGTTTTGTTTAGATGAATCATTTACCTTCCTCATTCTTTAATATCTAATTTTTGGTGGTGACACATCTCCTCATTTTGTTGGCATGTGTCCTTCAAGTCAGCATTGTAACTGGAAGACAAAAGGGCTATGTAACATGCATTTCCTTCCCAGTCATTTAATTCACCATGCTACCATATCTCTAAGAATTCTAAGTATTTCACGGTTCCTAGAGAAGATGGTGTTTATTTCTTAGTGGAGTGTTCTGGTTATGTGTAAAAAAACCCCATGCATTTGCTTCTGCATAGGCTTTTACTTGTCAAATAGAACTGCATAAGATTTACTCTATGATTCCATGTTTTTATTTCTTAATGAAATAATTTTTATCTGACAGTCTGTAATGGCTTAGTTGGTAGTTGCTCTTCCTAACCCCAATGTATAAATTTTAATTCCTTCCACTCTTCCCAACAAGTAAATTAAAGCATCAAGGAACTAGAATAAGGTATTCAAAAACATATCAGTGGGAGCTGGAAGTTTGCTATTGATTCAGAATACCCTACACCTTTTGTAAGTGATTCCTCATTGTGTCAGTTAATGTTGAAAAATAAAATGGTGAGTTGGAAAGTCAAGCTTTCATAGATAGAAAACCAGGGAATGCCAAGCAAGTCAGTGTACTTCTGTTGACTATACCAAAAGACTAAACTTCCAAGTCTTCTGGTTTTCAAGTGCTCAAACTATGCATAATTCTGGTCTATTTCAGTACAAGCAAGTGGCTTGCTCACCAAGGACTGACCTACGACACTGTTAAAGGAGAAACCTCTGCCTGAGTATTCACACCCCATTCAAGGACTTGCACACACACCACCCAAGTCTTTAACTGCTCACACCAAGGTCCCTTTGCGGATTATCAGACCTCAGATTTTATAAAAATAAGTAATTTAATTGAAAAGGACAGCAGCAAGGTCAGCCTGAGCTGGGTGCCTCTGAAAAGGGAGGAGCCTCGAACAAAGAAATCCCTGGGGCAGCTGTGATTGCGATTGTGTATAGATCCCTTGTGATCCATACACCTGCTCCCACATCTTTTAGTCCAATTATGATTTTTCATCTGGGGTCTTCTACAGCTGCATTGGATTCTTTTTTTTGTATCCAGGCGGGCTGTTGACTGCTGTTATCTTCTTGACTTGCAGTCTCTGCTGATGGTTGTAGCCTCCTTATCTTCTGGTTTGCATTTCTTGTGCACCTACGCTTTCTGGCAGAACATGGGGAACTGAAAAGTCCCAGACTTAGGGAAAATACTACCAAAACATCAGTGTGTTACCAACATTTTTCCTTTCCTAAAAGACAAAACACAACACTGTACCAGCTGCTAGGAAAATTACTAAGAAAATTAACACTATGGCAGCCTAAAGGCTTCAGCAAATCTATCTATTTATGCTAAGATAAGCAAACAGCATAAATCAGATCATATTATAAGTCTAGATAACGAATTAAAACTTACCTATTTAAGCTAAACAACTAGTATCTCTCAACACATATATTCTTAGCTTGCACTGTCATCTCTAGCAATCACTCAGCATTTCCACACCTTAATTTCCAATCTTTTAGCACAGACCCTAAAAAAGAGCAAATTTTATTAACTATTGTCCTTTAATACTTGAGTATTTTGAATTGTATCACAAAGCCAGTTTTCAAGAAGATATTCTCAAAATGTTACCTCATGTATAGATATGCAGAACATTAATAAACGTCTTAAGATGGACACAGATACTATCCAGGTACTACAGTGGCTGAGCTGTGGTTAGCAGGTACAGCTTAATGTCGTGATATTGCCTTAAAAAGCAGAAAGCATCCTTTGTTTGAAGGACGAACTTTGATCTTATGTGCTGTTATGTCAACTCCATACTCTATAGAATTATGATCTGGAACCACCTGATTTTAAATAGAAGTGATTATCAAAGCAGTAACACCAATCCAGGATTTGGAAGGCAAGATCAGTAACCCTTAACTGATACTTTCAATTCATTATGAAGGAACATCTAATTTTTTCCAAAATAGTTCATTTGGGCCTTGCTATTTTGTTCCTTTAAAAGAGAGAGTGACACTAGATCCATTACTAGAAGGCTGAAAATATTACGGGTAAAGCCCTATAAAATGCAAGTAAGAGAGTTTTTTGTTAATTCAGCACTGCTCACAATGTATCATTTCTTATTAAAAAAGAAAGAACCAGAATTGGTAGGAAATTACTGAAATAATACAACATCCTGAGGAAAGCAGGTTTTCGAACAGGGATCTTGGAAAATGTCTAGGGCTGCAGCTTGACTCCTTAGGAAAAATGGGATGTTTCCAAGGAACTGAAAATTGGCTTCTAAGAAGGAGTGAAAATAGATGAGAACAAACACCTGTTATCTGTGTTAATCATAGCCTAGCTGGAAGCCGGAACAGTTGAATTAAAAACAATATTGGGATACTTGGAGTTGAAAATTGTGTTCAAAATCTCTGCATTTGAGCTCATTTTTAGGAAGGAGGCCAAGAGATTATAATGGATGCTGAATTTTATTTAATTTCAGCTTGCAATCACTGTCTATAAACACACATAACACACACTTGTAAGGAGTCCTATTTTTTCTTACTTTTGCTCTAAAGCATTACTAATTCATAATGTATTGATAGAAATAGTTTTTGAAGAGCCAATCAAGAGTCAAATCCATAGCCATTTTTTACAATTTATGAACGTTTCTTACCTGAACATTTTCCTGTAGGACTTACATTGAACACTAAAATTTTCATACAATTTTTAAAAAATTCAGCATTAAATACATGTTAAATTTGTATACCGTATATCATCTTAGTTCAGAACCCAGAAGCCAGTACAGCTCAGCAGCAATCAGCCTTTCACCTTTGTAAAGTATTTTTTCTAATTTCTATGTTGTAATTTAGTCAGTGTCTTGCAGCCTTGTTTCAAAAATGGGAAAGCTGAAGACAAGCGAAGTTCAAAATAATCACACTAACACAGAGCAGGTCTGTGGTGGAGTTGAAACTGTTCCTCATGTCTGCTGGCCCATAATGTTATATTAGCACAATTCCATATATATTTTGAACTAGATAAAGTCACAGAAGTAGCCTACCAGACCATTCAAAATCTGTTCATACAGGGTATCAGTCTCCTTTAGGTTTTCAGTGGCAATAGCATTCTTGGAGCATTTTAATTTCAGACACCTGAGTCAGTGGTAACAGCCTGTGGACTGACATGGCATTCCCCACCTCCGTTTCTTTCCTCTGAGGAGTTTTGGTCTGTCTACCATTAAAAACTTCCATTAGTGATACACTCTGACAGGCCCCTCAACTGAGACTAGGATATGAATTTTGAAGGCTCGAGCTTTGGAAATGGCAGCATTAGGGATTGAAGTACCTGGATTGTTTAGTTAGAAAGAAAAAGTCAAGCATGTATACACGTATAATAAAATAGCTTGCTTTACAAGAGCATTGAGTAGGTCTCCTACCTGTGGTAAATCAGGATCCATTAATTATGAGACATTTAAGTGTCCTATTTTAAGCAACCATCATAAGTAGTGCAGACATGTTAAACGTCTGCCTGAGTGCTGTAAACTGCCTCCTTGGCATTGTCTCAGGAAGGATTCAGTAAAACTGCACTGCTATCAGTCAACTGTGCTTATAGAGGGCTGGAACATGCTATAGCACAGTTTCAATAGCAGCCAAATTATTAACCCCTCCAAGTACTGTTGCTTTCTGTAATTAAATGTGATGAGCCTGGGTTGGTTTTTTTCCTGTGGGACAAAGTGTCTTGTCTGTTTGTTTAGTTTCACTCTGATGCCCAAGGAGCTTCAAAGCAGAAAATACAGGGTCACCACCTTCCTATATCTTCTAGTTACTGACAATGCCCTCAGTTTTTGAGGTAACCCAGCTTCCTCGGTCCTCTGTAAATTCACTTTCCATTAAAGAGAAAGTCACTTATTTTCCTTTTTTCTGCAGAAAATAGCTCATAGAGTAAGTGCTGCTGACAATCTTTAAGGGGGTTGAAAATCTGTCTCTCAGCTGTAAATGTAACAGGTGAAAAACAATATCTAAGTGAAATTGGTAAGACCTAAGCTGAAAACTGAGTTCTTTAAAAAATATGTGACACCCTCCAAAGAAAAGGCATTTAAGCCAGAGATAGAAAAATAATGGAAAATTAATTTTACACATATTTTTAAACCAAATTTCAAATGAAGGTGAAAAAAAAATGCTGAAAAGAAAACTGAGTTGATCCTGGCAATTGAGATAGGCTATATATCCCCCATACGTTAGAAGAGGAATAAAATTCAAGTGCTAATAATAATAAAAAAATATGTTAGAAAGTCCTGAAATAATTACAGTGGCAGAATGATGCATTCTGGGACAGCTGTGACAAAACTGATTAGCTCATGGAGTGGGGAACAATTCTGAAGGAAATTGCTTGAAGTATTTTTTGGTGTGGTGAATGCCTAATGTAGTACAGAGAGGGTGAAATTCAAGTTACAGTTCTGCAGCCAACACTAACTCAAGGCCTGTAAACCCAATAGAAAGACACAAAATCTTAGAAGTTTCTCCATTCTGATTTATTCACATCTTAAAAATCTACTAATATAATATGGATCTGTATTGTCAAATGAATGTCACGTATACAGAATTATGTTTGTGATTCCTGATGTCCTAGGATTAAAGGAGTTAAATGAGCATATTCTTGAACTAACTAAAAGTAAATATTAATAGAAGAGCAACATCTTGGTTAATGACAACACCACAAAAAAAGATGAATATATTAAGAATTGTAACATACATCCTGGCAAAGTCCAAGGTAGTAGGCTTTCAAAAAATTATTATTGAAGAAGATGTATCTGTAAAAATATTGCATTACCAGAGTTCCCCTCTGTGTCACATTACTCATGCATAGTCATTACCACCTTTATTTACAGTTTTGATTTTTCTTTACAGATCAGGTAGAAACTTGCATTATTCTTTTGCTGTTGTCTCTAAATGTCCCTGGTGTGAATCTCGGTCTTTCTCTTCTGTTGTAAAACCAAATCCCTTACTAACAATACAAAGCACAGGCAGCAGCAGGGATTTGTAAACATAGATGAAAAAGCTAAATTAAGTATGTGACTAGAATTTCTTTCACCCATAAGAAAATATAATTTGCATGGCATTGCTTAAAACGCATTCAAATAATACAAGCTGCTTGCTTGAATTCTGGCAATTTGCCCTGAGAGCTGGGACTACTGTTGTATCAACAAGTGTCTTTTTCACTATTTCTTGTAGATCTCAGACATGCCAATTCTTTCAGCACACCCTAAGGAAAATGCTGCATTCACTACAGAAGGCAGCAGTAGGAAATATTGATGACAGTTCCCATGTGAGACAGAGAAGATGCCCTGAGTGGCATCACAAGGTAAGTCCAGAGATGCTTGGCTCTTGTCATTGTTCATTTCTTACATCTGATGAAGAGAATATGTATATATCTCACAATCCTGAATAGGACTTCTCTCTTCCTCCCTAGCAACTGAAACCCATCCTTCCTTTAATGTCCTTTTGTCCCTCTCACCTAAATCAGACCAATCTGGTTATTGACTTCCTTTGTCAGGGAGGGCCAATAAACCCTACACTTCTACCTACCTTCTTGCTTGCCTGTCAAGTGTCATTCTGCACGAATTCTCATTGCAATCTCCCAGTACTTATGAGATCACAGGGCCATCTTGCAGTCTCTGCTGTGCCAGTGGGCCAGCATTCAGCAAATCTGGTCCCTCTCAGCTAGTTTAATCTAGCAATTAGGGTTTCAAGTCAGGAAAAAAAGGGGACAGCATAACAAAACATATTAGTTCAACACAGAACAGAGGTACAAGCACTTCCTCACTCTGTGATGCCTGGCACATATAAAGCTTTGTCCTCACAGCACTGGTCTTTGATCCTTCCTGCTACTCTCTACTTTGCTTTCTGTCCATACTCTGCTCCTTGCTCCTTTAGCCACAAACATTTTGGCTATTTAAATTATTTTAAAACGCATATAACCTGTAGGACTCCACACTTTCCTATTGGTCATACAAGTCCAGGCAACTCTGAAATAAATTTTCTTTCCCCCTTCCTTCTTCCTATGCTTTAGCATTTATACCCAAAAACTTGTACTTGGGCAGATTTACCAAAGCTGGTTAACCCAGGCTTCCATGCCTGGTTACAATACATGCATTGCCATATATTGTGTGAATATATTATATGATTCTCTTACATATCATGACTTCTTTTTTAAACAAAAGTGCCTCCCAAGGGGTACAAGAATGGAGTGTAAGCGTTGTTTCTTGAGAAAGTCAGTCTCTGGCCCAGTAGCTACATGCTGTGAAGATAGAGTAATGCAGTGAAATGGCTCTGCTGCTGGTAGGTCATGCTTATTCTGTGGTTGGAAGTGAAAGTGATCTCTGGACTGCTTCTAAGAGAGAAAAGAATCCTCTTTGTGAGACCAGAAGGGTCAGATTTTAAATATATCCTAGTCATAATACACAGAAATGTAGCTGTTTCACAAAAGCTCACTAACTCAGTTAGATTTATGGAAGTTTTTTGAAGCAGAACAAGGTGTAAGTTGCTTGAAGATCCAAACTTCTGCACTGGGTATTTATTGAACCACTGGTACATCAGAGAGAACAAAAATAACCACTGAGTTATTTAAGAGAATGATCCACTTGTGTTTAACCAAAGCCACACAAGTAATCTTCTCTTCAGCTTTATGCTAGCCACAGCTCCCCAATGGAATTTCAATTTATATCTCTTACATAATCAGAGCACACTTTCTGGAGAAAATTTGACCCTGAGGGAGGCAGGAGGGCTGGAGAGACTTGCTAATAGTCATGTGGTAAAAATAGTCTTTTCATAAGCCCTGCATGAAGCACGGAGTATGCCTTGAAACATGCCCTAGATGGTATCAGAAATAACCGAGCCAGAGATTAAAAGCATCCTTCTGCTCAAACGTAAAGGGAAAAAAAAATATATTCTATAACAGTCCTCATGAGTCACTGCAATGTGCTAATGAGTTCGTCACAAGCCACCATTTAAAATGGCATCCCTTCTCACCAGCATAGAAACACACCAATTCCCTGGGCATTCAGGTTCTCATGCACCCCTTCTCCTTAAATACGGAATATCCTAACACAAGTCTCATTTGAGGGTCACTAGAATCAGTCCTCATGGCCAAGTTGTTTATTAGCAAAAAGAAAAGTGAATAAGCCTAATGATCCCTGGGAAGCAGCATTTTCTCCAGGAGCTGGGACTAGAGTGATTTCTTCCCTGGTTTTGCCTATACAGCATATCTAGCTTCCTTGCCCTTTCTGCAGGTAGCCTAGCTCTTTAGTCCCCTGTTGTCTGACAACAATGGGATATTTCTCCTACTTCATGCTTGGAGGGCTAAGGATTTTGTGTATTGTTCTTCCAAATTAATTACTTGCATCTCTAAACTTTCCTATCAAGTATGGAGTTGTTTATCCAGCTTCCATGGTATATCAAGAAGGCACTAATAAGGTGGATTTTTTCTTCCCACTGAAGCACAGAGAACAAAATATATACAAGTTAAAAGTAACCTCCTATTAATGGGATAAGCAGCTGGGGCAGGAGAGGTGTGAGGAGAGGACATACCTAGTGTTTTTTATGACTAGGGAAAGAGTGAAATTATGAATGAACGCAACAAGCAGTAGTGATCAAGCATTAGCAAAAAGCTATCATTGTTAGGAAACTAAAGTGTCTGTATAAATTTTATAAGAAGCTCTAAAACCATAGCCAGTCTGAAGCAGATATTTTGAAGTAGGAGTGGACCTGGAAATCAAACTAAATCAGTGACAACACTGGTCATTTAAAAATACTTCAGAAATACTTTAAAAATCCCAGAAAATCCCAAGATAACATCTGTCTTTGAAGTTAACTATACATAGAATTGTGTCCTGATAATTACCTACTTATTATGAAAACAATCTCTTGTTTGTAAGAAGTCTGTTAAAATAACCTATGCTTGAAATTAGAAACAGTTTAGTAAAAGATGCTCTAGAGAGCTATCTCTATGGGGTTTCAAGCAAAGAATTTACATTTTCCTTTCTGGGTAGAAGTTTGCTTTTTTGTATATTTACTACTAAACTGTTTTTTCCTCCTTTTTTTTTTTAAGTGCAGCATTACAACTGAGGTGTCCTTGCCCTTGCAGCAAGGGTAAAGCACTCCACAAGGGAGTGAGATCCAGGAGCCAAGGGTGACAGCAAGGCAGGCATAGTAGTGTCATTCCAAACAGGGACCAGGACTATGGTGCCTGAAGAGCGCAAGCATGGCAGGTCTGGAGACAGTAAACAGCCAACAATGGAGATTGACAGATGAGTCCGTGGTGATGAGACAAGTCTAAGGTTAAGCCAGGAAGTCAAATCCATGTGTCAGGGTCAGGATTCAGACCAACAGGATGCCTGGCCAGGTGTGGGCATAGGTGCTCTGGCAGAAAACTAGTGTGAGACCTCAGTCCAAGAGCAGCTCGTAGAGAAAGGTGGAGAGCCCTGGCCAGGACTTCTCAGGGAGCTCTCACTCTCATAGCTTCAGGGCTGGAAGGCTGTGCTATCAGTGTTGTCCCTGAGACCAGACAACATACCTTCCAGGAGAGAGAGACATGCTCAGGGCCCTGATAGCCTGTCAGAATTGTTTTCCTTTTATTACTCACTGTAGACACAAAAAATAATGGAGATTTTTCCAAGAAGTAAGTGGCGGTAAAGCATGGGGTGGCCATCAGGCCTCTGGCTGCTATTGGTGCTTTTGAAAATCTCCTGCTTTAGAAGTCTAAAATCCAAGGAATTATTATATAGGAGTTAAATTATAAAGGAAGTGAAGTGTCTGGAGGGAAGTGTAAGATGAGAAGACACAGCTCAACTCCTAACTAATATTTGTCAGAGCAGAGCAATGAAATACTTCATGGTGGAATCATACTGACCCCCCATCATTGCTGTTAACTAGACTGCACTAGAAATCATTAAGGATAGCACTTCGCTGTGTGCTCTCTGAAGGGAGAGAGAAACAGAAGAAAAAAGCTAATTAACTATCAGCCCTAGCTGATACAAAAGTGAAATAACAGTAAATAAAAATCCTCTTTATAAATATTGACTTGCTATGCCTACCTTTCTCCTTGCAGTGTGCTCTCAAATTCTCCATTCTGGGACTCGCATATCACTGGAAAAAAGCAAAGATGTGCCAGAGATTTCAGTCAAAGTGAGGCTAAGGTCTACATCAGATGAGGTGGCTCATGTATAGCATGTGGCTATACAAAAGGATACCTTACTTAATCCCAGCAGGTAAGTCATATCAGGTAGTTGGGCTTCAAATTCGAAACAGTTTTCTTTTCTGTCTCTTCTTCTCTGTCAGCATTTGAGCCACTGTTCCTGTGTCTAAGCTACAGTGCAAATGCTAGATTGATCTCTGTTTGGGTGCTAAACATGGCAGAAAAAGAAGTAGCTGGCTGCCCAGTGTTTTCTGACAGAAGGAAGGCATGTCTGACTTTAGCAGAGAAAGTAATGTATCCAAAGAACCAGAGAATCCTGAATGGCAAAGAAATATTTTCAGGTTCACTAGCATCTGAAAATCCTCAGCTTCTCCCACTAGACTAGTTCTGACAACTAGTCAGTCACAAAACAGTCTACAAAATGGCATTGTGCCAAACTGGACGTTTACCAAGTTCACTTCACTTGAGGCACAAATTTTAAAAGCTCACTGAGACGAAGCCTCCATCAGCACAAAGACTGGAATGTTAAACAAGGACTGCTTTTTACTTCTTTCTATAATTTTTTTTTTTTTTTAAATTACACTATAAGAGTTGTCTCGATAATTTTACCCTGGGCTACATTTGGGATCACTTGTTTGCATTCAAAGATTCAAGGAGAAAATGTTCATTCCTACTGTTTGAATATCTGTTCTGCTTCGATTTACGCATTTTTTTTCGTCACTCTTTATTCATGTATTATGTTACTATAGGTAGGATAATCCTTTTCCCTTGTAAAGAAATGTGAGGATACATTTTTGTGAGGCATCTTGTTATGTAGTGACTGGCAGAAGCCAGAATGGTAAAGAGTTGTCTCGATAATTTTACCCTGGGCTACATTTGGGATCACTTGTTTGCATTCAAAGATTCAAGGAGAAAATGTTCATTCCTACTGTTTGAATATCTGTTCTGCTTCGATTTACGCATTTTTTTTCGTCACTCTTTATTCATGTATTATGTTACTATAGGTAGGATAATCCTTTTCCCTTGTAAAGAAATGTGAGGATACATTTTTGTGAGGCATCTTGTTATGTAGTGACTGGCAGAAGCCAGAATGGTAAAGACTTCAAGCATGTAGAAAGTATACAGAACATGTGAACTGTTCTCTGTGTAGCTGAGATAAGTATCGGGCTGAAATTATAGGAAGATATAAGCAGGTGGGACCATAGGGAAAACTTTCTAACAAGGAAGGGCAGTGAAGCATTAGACTACACCACAAAGGAAGGGACAGAGGCTCCACTACGGAAGGTCATTAAAAACACGTTAGGCAAACATCTGCCTAGCCTGACATATGCAGAAATGATCATGACTTGAGGAAAGGAAATAGGTTGGACTCTGTTTCATTTTGGGGCTGATCCAAAGAGATGATCCAAAAAAGCTAAATGATCCTTCAGTTACAAAATGCCAAGACACTGTCTCGGTGATCTCTTAGGAATTCCTGATCGCGTGAGACTCTGGAAATGTGGAAATCATTGTGGCTTATGAGAGAGTGTCTTTTTGGGGGAAGAAAGGGTGTGTGCAATGTCAATAAATGTGCAGTGCTAATGTGGATAAAAATATGGGCAGAAAATCATTCAAGAGTTCTGAAAACAGAAATGAGAAGTGAGAAATGAGGAGCAGGAGAAATAACCACTAAGGCAAACCACAGATTCCAGTGTAATGCTGCTATAACCCATGGAGTGACCAGTGGATCTTAGGAGCACACTGCTGGTAAGAACAGAAATGTCCCTCAGCTACTAGCTGTCACGACACCCAGATCCTCCACAGCAGATCTTAAGAGAAGCTGCATTTGCTCTTCTTAAGCACTGCAGACACCTATAACATTTTTGCCTGTGTGGGAGGACTGAAAGATGGGAGGCATTTGAGAACATCAGTGATGTTCTGCTCAGTTTCTTCCAAAACAGAAAACTCAAATTATTCTGTGCTGAACTGGGACCAACTCTTCCTCAGCCTTTCAGGCAGTCGTCCTATCAAATTGAAATTCATTCTCACATTCTCAGACTTGCTGAATGCCCTTTGAACAACTACAGCATTGACACGCTGCATTATAGTAACAGAAACCCAATGATTTATTCAGGGAAATCCCTTGATACAGAAATCTCTTTTAAGTTATGTACTTAGGCTAGGATTTTCTAAAGGTTAACCTGAATCACTTTGAAAGCGAAGTTCATGTTGGCTTCTCTGAGAACTGTAAGTTCAGTTTTTCTTATCCAGTTTCTTTAGAGATTGTCAGTCATATGTTATATCAAATTATTAAGACCAGCAGCATTTTCAGCTAGAGAGAGAATCAGTTACCTGTTAGTTTTCTACCTGTGAGTATTTTCCTTGCAGAATTCCAGATGTCATCATTCTTTTCACCTTCTCTTTAGAAGAAAAAAAGGTACAGGTTGCTGTACATGATGAAAATCCAGGAATATTGCTTCCCTTCCACAACAGCTCATGTACTTGTCAATCCTCTAAACAGAGAACAGTGCATATTCTTAAAGAGAAATATCCCTTCTTCACATTTGCGACATGTCCCAGATGACAGTCTTCTCGCAACCTGCAGGGAGTTTACGTGATACTTTTTGTTTCGAGTTCTGATGTATTTTCTAACATTTTTGAAATTATCAAATACTTTAGCTTGTTTTATGCAGCGGAACAAGCCTTCCTGTGATGCCCCATGAACTAGAGTGGACCCGATGAATACATCTATAAAAGTATAAATTTGGTCAACGTTCCCAGCAAGTTGAGAGTCCAGTGAAGACTACCTGCAACCTTACCAATGAATACCATTTGCTTTTTTGAGGTTTCTGTGGGTTTGTGAGGTATGTATAACATGGTAGGTGGTAGTAAAAAGAAGCAGTTTCTTAGTTATAGTTTTTAATGTCCCTAATTGCCTTTTTACAAAACTCTCTGATCTGTCATGCATCCATCCTGACTCCCAGCTCTATTCCTTTGTGTAAACTATGTAACTGCTGCTTCTGCTGCAATTGAGTTAAACTGTCATCAAAGATTAACCATCTAACATTAACCTTTCAGATCTTTAGTAACAAATACGTGACTACTTCATTTTTATTTTATGGTTACCATTCTTTTAGTCCAAGGCCTCTTTCTTTGCAATTCTCTTAAACTTCCAGTATTTGGGAGGGTGTGCAAGAGAAATGGAGGGATACCACAAAGTTAAGGGATGGGGATGATGTGTGTGCCTTATGCAAGGTGAAGGAGCTTGCTTTCTGCTCTCTAGCTTTTCACCAGACCCAAACTTGTTGCCTGTTCAGCACTCCCAGCAAATGGAAGGCACTTGGTACTTCTGAAACTACTTATCTACTACAAAACTTACGACAATGATTAGTCTTTTAAATCTTTAAGTCTTTAGTCTGGAGAAGAGAAGGCTGAGGGGAGATCTTATTAATGCCTACAAGTATCTCAAGGGCGGGCTGAGGGAGGAGGGAACCAGACTCTTTTCAGTAGTTGCCAGTGAGAGGACAAGGGGCAATGGACACAAGTTGGAACATCAAGGGTTCCACTTGAATATGAGGAAGAACTTTTTCACGGTGAAGGTGACAGAGCCCTGGAACAGGCTGCCCAGGGAGGTTGTGGAGTCCCCTTCTTTGGAGATTTTCAAGACCTGCCTGGATGCCGTCCTGAGTAACATGCTCTGACAAGCTCTGGGTGGTCCTGCTTTAGCAGGGGAGTTGGACTAGATGATCTCTATGGTCCCTTCCAACTCTAAAAATTCAGTGAAAATTCAGTGAAATTCAGTGAAATTACCAAGAATTTTGAAGAAAATCAGATCTTGTTTTTTAATTTTGTTAATCTAGGCTGAGCTGAGGCCCGAGCCTCACTGAACCACACAAACACATGTGTCGCTTCAGTAAGAGTGGGTTTGCACCCAGAAGAGATAAGAAAAGACAAAGGGTGAGAGGAAAAAACACTGTGCCAATTGAAACTAATGCAGCAGAATAATAGTAAAAGAAAAAAGAGCAATTGTAACCAGATCAAGCTTTTGATCCAACTGTCCAGTTCATCTCAGCAGAAAGCTTGGACCAGCACCACAGGGAAAGCAGACAAGAAGCCCATGCTGGAAGGCCTCTTTTGACACATCTACTTGTTTGTGTCGATGTGGAATTAAGAGACAAGATCAACATCCTTTGCCTGTGGGGCTGCATTACATAGGACAGTAAAACACTTTCTTCCAGCTAAAAATGCGTAAATGAATGGTTGTGGGGACTCAGTGGAGGTATGATCACTTGCTGTGCTGTGGTAAGGGGGCCGTATGCTGGAGGCCTGGGAGTTTCTTGCAGCAGCCCAGTGCATCACTCAGCTGCTGGGAAGGGAAGCAGTAGAAGGCCACCAGCTGCTGCCACCAGACTCCCAGGTGAGAACCTGAGATCAGGCAGGTTCTCTGCTACACTGCTCCAAAGTACTCCGTTTGTGGCAACTGGTGCATCAAGAGGAGGCAATCCTTAAACCAAACTGCGCCCGAGAGGCAGTCTGTCTGCCGTTGTTCTGCCATGAAACCACTAGAGGGAAGTGTCAGAGTGCTCTGGCCATGCCTGCTCACCGCCTGAACAAACACCCTATCGGAAGCTTGGCTAGAAGAATAGAATTGTCTAGGTTGGAAAAGCCCTTTAAGATCATCCTTATGATCCCAGTAAAAAAGAGACTCAGATTCTGCGCCATTTAAAATGCTTTTTTTTTTTTTTTTTTATTTTAGAGCTAACATGATAAAATGAGAATAGGATAGACAATCTTACATCCCTTTAGATGCTGGGAGCCCAGAGAGGTGTAGCATTGAGCAGGATGGCAGCCCACATGCAGGATGAACATATTCTGCATAGTGGAGTTTCATATTTCAGGAACTTAATTTTTATCTACTGATTTCACAAATGACATTGCAGTTCTGATAAACGATGTATTTGGATTGCCATCATTTTGAAATTTCAAATGAGCCCTGGTAGTGATTTTTTTGAGATTGCTTTTTTGTTGAAAATCAGTGTCTTGCTAGAAAAGTTAATCTAATTAATAGTAAAGTCGTTTAAACATCTCTATTTGAACTTCAGCTAATTACTAAGACCAGAAGCATCTGGAAGGTTTGAATACCACAATAAATAAATATTTTCAAGGATATTTGAAGCCTTCATCACAGTAATTTTTGTTTCAATATATTGCTGGAAATTGCTTTCCTAACATACTTGAAAGCACATAATTATCAGGTTTTCTTCAGCAGCATTTTAACAGTTATTATTTTCCACAAATATTGCATATGTATATTTTAGTTATAAGATTATTGTGAAAATATTAATTAAAATGCATGGTTTTACCAATATCTACAACGAAATCTACTACCAATATGTACTTTGAAATATCTTTATTTTCCCTCTCTTTGGTAGTAGAAGTTATTATTGAGTTAACGAATGAAATGGAAACCATGTAGCTTAAGGAACCATCTGAACACAGCCAATACAACAGAAATAAATCTGTAAGTACAAAGTTACTTTATAAACTTCATTTCAATCAGTGGAAATTACCTATTTTTTCAGATTAAGAAATCCTTCTAAGAGAAGAAGCCAAAGAACTGGCATATTGCACTATGCCAGTCAAGTGGAAGCAGGCAGAATTCAGTTAATCTATGCTGGACTGAGTCTGATTGTGTTAATAAACTCATTCATAGTATGATGCAATGCTAAGATGTTAATGCAAATTATGTGACTGCATATAATTTACAAAGAGAAAAAGGAACAAATTTAAAGCAAAGATTATTAGGTTTGAGATGACCATCTCACTTTATTCAAATCTGTGTTTGATTTCCTTTATATACAGAGAGCTGTAGATAAACCTGAAGAATGTATTACTGGCTAAGATATCAATCCTTTCTTTTTTCCAAGGTTCATAAATTTATATTGCTAAATGCTCCTCACTGGTTTTCTTTTCCGGTGCTTGAATGCAGAGGTGGTAATGTGCTGGGATAGATTGTTAAATCAGATAATCACCAGCCATTCCAACTCACCCATCTTATACTCAGGATTCCCAGACCAGCTTCTTGTACATGGCCACTCTCCAGGAATTCTGAATTTAGTGACAGACAAGTAGCTATAAAGGTAATGTATGATCTTTACAGTCCTTGAATCCTGATATTAATGTCATATGAGTATTTGACAGTCCTATTAAAGAAAATAGGATCAGTCTGGTAATCTTTTGGCTGCTGTAGGGTCTAACAAGTTATAATCCTTAGCTTCCCTGCCAGCAAATTCCTCATTAAGCACAAGACATCCTAAAACAAATCACCAGTAAAACCTCGCCAAGATGTTAATATATGTAGAGTTCTTTTAAGCAGATAATTCTAGCCAAAAAAGGGTATTTTTTTTCTTTTCTTTTTCTACCACATAGCCAAGCTGAAATACTCTAAAGACTTTCATATATTAAAACCTGTAATTTGGGTAAAGTGGTCATATCGAAGCACAGGAAGACACAACACAAAGGAGGTTTAAGGATTTCATTACAAAAATTCCAATGTATTAGTTTATACAAATTTCTCTTTTATAAATGAAGCCAAACAGATTTTTAAATTGATCTACAACCCCTTTCAAGATGAACTGGGCACACATTGCATTTCTTTCATGCAATTTTGATGCAATAAATAGCGAAGTCCAGGCATTTTGACTGAGATTAGTAATGTCAGTTTGGGCTGAGAGCCAGAATTCCAGAGAAAACGCAGGCAAATACTCGTGAGAGCTGAATCACAACTGAAGTTCTGTGTTGGCAGTGACTTCAGAGAGCAGAAATAGTCACGGACACATCTATGTCTTTATCATACCAGCATAGCTAGGCAGAGGTCTCTTTCACCTGGGTGTATAACAGGACACTTCTCGGGTACAAGTTGTCCTGCACCTCCAGAGACTGAGAAATTGAAGTCATAGGGTCTGATACAACAGGTTGGAAGGGACCTTAGGATATCACGTAGTCCAGCCTCTGCTCTTGCAGTTTATAGGTGACCTTTTCTTGCTTTAGAGTTTATATACCTCTCCTCCTCCAGGCCCTCCACATTTATTTCCACACTATTGATTCATTTTTCTAAGGGTCAGATGCTGCCCAAATTCAACTAGGTAGGGGAATAAAATCCTCTCGTTGCTTTTCCAGCTTTGTGCTGACAGAGGCACAAACTTCAATGGTCTGAGAGAGGGGCTGCCCCTAGCACAAGTGGCGATTTTTCAGAGAGGGTGTTTCCACCTGCACCAAGAAAAAGCAGGGTAGGGCAGATGAGGGAAGGAGGAGGCAGAACAGCTGCAGCAGCTGGAGTTGCCAGGATCAGCTTGCCTAGCAACTCCCCTTCTCAGGCAAGGGCATCAAATTCAGTAGCAGCAGCAGCAACATCAGAAGCAGCCCTGACACTTGGTGAGCTGGGTGCATGGTAGGGAGCATGAGAGCTGGCAAAACATCAGCCTTAGGGCTCCGAAGCCTCCTCAGTTTATTGGTAGGTAAACTACCTAAGATCTGCTTGCCAGAACTTATTCCCTGTGCATACGGAAAGAACTGTATATGGCTTATTGCAGTGAGACAGCTATTTATACCAGGCAATTGTTGAATGTTGTTTTAGTAATGTGGAAAACAAGAGTAATAGAAGACTATATTGAAAGAATCAGTTGTATAATTCTATCTTGTTCCATGATTGCTTTGATAAGTAACTGTATAATACTGTAGATAATTATCCTCAAGTAATATATAGAAAAATAATAGCAATGAATTTTCTATGAATAGAAACTCTTATCTTTTACTAGAAGTGGAATAAAACCAGGGTGCATTATCATAACATAGTCTGTTCTGTTTATATATACCCTAGAGTGTATATTTTATTACATGATTAATATATCTATTATAATGTATAATATATATACAGGGATAGTGTATATCCTGCCACTGTTGCAATTCAATCTTTATGCCATTAAGATGCTGTATTATACTTGTAACAGGCTTATGCAATCTTAACATTATGTATAATTATATATTTTAACATTCATATAATGAACAGTTGTATTGTGTTATTAAAGGTATAACAAAAAATGACTCATTCAAAGAGTTTAGGTGTAAAAGATTAACAGAAACCAAGCAGTTTGGAGCAGGACAGTGCCATTTTAATAGCAAAAACACTCTTTTAATCAAATGTCCCTTTGCGTATGATTTAGAACTCCCACTCTTCCTAGAGAAAACACTCTGCAAGAGAAGGATTAGCTAAGTCCTCTTATTGTTTCACACCTAATTTCAGGATAGATCAAAAGAATATACTGATCAAGTTTGTATACCCCTAGGAAGCTGTCATTTTTTCCTCCAGAAGGTGAAGAGAGCGAAATATGCCACACTATGTTTCTGCATTTGGGTTGATTTCATTAGAAGAAATATAAACTTTGGAGATGGAACTCATCCTTTCTCTTTTCCCTCTCTTTTTTCTATTCATATGCTTCTTTTTTTTTTTTCTGGCAGGTGGTATTAGTGGAGGGATGGCATGATTTAGATAACAAAGACTATGACTGCTGGCCCCTGGAAAAACCAGATGAGTATAACATGCTGGACTGTGGAGGTGAGTGAGCTCTAAAGCTGCTAGAGAAAAATCAGCTCTTGCTTGGGGAATAGTTACAAACCCAAAATTGAAGTACTCAGAATAATACCTAACTTTTGATGGAAAGCATCTGAATCAGTGACAACCTCTCTTTCTAGAGAAGTGGAAGAAAACAATGAAAAGATATTACAGAGCAATTATTTGTCCAATATTCATTGGTTCCAAGAGAAAAAGCAATAGAAACAGCTGAATCCCTTCCCCCAGAAAGAAACTGAAAACATTTCATTTCTCATTAGAGAACCAAATGCAACTTAATACAAACAAAGCAGGCAGAGGGCTCTGCATTGCAGCAAATTCCATTGAGTCATTACTGAAATTTTGTAGTGTCAATTCAAAAGTTGTCTGTGCTTAAACCCTGCAGCCAGTAAGCAAATTCACTGATTCTACACGTCATGCTTTTCCATCTTGCTCACAACTGTGCTCCATGAGAGCACAAAGATCTGAGGTCTTTACCCACTTATTCCACTCAGCTTTGAACAAGAATTTACATGATATTATTTACATAATATTTTTGAATGTTGGAAATTGATTGCTTGAGATTGAAAAATAATTAAAGAGCAACTGAAATATGGGAAATTTAATTTAAATTCAAGAAAAATATTTTATACTGTAAGGGTAATCAAACAGTAGAACAGGTTGCCCAGAAAAGTTGTGGCTTCTCCATCCATGGAGATTTTCAAAACCCGACTAGACAAAATCTAGAGCAACCTCCTTTAGGTGACTCTACCTTGAGCAAGGCAGGGTTGGATCAAATGATTTCCAGAGATGCCTTCCAGTTTCAACTATTCCATGATTTTGTGACTCTCTAACTGATAAATAACTGATGTAAAGGAATACTTTTGTTTATGTTGTAAAAGATAATACCAGAGACAATGTGTTTCAATAAGGTTTTTAGAAAAAACAAGAACACCTGGGAAACTAATACACTCCAGAAAGTATACTGCTGCGTCACACTCTGAGCTCAGAATTACAATTAAGTATTTTCCAGAGAGTTCTGTGTGAACAGTGAAATTCAAAGACTATCTAGATGATTGTCAACTAAGACTTTTATCCCTATATGAATTTACTATTGCTTTAACACTGAAACAACTATTTATTAGAACAGATGACTTTAAAGGCAAGTAGAAAGTAATTTAACTGAAATACATTCTGACCTTTTGCCTTCATTCTCTCACATTCTCTGAAGCTCAGCCCTCTCTTACCTTCTGGTGCAAATGACACTAGCTTTCTTTGTAAATCTTTGTGTTGCAGTTTCTCTCATGGTGTTAGCATTTATAATGAGTGTTTACTTCTCAAGGGAGATGTGAAAGCAAGAGGTTATTTTACAATTTGCTTCTTTATATTTGAAAGGGAATTATGTTTAGGGGAAAAAATAGCAGCTTCACTAACAATGCAATTGAAGAATACACTTGTAAAAACAACTCCAGAGTAATATGAGATTGTAACTGAACAACAACAAAAAAATTAGAACCACTTGAAATGCAGGTTTACCCTTCCTCTGCAGAAGGGATTTAAATTTTCCTGACAAACTGAGAGCTACACACTTTGATGATGTAAGTAATTTGATGTGACGTGAATTAAAACCTTCATCCAACAATATGGAAAGATATAGGTGAATGGAGTGGGAAGATTTTGATAGTGTTGTTTGAAAATAAGGATTAAAAACTTCTCCTACCTCTTATCATACTTCATTCCCAGGCTTAGAGCAGGTAATAAAGTGTCCTAGGGACAAAAGACATGACTGGGATAAATTATCTTTCCCAGTAAGAGTGTGGAAATGTCTGAGAAGCACTTCTTCCACTGTCCTCTGTGATATGGTTTTATAAAATGAGAAAGCTTTCTTAAATATATAATTATTTCTATATATAATTTATGTCTCATGAGGGTAAGGATTTTGACTGAATTTCATGTGTGCTAGAGTTTTTTGTTCTTCCATAATCAGGTGCACCTCAATGAAAGCCAAGAATGAAGAGCAATGTTTATTGTCTCATCAAAGAGGAAAGCAAATGTATCAGGACAAGCAGCACTGCATTATACTGGGCGTTTAGTTTAGATAAGATAACCAGATTTTTTTGTCATATTTCTCCAACTGCTTGATCTTTTCTCTGTGTGTCAGAATTGTTCACTTAGTGTGCATTTGTGATAACCTATACAGCCACTAAAATGGATGACTGGCTTGGGCTCGTTAAAAGGAATAGGAACAGTTGAAAATCACTACAGAGAAAGTTTTACATTTTTATGCATCTGTAAAGTAGAAAAGTATAGCATATATGTTGATCCATGTTTGTCTTGTTTCTAGGCCTGGAGATGGCGTGGGTACAAAGGCCTCCAGAAAAGGCTGTGAGTGGGGAATTCTTCAATGTGACCTATGCAGTTTTTGCTTCAGATGGCTTTTATCAATACGCAGTGCAAAATAAAATCCTTTCTCACAGGTATTACCTCCTATAGAAATGCTTTCATGGTCATAAATGTGTGAGGATTCTGTGTGTACATTTTCAGTAACATAACTGGAACACATACTCTGGGGCTCCTCACTAATCCCTTGTATCTCTTGAGGTCTCTTATAGCTCTGTTTCCCCAAGTATTTCCTCTGCAATGGCTTGTCTCTCAGAGCAGCCATCATGGCATGCTTGCCCGCATGGTCAAGGATAGACCATGTCATTCTGTATCTGCATTACTGTATCAGTGCAACTCTGAACATCAGTTCTTGCCTTCTCTACACAAGGAATTTACAAATCAAGTTTAAGCAGGAGCCATAAACTATCTGTGTCCTATACTTATAATCATACATGTGTTTGAAGCGCATGGCATGGATATGAAAAAGAGGCTGGCCCAACCCTGAATTCACTGAATTCAAGATGGACTTTTTATTCTGTGGGATTGAAATCAGTCCAAAAGCTTATATATCAGCTCAGAGACTGTGTTGGTATCTTTAAGTACAGAGTTTTTATGTGCATATCTCCAGATCACTAAAAGGCTAAAACACCCTAATTTTACATTTTTGTCTGTACATAGCAGTTCTCTATCCATATACAACAATGGGCTGCAGCTGCATTTCCCCACTTTCTGTGCTGGGTAGTGTAAGAGATGTTTATGGAAAAACCCTCATTTTCCGCTTCCAGTCTGAGTGTTCACATTGCAAAGTGCAGACTGTAAAAGCTGTTATCCAGAGAGGTTTTTTTCATATTGAAAGATGGCCTATAATCCATTTGCAGTGGATTAAAAAGAGAGAGATCTGTGCTGCACTTTTTCAAAAGGATTAAATTTACACCTCTTTTTAAGTAGAAGACTATCTGCTTGACTCCTAAGCTTACTGTGGCTGACCCAAATATGGTTGATGCTAGCAAGTCAACATATGGGTATCAGCATAATTGGATGAAGCCACGATGAAGCTAGAATGAAAAATAATACAGGATAAATTTTACAAAGCAGCCATAAAGACAAACATATAAGGGAATTATGCACCAATTGCCTAAGTATTTTTTTAAGTCCTAGAATGGGCTCGGAGGCCAGTAGATTTGAATATTTTATCTGTTTAGATGTCTTGGGGATTGACATATTTACTTATCTCAGGTTTCAAGTATGTCTATATCTTTGTAGATCTGGCCATGAGTACAATCTACGTCAGCCTGATCCCCTATGTTTTTATTTATTTCTTATAATGTAGTCTTTTCTGAAATCTACTCATTGCTGGCTAGTTCTTCTATCATAAAAAAAAAAACCTGAAAAATAAAGCCTGGTGTTCTGCTGTTGCTTTGAATACAGAGATCCATCAGAAGTGCAAAACATTTAAACTAAACCCTAGAACTTAGTCTGGCTATTTCTATTGAGTAAACCATGCTTGTGAAAAATTATTTTATTTTAAAGCTATGATAAACGACTGAAAGTGTAGCTGAGGAAAAAGTGGGAAAAATGTTTCATCACACATTTCCAGGAAACTACATTCATCTTTCAGGGACAAACTTTCAAAAGGTCCACCTTGTTTTGCAGAACAGTCTATTCATAAAGTCCAGGTTTTGCTTATTTTTTTTAGTTTGGGGAATTGTGTCTGATATTATTGTCCAATATTATTATTTTCCTCGGTTGTTTGGGTGGTGGAGCAAAGATTGGAGCTGAATGATATGTACAAATCACATGCTTGGATGAAGGTAGGCAATTGAAAACACTGAGAATGAAAGTAGCCAGGCACGCGTATTTCTGGTAGTGGGAGTAATGGTATCTTCTTCTGTGCCAGATGTCGTGGTGCCAAGTAATCCCATCTGGTCATGGAGTCAGTCTGGGGAGAGAGGTGGACACTGGTACCTGCTTGCGGCATGGTATCTGTCAGAAGTCCCTACCACGTGGCAGTAGATGGTGGGCTGGCTGACAGCAGTCTTCATTGCTCTAGGACTGCTTCAACCAGAAGCAAAACAAAAGAGAAGGAAATAGTGTAACAGTATTTATTTCACTGTGTATGTTTTTGCAGCTCTGTTTTTTCCATGCAGGATAAAGAACAGGTTCTCATGTACTTGTTGCAATTTTGGGGAATGAGGAATGACTATAAAAGTTTCTCTTCTAGCAATGCTACTGCTGCAAAGGAATTCTGTGAGGACCATGAGTGCCCCACCAGCTGGAAAGATGCAAATGGAGAGAACTGCTGTGTCCACCATGCCAACATTCATTCCTGTCCTTTGGCCTTCATGGTTAGTGTTACAGGGCAGCATCAGGTGCTCCATTCTTGCTACTGGATGAGAATCTTTGTAATAACAAGGTTCAAGTTTATAAAGTCTTTCAGGGATTACAATTAGGCCACATCTGTAGTTCACTAAAACCACTGCGGGGATGTCTGTCAGTTTTAGAATTTTTACACTGGATGCTGAGGCTGCAAAGCAAATGGCTGGATTTTTAGACAAGGCAACATACAGAATCTCTCATTATGTTTAGTGGGGGCAATTTAATCTCTTGGAGATTGCTTGGCTCAGGTCTCTGTACAGTCAATAGGGAAAGAAAGACAGACCACTTCATTCTAAAGCAAGCAGGGTGAATTGTGAGTTGGAGGTGTTACTGTTTCTGCAGCTTATAGAGGGGCCCTGAGTGATTTGCTTGAATTACTGAAGTTGAGTGGGGTGGGTATCACTGGGCGTGACTTGTAGAACTGAAGCCTGTATACACATGTCCTGAGATGGAATGATTTTTCTGTATTAGATCAGAGCAAAAAAAGGAATCCAAATTCAAGATAACAAATTTGGTCATGCAATGTGAGCAGACCATTCTTATCTGCGCCGCTCATTGTAAGAGACTGTCCCTCTTCAAATGAATATTTAAAATTTTGATTCTAACAATGCAATTTGGGACTTTTTTTTTTTTCATTTTTTTATTTTTCTGACTGTAAGGTAAGCTTTACCCTACATAACAACCTTCATGCAGTTCCCAGTCTTTCTTGTTGATCTCCGTTCTGGCAACCTGACACGTTCTGCATGATCAAAGATGGTGTAATAAGAAACCTAGTCCTCACGTCCTGTGGCTATTTCATGTTCCCTTCTGTGTGAAGGCTTAATGTCTCCACAAGATCTCTAGCTTATTTCTTGGCAGTCCCTTCTTAAGGAGCTTTCTTATTAATGACTCCCTGGGGAGCTTAGCAGATACCAGGACTTTGGTTTAAAAGAGGAATCCTTGCTGGAATCACCGCATCAAGGCTTTTTTCTATAACTATAATAATGAACTTCAACATCCCACCACTGTGGTAATCTCTCCATTATTTCTTAATTTCACAATTAGTTCTGCGTGGAATTAAGGTGTGGAAAAGGTGAAAGCATGTAGGCAACATGCATCATCTGGCTGCCTTGTAATGCTGTAAATATTTCCGTTCCTACTTAGAAGAAGTCTAAGGAGGTTGGCTGTCAGACAGCAAGAAGGCCATGAGTAACATTGAATAAGAATGAAGAGACACTTCAATGTGAGCTTTTTCCATAATTCAAGAGGTTTTGTTGGTTTGATTTTTTTTTTTTTTTTCAGTTTCATGATTTCTAAAATATTTTACCTTGGTTACCATGAACTCTATTTCTTTTGATTTTGTCTATGTCTTACAGTGCATTGAAAGAAGTGCCTAAAGAAATATCTGGAGTTAGGAGACAGACTTAATCCTTTCAAACAATCAAAAAAAAAAAAAAGCAAGACCTTCTAATAGCCAAAATAATCCTCTATGGTTGCAGTTGCTGGGAGGTTTACATCTTAACAGCTTTATTGAGAAATGCTTTGCAAACAGGCACAGAAAAGGTGCCTGCCGCCTTCATTAAGGAAAAAAAAAAAAAGTAATATCAAAAATGAAACTGCAATAAAACCCTTTGGGAAAAATAGTAAAAGTGGGATATGATTCTGTTTCTGGTTTGAATACAGCAAATCCTGAAACAGTGTATTACCTTCATAGAATTACTGCTGTTAAAATTTGAATTACATTTTTGCTCAGTATAAGTACAATCACTTCTCTCTTATTTTGTCATTTATCTTATCACAGAACAGTGTTGCTTGTTCTTTGGTATTTTTATTTATTTGATTATAAAATATCACTTTATTTTCTGTTTGAGAATACAAGTAATTTTTAGAAAGTAAAAAAGGAGGAGTTAGAATTTTCACTGTGTCATGGTTTACTGACATAATCAGTATGTCTGTTAAAGGGGAGAGGAGGAATATGTGGTCCATGGATCCCAGATGATGGCCAGATATTTACTCACACTTTGTCTACAGCTGGCAAAATGAGCCAAAGAAACTGGACTGCCAAGGTAAGGGATATTTATTGCCTACAGGATTTTACTTTGTTTGCTCTCTTCAGGGCTTACTCGCTAGTAGTTTAGTACAGGTTAGGTACATGTTGCCCATCTAATTCATTTGTCAATGTTATGTCTGTAAGTGATGCATATGAGTAACATCAGTTCCCAACTGACTTGACTTGGAAGTAACAGCTTTTCCCACTGCTACTCCATCGGCAGTTAGTACAAGGAATGGGGATGGGAGGGAATAAAATAGCATAATCTGTCAATTTAAGGCCTACACTAACAATATATTGCGCTACTGACTGGAATGTGTTGTAGGCTGTGTATGGTCATTAGGGGACTTCTACCTAGCAGAAGGGAAGCACATGGCAGAATGCTTGGTCTGCTTGGTGAAAAGAACACACAGCAGGAAGGAAATGAGACCTGCCTTTTGCACAAGGGTTGTGTACCCTGCTTCTGTTTGTCTCCCCAGTCAAGGACACACATCCTTCCCAATTCTGAAAAAATGCATGCCTTCTTTCACCAGACACCACAATTGGACAATTGTTGTTGTGATACCCAACTGCATGCAAAGTGAAGTTTTGATGCTTGCTGCTTTGTTCACTTATTTGGCAGGTTGTTTTGGTTCACGTGGGTGTGACTTCTCTCATTGCACACATCAGAGTTGGGAGAATGCAAGTTGCTCTGGAAGCAAAAACCACAGTCCTTCCTGCAGTAGGTATGATAAAAAATGAAGACGTGAGTGAATTACTTACGGACTGTAAAACTCAATGCTTTCATCATTCATGCATGGATACCAGGAGCATGAAAAAGTGTTTGAGCTTGTAAGATGTGTATCAATCTAGAACAGTAGGAAGTCACTCTCTAAAACAGGTAAAGTCAAATACCATAACCAATGGTGTCAAGTGCTACAAGGCTTGTCTGCAGTTGATGGGGAAGTGAAAATGTTCTTCCAGCTAACATGTTGTGAGGATCTGGGCGCTCTTCACCTGAAGGGGAGCAGACTTGCAATAAGCACATTGGATAGTTAGAAATCCATCTTGCTTCCTTTGTTCACATTAGAATTCAGTTGCTCCCAAAGGCATCAGTCTTTTCATTCACTTTAGTATAGCTGTATGCAGGGAAGCAGAAATAACGGTAACAATTCTCTTAGGAATGTAAAATTTAAAAAGTAGACTTTATTTAATAAATTAAGCACACAATCTGAAGAAGAATATTGGGTAAAATACGTTATCACAGTTGACTTGTTAGCTTCTGGAAGTTTAAGAATATATTTCCTGATGTCATGAAAAAAAAAACCACAAAAAACCAAAAACCACAAAACAACCAAAACCAACCAAAGAACTCCAATATGGATGGAAGTATTTAGCTACAGAATTTGCTATTCATTTCAAGACAGCTCTAGCTGAGTTTTCCAGGAAACTTAAAATTTGTCAGAAAAGAAATTTTAAAAGTGCAGCTCTACCCCTGAGGCAGAAAGTGACTTCTGTGATTATCCTGGTATTATACTGGAGTCAAATGGACTGAGGGGGAATTAATACTGAGCAGTGGATTTTGTTTTGTTGAGGCTTTTTTTAAAAAAAAATATGATACATAGTAACAGAATAATACCTTCAGCTTGTCTCAGAAGGCTGAAGTACAGCATGATATTAGTTTAGTCATAAAGGAAAAATTGAAACACCATTCAGGACATGCGAGGAGGAGTTTTGTCCTTCAGGGCTTTTGTTTCAAATCACGTCTGATTTTCCTGGTGATTTTCCTAACACCTTGGAGAAAAAGAAATCCTTGCAGTAAGGTTTGCAAGGTTTCATTCTGCAATACCCATTGTCTTCTACTGCTGCCAAGGAAGGGTGACCAGCTTCTGGGGATCTCAAGGACTGGATTAAGCCCTGCCTTGAGGAATTTTAAGTCTCAGAAAAAAACAGATGGACCACGAGAAACAGAGTAGTGATGGACTGATTTATACACAAAGCATGTCAAAGGCTCTGATGTCCTTAGCAATCTGATCTGATCAAAGAGATTCTGTACCACTTTAAAAATTCAGATTATTCTTTCAGCTGCTGGGGTGCTATCTCTGGATTTTTTGTCATTTATTCTCTCTGATACTCTGAGGTTTCCCAGCTACAGAACCATATGTTTAAATCTGAATACAGTCTTGTGGATGGATGAAACAAAATATTCTGATTTGTATTTCATTTTCTATTCAGTCTGTGGAGATGGCCTTTGTGAGGAAGAAGAAGGCTGCTCTATCTGCCCGGCGGATTGTGGGGAGTGCCCACTGTCTGCTGATGCTAGGATAGCAATTGCCTTACCAATATGTTTAGTCTGCACTGGCTTCATTTTGACAATTATAGTAAGTATCCTTTCTCTCCTCTTCTATTTCCTTTCTCTTCCATGATTTGGTTAGTTAGAGTGGAGCTCTTTCTTATTAGTGGGGTAGGTTTTCTTCTGCGTCCAGAACCTGTGTGCTGTGGAAGAAAGCAGAAGGAAGAGAAACAACCTGTTGGGCTTTTTCATGAGGGGAACCTCATTAGACTAGGAATTTTCATCCTGTAAGAGAGGAGTGAAGAGGAGTGTAACAGAGGGATGGATATCTACTGGGGAAGGAAGAAGAGGTATTTCACAACATGGGAACTAAGGGGTGCAAGTGAAGTGAGAGTACTTTTCACTCAGAATAAAACTCTGTTATGAAATTTACTGCTTCAAAACCCTATGGAGGTCAGAAATATATATGAATTCAAAAACAAATTAGGTAAATTCATAAAGGGATTAGCTCCACCAGAGACCATTAAATCTCAGAGTCCAAATACAATTTACAGGGGAAAACATTCAACTTGGGATATTCTCAAAAGAAATAATGAGAAGAGGATCTTTCTTTTTTTTCTGCTTTGGTTTTTTTGTTTGTTTGTTTGTTGGTTTTGTTGTTGTTTTTGGTGTTTTTTATTTATAGGCTCATTTTCTTTGCGTAACTGAACCAGTTTACTTCAGTTCAAAGTGACTAATTTTGCATAGTAGTTATCCCTTATTATAACAGACTCATGAAGGAAAAACAAAAAGGGAATGAAGAGAGAGGAGTGTATGAATATATAAGTAGTTTTGGATACCTTTGAATGAAAATATCTTTATAAAGCAGAAACAGCATACTACTATGGCTTATGACTTCACAGTGCTTCTGGCAAAGAGGATCTACATTCCTTATGTGTCTCCATCTTGAGAAAAAAAAAACATTTCTGAATTTTATAACAAGGATTTAGCAAGTGAATACGGCAGCTGTAGAATCATTATATTTACTATGTAGATAACAGATCATTTGTTTGTGGTTTGGCCTATAAATCCTATAAGTCAATAGCCTCCTCTTTTTCTCAGGGTTTCCTTCACTTTTTATCTTGTACTGCAGTGAGCATCTGAGGTAGGCAAGTGCACTGAAATGGAATGGGCAGGAGAGGGCTGATGACCCACCAAATTAGGTACTACAGGGGGCCTGAATCACAATTCTATTTTTTCTCGATTCTGTGCCTCTCTGCTTGGCTTTGTGAGCTAGGAAGGGAAGCACTGTTGAAAACTAATTGAGCATTTTACAAACGTGTTTACAGTAACTATGCTGTAAAACCATATGATCTAATAGAAATGTATATTTGGACAAATGAGAAGTTCAGACAGTTTGAAACAATTGGAATTTTAGAAAGACCAATGGAGTTTCTTGGTCTTGCATAGGTTTATGTAAATGTCTGGTAGCAAAATTTGCCTATTATTTCTGCTATTTTTCTGTAGGTTTTAAGATTTATTATTTTCTTCTTGCATTTCTTTACACTCATTCCTGCTATCTTCTGCAGTAACATCTTTTTTATTTAGATGATAAGTAAACAAGATAAGGAAAAATTCTTTTAACCAGTTCAGTAATTAATCTAGTGCCTTCTTTAATCATTCAAGCAGAGGTGAGGATTCCTTTGGTATCAGCATCTGTAGCAAGCCTAGTGGTCACTTCTAGCTAATACATCTTTGTTTGGTCGTACCTTTGCAAGATAAAATGTAGATGTCTTTTCCCAGAAATTGTTTGAAATAAATGGGATGACTTAATTTTGGTTCCGTGAGCTCTATATTTGTCATAAATTTCTACCAAAATATTGACACAATCTCCACACGATGTTCCTTGAGTAGTATCTGGGCTTTTGTTACCTGTTTCAATGAATGCATCATTCCTAATATTAAAATCCACACTACAGAAAATGGTATAATGACAGTAAAATGCTGCTTGGGTTTTACATTTTGGTATTGACTGCAGCTATAACCGCTGTATAATTTAATCTGCTGGCATTTAGGGCACTTACCAGATGCTGTTTTCTTCTAAGACTGTTATTAATACTCTTGGTTATATTGTTACTCAAAATATATGTCAGATGCTTAAACATCAGATTTTGTTTGGATACTGACAAACTTTCATATTTGAAAAAAATAATCTCTAGTTTAATTATTTCAAAGTCAGTAAGGCTACATCAGGAATTAATTTGATTTATTTTTGTAGTGGTTTCAATATCAGAAACAAAAGATGTTTTGGGATGAAAGCTGGATTATAGACTTCACCTGCATCAAACAAGGTTAGTAACTTGTGATTTTGATAATATGATCAGTTTCTTAATAATTTTGATACATAATCTCAATCAAAAGTACATCTTCATGCTTTAAGGGTCTTACAAAAGGTGAACCAATTTGTGAAAGACATGTCCAAAGTTTAATTTCTATAATATCTATCAGCTGATCACTGATATTTTTGTTTATTGAAACTTTAGGTGTCAAAATAATTTTAAATAGGTTCCTCTTTTTTTTTTTTTTTAATGGTGATTTGTCAGCTGATAGGTCTGTGCTGATGTACACTCTCACTTCCTGTTGCTGTGAGGAATTGCTCAAAAGATGTCTGCTTTACCTGTGTCTTGTAATTTTGTTGCTAGTAGAAGTGCCAAGCATTCTTGTGTTAATATACAGTAGAGATGCTTTCTGTTCTGGACTCGAACATTAATTTCTGTGTAGTTTTGATATGGTATCCTCATTGTTGTAAAGAGATGTTGTCTTAGAAATTAGTTAATTTAATTAATTAAGCATAAACTAAACTGAATTTCAATCCAGATAAGTGAAAAAAGTAATGGAACACTCAAGGAGAAGTGTTGTTCAATATTGCAGAAAGGAACACAAGCAAATTTTCAGCTGATAATTAATTAGAAGAGGTCATAAACACCACATGGGAGGAGAAAAATAGAAAGAGACTGAAGGGAATTAGAAGCATGATCAAAAATTAACACATGAGAAATTAATTTGGAAAATCCAAGATGAAAGATAGTTTTCTTGGAGAGGAACCTGCAAAGAAACAATACTGTCTAAGACCTAGGAGTGATAATTAACAACTTAAGAGTAATGAAGATTGATAGTATGATGAGATTTGGAAACAGACATTATGTCTCCTCTGGACAGAGCTGTCCAGAGATACCCATAGTAGCCTGAAATGTACAGTTGTCTAAATGGAAATATATCAGCAGTTCTGTACCCAGGGCATGTAGCCTGAACTGTGAGAAATTAGCTTTATTTATTCAAGATAAGTCATTTTCTGGAGCATTGCACCATATACACACACACAGAGGCTGTTACTCTCAAAGCTTTCTGAGGGATCTCATTCTATGATTCTATGATTTGCGGGTGAAATGCTGTAGAAAGACTCCAAATGTCAGCGCAATTTTGTACTGCATATGGATAATACTATGGTGAGGGAACATGGCAGTCCTGATGCAAGGTGAGATGCTGAACTTCCTCAGCAACACTTCATTGGATACTGATACCGGGGAGAGCTAAGAGGTTTCAGCAATGTTGAGGCTAATTGGCTAAATCTGGGTTCTAATTGGTGATGGTGAAATTATATATAATCAATTAAAATTGTTTTGAAATCCATTTTCTTACCTTGAGCTGGTCAACAGAGATTTAAAAAAATACGATTGAGATCGCTGATTTTTTTTTCATCTGACTGTATTGTTGCTCTTCTCTGGCTTTCCTCTGGTGTCAGAATCACTTCCCACATCCCTGTACTTTACCGTCTTCTCGGAGCTCCAAATAGACTTGTTAAAATATGGCACAGGGCTTGCTCTGCTTCCCTGGGTTCTGTCCTCAGCAGCTGACTTGCGGCAAGGGCTAATCAGAGAAATGAAACTTGCATCAAATCCTGAGGGTTAATGTGAAAGATGTCTGGCAGTGAATCAGCTCTGGAACTTTTTTACTCTTTATGCAGCAGTCACATTCCAAGCAATGGCTTTCTGTCTTAATGGTTAGTAAGACCAGCTGAGATGCAAAGACTTGGAGAATTCCCTGTATTTCTCTGCCTCTGGAGTCTCCACCTTTGCAATTATATGCATCTTCAGGTGCCTTTTCTCACCCTGCATCCTGTTTAGATCGCGTGGTACGGACAGCAACAGGAAGCATGATGAGTGCTGCCCCAGCCCCCAGCGACTCCAATGCCAGCTGTATCACTGCGCTGAGCTCCTGCACAGCTACTGCTAATGTCTCCAGGAAACAGTACTTCACCCAGACTGGGAGATAGTAAGTCAATGTATTACTCATTTACTGCACTACCTACTATACTACAGTTTCACCTTGCTTTCTGATTCTTGCCACTTTGCTGTCAATAGGTCACACAAAAGCTCGCGTTTCTCGTTAGGCCAAATCCAGGAAGTTAATATCATCATCTGACTTCTGTACCATATACTGGCTGTGGAATATCTTATATTCCAGGCTTCTGTTTTGGCTATCATTTCCCCTTTACTCCTGGGGACTTGTTAAAAGGATGTGGCTGCATAATGTGTCTTGCATCTGTAAATGAATGGCTGTTACCATTCAAATACGTTTGGAACCAGGGCTTTTATGCAGCATTTTTGCAAACCGTAGGCAGTGCATAGTTCTTTGCACTAAAGAACAGCCTCCTATACAGTAGCACACTAGAAATCTTGTCCTGAAACCAGCTGATGTTACTGAAGATACAGACCATTTCACCTGTGGATCACATTATGAAGGTGCGCATCATAATAACTATATGGGCAAAGAGTATAGCCATATCCTGCTATCCAAAAAAATTTTTTTCCATAAAAATAATATAATTACAGGTGGAACATTTGCAAAGATGGAAGTAATACCTACCGTTTGAATGCACAGCACAGGATCTGTACCTTGCAGGACTGAGGAGCTTACTTGGCATCATTGGTGGGGAGCAGCTGCCTTTTCAGCATAGATCACTATTGTGGAAAATGACATCCATTTCCTTGATAAGACACTGTGTCCAGCATAGATCTTTTACAGTGAGCATTTTTGCTGCTTCTTTCTGAATAACGACATTTTGATGATCATAATTTTCCTAAGATGAATCAAGGTCAAACACATTAATTAAGGGTGAGAAGATGTAAGACTGGAGCATTCAGTCTCATTGGTGATGCACCTGTATCTGCTACACCACAGACACTGTACTCTGTATTTATACTCTTGCATATATCTTCACTGAACTCCTTTATTCTTCCAAGGAAAATTGCTTTGCTGTCTATCAAATTCAGCCACTTCACTGCTGAGAAAACTTCATCCCATGAGAACAGAAGGATATTAAGTACCAGTGGTAGATCTCCAAAACAGCAGACAGAAGCAATGGATAGCAGCAATTTTGCTGTGTATGTTTCCCTAGCTCTGATGTTTCCTTTGGTGCTACTCCATCATCCAGCCACCTCAAATGAATCTAACACTTTCATGTTCCAAATGTCATCTACAGATTAAGGATGCTTGAATGTAATCACTCGTGCTTCCCTTATTATAGAAACAGGGCCCTGTCACCTGTCATATACATTCAGATTTACACCCACATATGGACATGCTAAAATTCTGTACTTCATCTCTAGAGATACGAAGCTGCTCAATCTAGAAAAAATAGCCAGTCCATTTTTATAGCCTGGCTGGCTTATGAAGTTGGCCTAAAACTATGTAAAGAGCATTTTGTTCTGTTTCAGTGATGGTAGAAGAGTGGCCATAAAGAAAATCATGAAGAAGACATTCACGCTGTCCAAATCCATACGTAAAGAAGTAAAGCAAGTGAGGTAAGATGTAAAACCTCAGAAGTTTTACACTCAGAAGTGTATGTTGTTCCATTTTTACACTGTTTTTATAGGGGTTACTGTCTGTCCAAATCTGACTGTAAATTCACATTCCTCTTTCTTTCAAACTTTGCTTTGACATCAGATTAAAATCTCCTTATACTTGTTTTACTTTTCTCTCTTACATTTTGAGACAAGCTACTTGGTTTTCCAGTTACTGTACAAAAAGCAGGAGGGACATCCATGAAAATTACTGGTATGCTGTGATTTCTGTTCATTTTCACAGGGAACTTGACCATCCCAATCTCTGCAAATTCATTGGAGGTTGTATAGAAGTGCCAAATGTCGCCATTGTGACAGAGTACTGCCCCAAAGGCAGCCTGAGTGATGTTCTGCTCAATGAAGATATTCCTTTGAACTGGGGCTTCAGGTAGAAAAAGACTTTTGAAAAACTAAATGATACAGACTGTGCTATGTGCTCTTTAGGACAAGATGTTGATTTTAAATAAAAATCCTTGGACAGACAGGCCTGTACTGTGATATGGAGAGACTGAAGAAGAAAAAAAGCAAGCAAATTCAAATATCCAGCCCAACTTGTCTTCTGGGTTTTTAAGCAATCACACGTTTAGCACTAATCATGCTAAGCCAATAACTTTTCAACCCACCTCTAGTTATATTGCAAAACTGTTTTTAAATCTTTTTTTCCCAGGTGGCTTCATTTTGTTCCCAAATATCTTGGGCATTCCCATTTAATTAAAAATCAGCGCATATGTTTGTGAAAACACATTGGTGAAATGATTAGCATACCTACAAATGCTTTAGTATACTTACCAATATAGAAAATTATTTCAGATTGTCAATGAAACTTCAACAAGGGCAATGATATTACTTTTTTGAGAACAAACTTCTTGGCATACTCCTTCTACTTCTGCCTTATGTTTGCCTTCAGCAAAGAATAAGATTGTAAGGGAAGAAACCCTCCAAACAAAGCAATAAAGTTAATAAAAAAATTGTTTCTTTTGTAAACATTTGAAGTCACTCTCAAGGATACCAAGGTGTTGGGAAATTCTAGAAGAAACTCAGCTGTCTTAAAAGAGTCTAAAGGCCTGTGGACTCAGACAACTGAGTGGGAGTTAAGGGCTTTCAGGTACCTGCCTTAAATGTTTTGGAAAAATGAGCATGGGGACACAAATTGAAAGCTAATGCAGTCATAGGGAGGCTTTCTGTCAACTTCAGCCACTCTTGAGTGAAGCTTTAGTGGAAATACTAACTCACTGATTTTTGTCTTTCAGGTTTTCTTTTGCTACTGATATCGCGCAAGGAATGGCCTATCTTCACCACCACAAGATGTATCACGGACGGTTGAAGTCTAGTAACTGCGTGATAGATGACCGATGGGTTTGTAAAATTGCAGGTAAAGAGAAGATAGGAAACAAAATTTCAAAAGTGTCCAGCTAACCCACTAGTGCAAACAGATTTCACACTCAACACTCCTCCCAACCACCTCCTTGTTGACCTTTCATGCAGAAATGCTGACTGTACCAGCCTTCACTAGAAGTGCCCTGTGCTGAAATAAGGTTCATTATGTTATCATGTCAGGTCATTTAACATGTGCCACTGATGCACACATCAGATCCCACAAATGATGGAGTCTATCAACATCAATCTGAGCAGAAACTCTGTCTCATCCCCAGTTCTGATACAGAGAGAAAACCTGAGCCATGGACAGTGCTGTAAAGGCATTGAGTAATGCTGGCTGGTAAACACCAGGTAGTTTCATGGAGAAAAGTAGGCTCAATTCAGAGCTTTTCAGTCCTGAAAAAACACAAAACTGAACTGTGTTCTCCCAGAGACAGAACTACAGGTCTGGGCTGCTCCTGGTACAGGATGACAGCCTGTGGGAACAGGAAAACCACTGGAGAGTCTAGTTTGCAGCTGCCAAAAGGAATGAAAGCAATGATCATCTCTTCTACTTCCTCCTCAAAGTAGTTACCACACTTTATAACCTTGAGCCATCTTAAAAACAGCAGCAACAGATTTATCTCTCAACGGGTCATCCTATGGCTAAGGCTCCTACACAGAGCCATGCCTACTTCTCCAACTTGTTTTTCATATCCTGTTGCCTTCAGAACTGCCTACTTTACCTAGACCCTGTTCTGGAGAAAAGCATGAAAAATGGAGATATTTGGATTACGTCAACTGCATCACCTTCCCACAGCTCCTCTGAATTAAATGGGATCTTTGTGAAATTGCTCAGAAGTTAATTGGCGGGACTGTAGAGGCTTTAAATATTCATGGTTTATCTGGATGCAATAATGTTATACAAACCTCACAAATAACAAATATAGGAGCTCTTTGAAAAACTTCAGTGACCTCCAACATAAGGAATGATGCTCTAGGATTATCTTAATTAATCTGCATCCTGCCTTCCCATGCACTCAACAAAGTGCTCTTTTTATCAGAAAGAAAACTGAAGCCAGTTGTTTTTTCCTTCTCTCTGATGCTGAGTGATGTGCTGAGAATCTCTTCTGTGTTAGGCTAAAAGTACAGCTGCAAAGATGTTTCACATTTCTTTATTATTATTCTTTATTTGTTCTGAAGCTAGTGGTGTGCAAGTGAAGCCCACCATCTGATTTTCAGCAGTTCTAGCCTGTCTAACTAGTACTTACTCTAGCAACCTACAACCACAGATAAGGATTGCGGACAAGTAGAACAGAAACCTGCATTTGCATGCTAACTTTGCACTGAAGTGAGCCTATTCTCTGAATATAATTTTCTAGAATCATTAAATATTTCTGATTGGAAGGGGCTATATAGTTCAAATCCCCTGCTGTTATGCAGTCTCACCCAAATATTTAGCAATGGTGCTATATTTGCAAGTGGTTTAGAGGGATGAGATCACCAGACAAATATTATTTTTAGATTTAGATGTATATCTCAAATAGGGAAAATCAATTCCTTTAGACAAGGTGTATTACTGCCTACTAATGCATGTGTTTCAGAGAAGCAGCCATTGAGTAGTTTGCTTTGTGTTTTCTTCCGTGTTAGATTATGGTTTGAAGTCGTACAGAAAGGAAGATTCTTCTGAGGGGTCAAGCTCATACCAGCAGCATTCGATACAGATTTACACAGCTCCTGAAATCCATTCCCTTTCAGACTTTGAACCCAATTCTATGGCAGATGTCTACAGGTACTTAACTGATTCTATTTCTCACATTTAAAAACCCCATCTCAAATTGAGGATTCCTTAATCACAGTCAAGTTCAGTGTAATTCTATGGTCACCCCAGGTATACGTTTGATTGTATTTTAGCAAGGATTGATCCTGCAATATAGAATAATATAGATATCATGATATCTTCTCTTTTAAGGTAGATAACCAAATGCTGAATTCACTGACATTATATAAATGTAGACTTGGTCTAATGATTTATACAGAGTTACTCTGGATTGGTAGGTAAAAAAGGTATAAAGGTCTGCTGTTATCTAGGGATTTTTTTTTTGTTGCTGTTTCTTATGAAGGAGTAGGTTATTTCCAATAATGGAAATACCTTAACAGTTAATAGCATCACTTTTCCAGGTTGTCATCATGCGCAGACACATCCCATGATTGTATAATTAGCATCAATACATCATTTTGCTGCATACACACAGTGACAATGTTTGGTTTGCAGAGAAAAATAGATGCAGGAAAAAGAAATGGATGCACTAGTGAATAGCTCCATTCCTTTCACTTTGAAAGCCTTTATAGGAGATCACTTTGCAATGGCTTATTTGAATATCATTTTTAGCCTTGCCAGTGATGGGTAGCTTCTATCCAACCACTTTTCAGATAAACCTGATTACAATTGAACTTTCAGAGAATAATATTCCAATAAAAAAAGTCATTGAACTAGGATTTTTTTTGTAAATTACATCTTTCTTGGTTCTCCTACGAATTTGCAGTATTAAGTAGGAAAATCACTGTGTTCGTGGTGTATTCTATTTCATAACAATGATACTTCCTCTGTCTGCTTATTTCCAGTAGTTTGCTGAAAGCATTTGAAAGGAAAAAATGCAGAGAGATAGTACAAGATACTTTGTGGCCCTTTTCTCTTACTTTTTCTTGCCACATTCCCAGACCAGAGAAGTCTGTTTCCTGGCGACTTTGGTATCTAACAGAACATAAAGAACTGGAATTCAATTACAGATTGAAATGCTGATAGTGCCACACCGTTGAGCAGAAAAAGGCATGGTTATTAGCACTGTTCATTAACATTTACCAAAGAGTAGCTATAATTGCCTTTATCAAAAACTCTGAGATTTACTCTGGCCTACACTAGCCTATGACAAACACTTACTGCCTTAAGTGACTAATATGGGACATTTATCGAAAAATTGCTTGCAGAAGCTGAAATGTTGTTTAAATCTTCCCCCTTTTTCAATTAGGATTAATTAAAAATTATATGGACTGAAGGTATGATTTTATATATAAGATTTACTGGATTAATACATATTATTTGATGACCTTTAAAGGTCCCTTCCAACCCAAATTATTCTATGACTCTATGATTATTCCCTTGTAAAGAAATGTATGTGTAAAAAATGTGGTAGAACATTATAAATTGTAATCCATTCCATCAGATTATGTAAGCAAGAATGTGAGGACTCAATAGCATTCATATCTATAGGCTTAAACATGCCCTCAGAATTTGCTTCAAAATAGCTCAGCTAAAGGCAGTTTGTCACTGTGTTGCTACTTGTGGCTGTTGTCATTTGTCCTGTGCTGGTCGGTCTTTACCTTTTCAACATGGACTGGTCTTAGAAAGTACTGTGCTCCAAGTGAGCAGTAATTTTGAGATTGTTTAATGCATTGCAGTTCATCATTGTCTCCCAGCCAAAATACATTCCAGAAAGTGTTTCCTTGGTGGTTGTCTAGTTCACGCTTTGCCCCTGTTCAGGTTAGATGTCATTACTTTATTTTTGCAGGCAACTTGGCCTCCTGAAGCCATTTCTGGCCAAGAACTCCCCTTAAAATAGTGCTAAGAGCTGATTTGCTCATACCATAGATGGGTACAATGAACTTCTGACAGATTCACTGAATGCTCACTGAATCTATCTTGCTGTCAGTCCTGTGTCTGCCAAATCAAGGTCTTCTTTTGTTGTACTGCAGTTCATCCTTTCGTGGTAAAAAAGAAAAAACAGTAAGAGATGAAATCAGAAAAAGGAGAAGAGCAATGTTCAGTCAGGAAGCAAAGATAGAGATGTAACCTGTAGCATTAAAAGGGCTGTCTTTTTAACAGAGCTATTCTTCAGAACCTGTTTTTTTCACACCGTTTGTGTTGGATGATATGAGCAGGTGCTAAGCCTTCCTCATACATGTACATTGGCTCACTGGCCAGGGAGCAATGTCCCAGCCTTGAAATTAATATGTCATTAATATTCCTGAAGGTATAGCCCAAATGAAAAATAAGTAGAAACTGCAGGAGTAGGATTTGTAATTTTGTGTGCTTTTACAGATGAATCACTCGCTTTTAAAGTTCTCCAGGGAATGAGTTGGTCAGATGGGAAAGCTAAAATGGAAATGAGAACAGGAGCATGAAAGCAGCTCCTGTTTGAGCTGAAGAGGCTGTTTCCAGTCACAGTTTCTCCTAGATTGGATCTTCTTGATTTGTAATCATTATGTGAATTTCCCTATTCGCTATGTTAGGACTTTTTTTGAGCAGTGGTGCTGAAGCTGAATGAAATCAATACTGCTTTATTGGAGTTACCATTATCTAACTACTCTCCTTGAAAATTTGTTTCAGCTTTGCTGTCTCACCAGGGTTGGTATTCCTTTCTGCTACCAAATCACCCCAAAATTAAGATAAAAATCTCATCAGATTAATTTCAACATTATTCAGCAGGGTTTAAATGCTTATTTTATTTGCCATTGGTGGTCCATGAGTGGACTGAAAAATAGATAGGCATACCCCATTATAGAGCTAGAATTCCTTAAGAATTTCATAGAAGCGAATGATTCATCTGTAAGAGCAACCGTTAACAGTACAACAGATTGCAAACCAATATTCCCCATAAAAAGAAATGTTATCAAGTAGAGATGCATGTGGGGAGTTAATTAGTACACAGTTTCAATACATAAAGAGGCAAGAGCATCTTTATCAGAATTGGTTGCTGGAGGAAATGCTAGTTTCTTAGAGATCACTTTTGTGAAAGATCTCTAATGAGTTCAAAAGGAGACTGAACAACCAGTTGTTACCTCATTTTTTCCATTCTTCAACCTTGATGAATGTATTTGACCTTGGTTCATCTGATAAAGACGATGATGATGAAAGTATAATTCAGAAAGAGCCAGCAAAATGCATACTGTAAAAGAACCACTCTGGCCAGTCTCATCATTGACTTTATAATAGAGATTTTCCAGAACATAGTGATCTATGCTGAAAAGAAGCCACTTCTCCAGCTGATTATCCTAATGAACCTGCTTTTGCCCGTTGATTACAGCACAAACCTGTATATTTAATTGGTAGGTACCATCTAAGTGCCTGCTCATATGCCCTCCGGATTCCATTATTCTTCCAGAGAAAATTGCTTTGCTGTCCATCAAACTCAAATCTTTGTGTGAGAGACTGCTATGAAATGATCAGTGACAGATCTCTGAAAACACAGACTAGTAACAGATAGCAGCACTGTTGCCATCCTCCCTTTGGAATGCTGGGCTTTCAGTCATAAAATAGGGAAGAATAAGAAACCACAGAAAGAAGTAGTCACTGACTCTATTAACTGTTATTTTATTAGGATTTTGGTTTGCTTTTATTCTGCAGTTATGCCATCATTTTACTAGAAATTGCCACAAGAAGTGACCCTATGCCAGTAAGTAAAGATGAACTTTGAAGATCGCATGACAATTTTGATTCTGTTTCTGCTGAAAATATAAACCAAACTCTCAGTAACTGCATATTTGCCACAACATCTTCCTTTTTCTCCTGATGTTCCTTCCCTTTCCTGCCATACACAGGCCCTTTCGGTGGAGTCTTGCAGCAGTAAGAAAGAATATGCTAGAAGATCAAATAAGCTGCTCTCTATAATGAAAATGTCTTCTTTGCATGTGCCTTGTACTCAGTGCTAAATGGCAAACATAAAAAAATGCACCTTGAAATTGAAACCAGATGTTCAGATATGTAACCATGTACTGTCTGAAATAACTTGCTTGACAACAATTCTAATACCAAAGACCTGAAACTGCCATTCTTCCATTTCTGACAGTTTATGATAATAGAATAATGTGTTTTTTCAAAAGTTTCCCAATATCTTGCCAGGTGTTTATTTGTTTCAAAAGTTGCTTATCTAACATAAACCCTGAGATCAAAGTCTCTCAGCCGTGAAAGAGATTTTAGACAAGGCTACCCAATTTAGATTGGGTTATATCCTTCTTTTTTTTTTTTTTTTTAATTGTACTCTCATGTAGAAAAGTTATAGTGAAGATGTCATAAAAATAATGATGATCATAATAATATATTTTCTATGGCTGTATGAAAAATGCAGTACTTTTTTTCAACATTATTTAATCCCTTTTTCTTTAGAAAGATTACATGCAATCAGCTGAATATTCTTGGTGCCCACCTTTGGCAGAATTAATTTCAGGAAAGGCTGAGAATTCTTGTCCGTGTACCACAGATTACATAGAGGTGAGTAAGGTGCAATATTGTGTACAAAAATTCTTTGTAGAAGAGAATTTAAGACTGATCACAGAAGTTTTATGGCGATATTATCTTTGATGAGTGTAAAGAACCCAGAAGTCAAGAAGTACATCTCAAAGGAGGCACAATGAAATACCCTTAATAAAAAAAAAAGTCACTTGTCCCCTAAAATTGTCAGGGTAATAAATGATGTTTTTAATATTCAATCATTGATTTTTGTGCATTTTCAGTTTATTATGAAGTGTTGAGTTCCATACATATTTTATATTATTATTATCTATTTCGTTTACTGCCAAAGGACTTTCAAATAGTGAAGTATGTGTCTCAGGGAAATGAATAGTTTGATTTGATTCTTGTGCAAAACGTCTATGTGATCAGTAGCCACAAACTGCCCAATAAAACAAAGTACACTCCCTCCACATTCAATTAAATCAGAACAAGATTGTGGCATCCTTATTTCAGCTTGAGAGCTGTGTAATTCACTTTTGGTGGTTTGTAGCAACCTCAATGTAACAAACTTCTCAAAAGCAACACTGGATTTTTAGGCAGGAGTTAACATTCTTAAGAAGTAGTTGAGTTTTTAATCTCCTATGAATTATGTGTACAGGTAAGCCCTCTGAAAACAGTATTTGACTCCAGCAGTGTAACACTGTCTTAAAGCATGAGAGAAGAGCTTAAGCAAAGTTTGGCAGAAGGAACATGAACATCTAATTCGTGATTTCCCCCAGCAGCATTTTGATGAACTAACTTCCTTCACTCAGCATAAATCTGTAGAACTCTGGAGAGCAGCATAGCCCTGCCACTTTTCACCAGCTACAGATAAGGCTTCACATGAACAGTTTGCACCAAGAAAGAAATAGTAATTTGAAACACTGCCTGTGCTTGGAATGACAAAAGGTTGTTTGCATTTCTCACTCTCCTTCTCTGCTGCAGTTAATCAGAAGGTGCAGAAAAAATAATCCAGCCCAAAGGCCTACATTTGAACAAGTCAAGAAAATGTTATACAAGATGAATCCTAATAAAGTTAGCCCTGTTGACATGATGATGACTCTGGTAAATTAAGTTTTTTAATCCAGTCCAAGTCAATATGCTTACTTGCAATAACTTTCACCTTTATTCTTCATGTTTGTTTTTTGATCTTATACCCTTTTTTTTCTTTTTTTTATAAGAACAGTCATTCTCTATGGGCTGATTGCAGCTGCAGTTCTGATTGAGACCCAGCTTTCCTTCTTATGCCATTTCTGTCAGTTTTTCTTAATTCTCCCAACTCCTTTGGGACTGAAAACTTCTGTTTTTTCAGAGAAACCTAGCGAGAAATATGATCTTTGGATTTTGTAAGAAAACATTAGCTTTCTCAGTCCTGAGTCTTTACTTACCTGAATATTTTCAAAGTAGAATCATTGAAAAGCTTAAATCCTATCCAACTATGAATATATTTCAGTAAAAGGATTATTTTATGCAATTCTCTATGTTATTTAGATGGAGAAATATAGCAAACATCTGGAGATACTTGTTGCTGAGAGAACTCAGGATTTAATGCATGAAAAACAGAAGACTGATCGTCTATTGTATAGTAAGTTACATAGCAAAAATACTGGATGTTGTCAATAATAATTTTATTATAAAAGATTGATTACAAGTACGAAACCTTTGATAAGTGATTTTTTAACAGATAACATTTAGTTGCCAATGAATTACTATAATTATTCCTTGCAAAACTGTATTTCACTGCTTTTTATATTCCCCCCCCCAAAAAAATCAGTGCACTCATCTGAGACCTATGACTCCAGAATCCATAGTGCTTCAATCTTACTTATCAGTCCTTCTGTATAGTTATAAATATTGGAAAATTGCTTTTGAGCTGAGATTACTTTTGATGGCTGTGTATCTTCTAGAATTCCACAAGAAAAAAAAGGATAAAGGAACAGGTATAACATATAGGAGACAAAGAGGCGGTGAAAGTGCAAGATATGAGAAATAAAGAAGATCAAAAATATCAGAGAGGAGACAGTAAACAAACCTAAAAGAGGAAGAAAACACTAGCAAAGAGTTGACAAAGAAGGAGTTCGTAATATCCGAAGTCACACTATTAGAATCTAACCTTACTCTGACTTGGAATGCCTAGATAATGGTTTGTTTGAACCAAAAGTTATGGATCATCTGTAAAAATATGGACTTGTCAGTGAGATTTACCATGATTTCTCACATTACAGCAGAGGAGATTTTCATGCTAAAGACTGCTTTCACCCTTACAATATTTCACATTTATAAACATTGCTTTTACACCTTTAAACAAACATGTTCTGTTTATTGTGTGCTTTTATCCATGGCAAAAGAGTAACAGTGCTCTACTTTCTACAACAGGTATGTTGCCAAAGCAAGTAGCAGATGATCTCAGGCAGGGAAAACATGCACAAGCTCAAAGTTACCTAAGTGCCACCATCTTTTTCAGGTAAACAAAAAAATGAAAGATAGGACTAGCACTGACTGTACTGAAGAAACTTCTAGGCTCCTAGTGGAGGTGAAGCTCCTAAATGAGTACAGAATTTCTATCTAAACTGCCATTTATCATACAAGATGGCAACATTTGACTTTCCAAATGAGCATCTTCCAAAACTCTCAGACCTCTCCATTTTTCATTATAATAACTTAAATAAAAAATGAGATTATTGAGGAGCAGTAACAGAGCAGCACATCACTTGATGTGTGTTACACAGACATGCATGTATGTTTCATAAGGTAGGCCTATGTAAAAGTTCCAGTATTTGGCTATGTAAAGGAAACTTGTCTATCCTTAGAGCCCATATGGATTTACAGTCTTTGACTTGTTATGTGTGCATGAAGCAACATATAAATTGCATGTCTTTGCTTCACTTCACTATTAAATTCCCTCTTTTCATTTGTACATAGCCCCAAATTGAAGACTGCTTAGTCTGCTGCAGATAAAGGTTTATCTGTAAAAAATAGTTTCCTTAGCTGTAAAAAATAGTTTATTGCATTGAGCAAAAAGACTTAGGTCAGTTGGTCCTTTTCAATGGACTAAATGGAAGCCCGTTTTCAGTTTAAGTAAGAGCTTGAAGACAAACATATCCTGTAAGATCCTTAGTGAAAGAAATGTTGAAAAAGAGAAGGTTGAGGTAGTTCCACTGAGAAATTATTACTGTGAATTTAAAATTACCAGTTTGCAATAATTCAAACAGTGGATGAGTATGTTCTTTTTGTTGTGTTTTAACAGTGATATTGTTGGCTTCACTCAGCTCTCCAGCAGCAGCACACCTTACCAAGTGGTAGATCTCTTGAACAAGCTTTATACCACTTTTGATGAAATCATCGATAACTATGATGTCTATAAGGTGGAGACAATAGGAGATGCCTGTAAGTTCCTTGAGCTGTGGACAATGATGGGCGATGGGTGTTTCATCAGGATAGAGACTGATCTGATGACAAGGAAGAACAGATGAAGGAGATTTGGCAAGCTTATTGCCTCTGGGAAGGGCCACACAAAACAACCGGGGGAAAACTCCTAGCAGAGCCCTAGCAAATTTTAGGAACATCTTCCTGCGTATCTTTCATTTAGGAAAATGTCTTTCAATTTGCTGTCATGGGAGTCTGCTGGGGGATTGTCTACCATTAAAACTGAGTTTCACCAAAAACCTACCAGAATCTAGCAGGATTTTTGGATGAGACAGACAGGAAATCCTATGAGAGATGTGGAAAAAAAAAATCCCACTTTTTTTAATGTGGCACGGTTGAGCACATTCTAGACCATAAAATTCCTGAACAAATGCACCTGAGGGATTCTGAAGAGACCTGTCTCTTCACCTACACAGTAATACTCAGTGCAGGAAGCATAGGATAATGTCCAGTGGGAATCATTGTCTGTCTTTATAATATCTGCCCAAAGACAAAAGGCATCAAACATCCACTTTCCCACTACCTGTTCCACTTCAAGCATCCTCAATGGAGGGAGGGGGAAAGAAACAGTAGGAGGGAATAAATCTTATGGAAAAGTAAGAAGGAAATGCAACATTTTTCAGCACTACGGTAATTACACACATGAGCATTGCCCTGTCCTTCATTTGTTTCTGGCTTTCTCTGCTCAGCAGACACAACTTTGCTGCAGGATATGAAGGAATAGGGAATTATTGTTTTCTAACTTGGGCAGCATCTTTTGGTAAATCTGTGTGTAATTCCAAAGGTTAACACAGTTGTGTTGTTGTCTTGAGATATGGTGGTGTCAGGAGTGCCCAAAGAGAATGGAATCCTTCATGCCGGTGAGATCGCAAGCATGGCTTTAGACCTCCTGGATGTCTGCAAGACGTTTAAGATCCCACACAAGCCCAACACCCTCCTAAAGATAAGAGCAGGAATCCATTCAGGTACGTTGAGAGGCCTGCAAAACAGTCCTCCTCTGGTTTAACAAATGTTTCTGTAGTGGAATTCCCTCTGCATTAAAAATTAAGTTAATTTCTTGATGTGGTATAGAATACATACCTCATAGAGATCATCCCAACAGAATAAATTATTGGATATCTGAAATATTGGGGACACAATGTGGAATACATTGAAAACACCACATGGCCCCAGTGCCTTTGTTGATGTGAGGACTGCCATTCTGTGTCTGTTACTTGTCCTTTTCAGCTGTTCTCTTCTCAAAACAGTGAGTTGCTTCCTGACTTTGATCTAGCCTTCAGTCTCAGATCCCTAGCTCTCTGATCTAAGCTGGTGTGTGACTGCAACTCCCTCTTGATAGACAACCAGAGTTGGGTATATGCTGTGCAGGCCAGCATCTGCAAATTTAGCAGCTTGCATTGTCTCAGCAAGAGATCCTATCTTCTATATTTTAAATCTCCCGAGGCTGACATGAAGGAATCAAAATGCTCATTTTCTGCCTTCAGCAGGAGCAGGTTGCTTTCTCTTCCTGCTTTTTCGTGTGACTAGTGAGTGCTGCATGCACAGCTACTGTTGGTGGCATTCTTATCTCACTGCCCCTCAAAATATTCTGTTGTTGTGTTGAAACACGATTCTGCAGGTGCCTTAATTCATGCACGCTACCTCCCTCCCATCATCACTTCTCCCACATTTCTCCTTTGAGGCCCTTTTGCAATTCCCTTCATGGCTCTGGAAGCCATCTGTAAGTCAGATGTATAACCCACATAAGACAATAAGGAGACTCAATCTGTATCTTGTTAATGAATGAGATATAATGTAATGTAGGACGCAGCCATGAGGCTGTATGACTGATTACGTGATTTAAAACGACAAAATATCTTGTTTTCTTTTCTTTAACAGGGGCAGTTGTAGCTGGAGTTGTTGGGACCAAAATGCCACGGTATTGTTTATTTGGAGACACTGTGAACACAGCTTCCAGGATGGAATCTACCAGTGAAGGTAACAAGGAACAAACTGCAGAAGTGGTTTTGACCATACCTTAATGAGTTCTGAAAAAAAAATTATGCTGAATTTTGAGGCCTGTCCTGTTTAAATGGCTGCAAATACTTTAAGGAGAGTGTTGATTTCTGGGTCCAGTCTGCCTCTGGGGGGATTATGCCAGTGATATTTGTAACAAGATCCCCTCATTCCCCAAGTCTCAGAAAGGGATTTTCACGGCTTTGAAGTTCTCTACAACAAAAAAGGGTAAGAATCAGATAAAATGAGACATAAGTGGATATGTCCACTGTTTCTATTCCTTCCTGGCTGAATTTATAGTAAAAATATTTTCATGACCCCTTGATGACTTGTTTTTGTTTCTTTCATTCATGAAATGAAGCTGAATACTTTTATGGCTCACATTGCAATGCTTTGTAAATACAATATAATTAGGCAAAATCCAATGTGTTTTCAAGTTTAATTTCAAGATAAAAAGTGATGTTTTCAACATCTATCATGATCCACTAAAAACAAGGCAAAAAGGCAGAGGAGTGGTCCTACATGAAGGCTTTGAAGGTTTAGCCTGGGGATTTGAGAATCCACCAGGATCTGTTCCTTCTCACCATTTTATATGTTTTTCCAAAGCAAATGCTAGCCTGAGTGGAACACATATAAGTTTATTTTCCTTCTGTCAGTCTCCCAGATAAGTCCTTTCTTTCTCTTCTTCCTTTCAGGCTCCTTCTGTCATCTCATCTGAACTGCTTTAAAACTAATGCCCTCAAAATCTGCTTCCATCTTTCTTCATATTTCATCTTTCGTGCTGTATGTCAGTCTATTTCTCATATGGCACATCAACACTATAAACTATATATCTAGTATATATATACATATGTATGTATAAAGGTGAAACTTATCTTTTAAGGGCTTTCTTTTATCTCTTTCTTTCTCTGGCCATGTACAGCTGAGAATCTCCAATTACATTAACATGTTTTAACCTTAAGATGATTGCTTTAAAATAGTTCAATTAATTATTAGTAATGTAGATTAAAATTTCCATCATCTGGAATCTGAGTGCTAGTATCTTGTTCCCAAGCAAGATGACCAGTTAAAATATCATATATCTACTGGAAAGAATATTTCAGAGATATGTATTTGGATATGTCGAAACACGTGCTTCCTGTCTATAGGGAGTGTTTTGGGACTTCTAATGAAAGCCTTTAAACAAGCAAACAAAAAAATTACAAACCCATTATTTTCTGCTATAAGAAAAATCAATAAGACAATCTTAGCCAGTCCTACTACCACCTGAGATCTTTTTCAAACAAAGAAACTAATTATTTACTCTGTTTCAGAATGTTCAAGGCACAATAAAACCCAGGGGTTTTTTTTGGTAATTTTCCAAATTTTGGCAAAATTGTGCTTCCTGGCAAAAGTACGAGTGTTCAGAATTTGTTCTATCAATCCTCCTTCTTCATCCTTCTTCCATCATTTGGAAAAGGCACGACAGTCAGGGTTTGCATGAAGATAAATTCTCATTTAAGGAAAAATCACACTGTTAAAAAAAGATAGTGGAATTATGGTAATATTGTCTCTTCTTCCTGTTTTTATTTACAAGTTTGGAGACAGAGCAAGGATGGCAATTTCATTAATGTTTAGACTTTGCTGCACACTTTATGTTCAAAGAAAGTACTGGCTCTTTATTGACCAGGAGTTGGAACTATGTATGGTTTTATTTGCAAGATGAAAAAGGCGCCCGTCAGTAACTCCAGCCAGGCATCTATGAAGAGTGGACAAATAATATTAGATGCAGGATGTGAAGAGCAGTGTTTGTTGACAGCCACATATTTGTCCTGAGATGCCCTCACAAAGTGGCCAGGGTACCGGAGTCTGTGTGGGAACATTTCAAATAACAGAGGAATGACAGCAAAGACATGAAAAAGGCAAGGGGAAGTTCAGTAATGAGTCTTGAAGTCTTTGACACACAGAGGGGGCTGGGACTGTCTCAGATGTTTAAACTGTTACAATAATATGACAATTATCTCTCTGCCCAGCTCTTAAAATACAGTGCAGTTCAAGTGCATACCAGCTGTTGGAGCAGATTGGAGAGTATGTGTTAGTATGCCGTGGGAATTTACAAGTCAAGGTGTGTATGCAACATTTATACTCGGCTTTTCAGGGAGGAGAGTGTGAAAGTGCCCTGGAGTCCCTGAATTTTAACCCGTGCCATTCTCTATGCCTCAGCATCCTTGGGTTAGACTATTTCCCATCCCTGAAGAGAGCAGGCTCTAGTTTTAAGCCAGGACCAATTCCATGGGCTTGTTCATGGGACAACTCTGATAATTCAGAGATGAAGGAGTTAGTCAAACTTGGAAGTACTGCATGGCATGTTGCTTTGTCATAACTGCTTGAAATCAAAAAAGGTAACTCAGAGACATCATAAATCATCGTAAGAGTTCCATAAGAGGACTAACATACTTCTTGACCCAGTTTTGGATGGGACTTCAAATCATTGTTTTAATCCATAGTGCTGCCACTATCTGGCAGTTTTATGCCTCAGTTTCCCTGTATGTAAAGTGGCTGACAGGCACATCAGTCTCCTTTTGGGACTTGCTTTGAGTTGTAATAAAAAGATTGTTACATAAATGATGGGTAGTATTATAACCCCATGACTCATTTTCTTCCTTAGGGGAAAGGAGACATGATAACATACTGGCTTGAAGGTAAGAAAGCCCCTGCTGGCCAGAAGACAGTCACCAGCACTTCTGTGACTCTTCAGGACCCCAACAGAGCTTCGTTTAGTTTGATACCGGGTGTCCTTCCCAGTGATCCTCTCTCAAGCCCTGCTTACTAACCACTCACTGAGGCCAGCATCCATCCCGTGTTCAGTCTGTAGGATCAACCTGCTGAATTAGTAAGCAAAGAGATAGTACAGCCCTTTGGGCTTGTGGATGTGTTAGCTCAGTCTTTACTCGTAGGTATCCCTCTCCCATCAGCGGCAGGAAAAATACAACAAAGCATAAAACTTGAGGAATTTGACACAAGACTGGCCCACCAGCTCCTAGGGCAGAAGGTAGCTCCCAGAATTATCTGTTGGTTTGGTTTTGCTGGGTAATCCCCTGCCAGCAGCCTCCATCACTTCAAAAACAGACATTCCAGCCTGTAAACTGCACCTACAGGAAAGAAAGAGACATTGTAGTGTTGCTGTTTAGTGGTAGGGTACGCCTAGTGGGTTTTGTGAAGGGAAAAATGAGATGTGTATAGTGTTAGAAAGCAAGGCCCATTGAAAGAGGAGGGTGAAGCAGCGCAGCCATAGCAGGCACAAGTCAAAATGAGAACTTGTGCTCCTGATTCCGTTTCATCTCCGTTGCCTGAAGCATGGAAAGATTTAAGAAGAAAGTCTGGGATATTTCCACAGAATGAACACTTAGTGATACCTGCTATCTTCAGAGACAGCAGAAGAAATGAAAGATACTGCATGCTGTTGTTAAACAACATTATAGCTGCCTTCATCTTTGGCTGCTCTGGGATTTCCCTTAAAAACTGCTCTTAACATTAGCTTGTAGCTGCTTTTACCAAAGTGGTGGTGAACCTACTGTTGCTGGCTAGCTGTCTGACTGTGAAATCAGGCAGCCCTCTGAGTCACTGTGTAATTTAGGACACAGTTTAGAAAAGGTCATTCCTGAGCAAGCATTTCCTGTAAAGAGAGACCCATCACTACACGTGAAGTGATCTCTGGATGAGCATGGTTCTGTAAGCATTGCTGGTGTTGACTTTCTTTAAAGACAAAGCGGTGTACGGTGGACCCTGTTTATAATTTTTAGGGTTCTATTTATGGCAAAAAAATTACCTTTGATGGCTGATCTATTTTGAAGAGTTTAGCCAGTGGAGTTGAAGTGTCTTAACAAAATTATGTATGTGAAAGGAAGGAAGGATACGAAGAGTCACAGCAGTTCCACCATAGTGTGAACTGGATTGGCCAAAACTAACTGGGAGGAGGACTATGGGTGACATAGCACCATTTACTACTCCTTATTCTGCTCCCTCACCTTCCAGCCTGTCCCTGATCCTAGGTACAAGAACAAAACAACACATGTAGATGCAATTTTTCTGGTATAAATTTGCGTAGCTTAAACAAGCAGCTGCCTAGTGGTCCATGTTAATGCTGAATGTGTGTTGTGTGATAGATAGGAGAAGCACACTACAGTCCTTCTCCAGCTTCTGTGGGAAGTAAACACAGTGGGAACGTTAGATTTTTCAGAGATGCTGAATAGAGGTAGAAAGCTAAATCTTTCTGAATTTTGGAAGACTAGTTTGACCTCCAGAGAAAAATACAGAACATTTTGAGTGGGACTAGAATCTCTGCAAGGGGCATAGGCATAGCTGACCTAGTCACAGGAGATCCCAACTTAGAGTCCAGCCAAATTTTTAGAAAATAAAATTTTTAATTTATTTCACTTTTCTCCTAAAGTTTCTCTATTTTTTAATTTCATATTAATACATGGTATACTACAGTTACCTTATTTGTAAACTTAGCAAAATAAATCTTTCGGTTATCCAGAATCCAGAGATGTCCTTTAATACAACCATTTCCGTTATACAAATACTACTTACACCTTGTGAAACTCTCTGCTCTGTTATAGTGATGCATGATGTATAGTATATTTTACAGTATTCTTTTAATGAGTTAGCATTTTTAATGTTTTTATCAGAAAGGTGCATATCATATGGTCTTCTATCAAATGTGAATGTGAAAGCTTGTGCTTTTTTATATGTTCTTCTGTGGCAGTACTTCAGTTTTAACACTTCTGCTTTATTTTAGTGTTGTTTTTAGAATTAAAAACTTTAAAATTAGTGTCTTCTGAGTTTAAAGTCTTCTAACTAGCAGTGAGTGATGAGTGACTGTTAGCAAGCTTGCTGGATTGACAGCCTTCAGCACTGACGTGTCCTTGGGTAGCAGTCAAATTCTGCTGAAGACCTACTGACTTCAAGAGGCTTAGAGTCTGGTGGTTATCGGCAAAAGAGGTACAGCTTGAAGAACAGCAGTGTCAGCCTGCCTCTCTGTTTTGTTATCTCTTGAATCCTCTCCTCAAACACAGCATCTCCAGAATAAGAACCAGATTATTTTCTAAGGACTGTTGAAAGTGTGGTATCTGTGCTGAGACTCCAACAGTAGCCCTTGCTAATGTCAGTTTGTGTGATGACTGTGAAGATATGTTCTGTTCTTCATCCAGGAGTACAGGGTAGCGAATGTTATAGACGCAAACGGAAGTGTCCTCAGTCAACTGGCAAGTATTAAAGATTTATCTCGGGCATTTTGACAGATGTAGTCAATGGCTACAGCCATATTTCATTGTCAACTACCGAAGCAACAGGCAGCTTTCAGAAACATGAGCTCTATTTGATTACACAGATTTTTACTAGAAGCTAGATACAGTACAGCAATCCTTAGAGATTGTACGACAGAGCAAGGTACTTGCAGCATAAAGACTGTGAGATGTGCTTTGCTTTTACCTCCTTGGGATGACATACTGCAGAGATGATTTATTTCTTTATTGTTGTGGCCGCACAGGCACACTTACATATAATAATATATCCACAGAATATAAATAATATGGAGAGAATTATATATTCATATATATGTAGAATGTGTCTGGCTGTAAATATAACTCTACAGGGAGAGGTTAGTGCTAATCAGCAGTCAGTATAAGGACATGAAGTTGTTGATGACTGTTGCCTCATGTTTGAACTCTGCACACATCTCTGTTTTTGAACCCACCAAGGGAACACAGAGTGGTGCTCCACAGAACTTCATGTACAAGGGCAGGTGGTCTTTATAGAACCCACAAACCAAAACACTGTCCCCTTTTTACCACTCTAAATCAAAATCCTTGTGGGCGGTGGCACTTGTGACTGATGTTACTGAAAATTCAGATGCCCGGGGAGTCCTGTTACAGCTCCTGCCCAGGAAACGTAGCAAGGAAGCTTGTTGTGGATGACACTGTAGCTGCTGGCTAAAGGCCTGATGACTTTGGCAATGCAGGAAAGCATTTACCAGCTGGTAAAGCTGAAGTGTGATATCCAGCATGGTGCTTATCTGTGAGCTGCTTTAAATCCACCGAGATACACATCCCAGATGTGGAGTTAGTCCGACAATCGAGCAAGTATTCTTTCCTAAAATGGCACTCTCCACAGATAAATATGTGACGTGTTCCTCCTTTCCTAGGAAATTATGTCCCTAGCAGAAAACGGGAAAGCAATTGTTATAACAGAACTGAAGAACTGACATGTACTTTGTAGATCACTTCAGTTCTTCACTCAGTGGCTGTTCATTGTCTATGGTCATGCAAAATAACGCAGAGGATACCAATACTGTATTCACAATGTGGTGATTTTATGGAACGATTGTGCAGTTTGATTATTACTTATTGCAGGTCCATATATATACAGGTGAGGATGCAGGCAGGCATGTTAAATAAATCACACAACGCAAAAATTGACTTATGTAAGTCTTTAATTACATTGATAAACCTTCACTACATGGTTTCAGTTTGAATGTCAAGGAACAGATTGAATAACCACAATATTTAAAAAAATCCCAATAAGTAAAAAAAATGGTTAATGCATTTCAAGGTGTAAAACTTCCTAGATTTTATTCAAAGATTGGCATTGGAAAAAGACTGTTTTGCCACCGAAAAGTTAGTCTTTATCCCCTAGATTAGGTAGCAAACAGCTTTTATTTAGCTTGTTATCGATATATACAAAGGATTTCCAGTTCTGTGGTTCTTTTTATGTAAACAGAAAAGTTATCTGCTTCTTTCTACAGCTAATTAGTCAAACCGGAAAGATTAATTTATTTAAAGAAAAGTGGAACAAAATTGGGTGTTCTTTGCAAACAGCGCAAGGGCATAGTGTGAGTGTTGAGCCTGACCGTGCAGTCCGAGGATGCAGGACCTCTTGACCATCTATGTCTGAATAAGAGGTTGGTGTGAGGTTCCCCAGCATGTAGAGCATTTCTCTCTTCCACCCCACTCAGACTCCCAAAAGTTATTAATAGCCCTTCCATCTGAACTGACCTCAATAGTAAGAGTCTTTGGTTTTTTAAGAGTGTCTTTCTGGGGCAGTCCTTTCAGACCAGTAAAAAGACAAGGCTATGAAAGATTATTCTGATTATTCTCCAGCTGGCTACCATCTGCTTTTCAGCTAATGAGTACTCTGTCCTCCTAATTTCTGTCTGAATTTTCCCCTGCTTCACACCAGCCAGTGTAAAACATTGGATTGTGCATTCTTACATTCTAAATTGGCATTCAAAGATAAAATCATTTGCAACCCAGTGTTCTCTTCAAAGAAAATAGGGGAAAATTTCCTCTCCTCCAAATCTAAAATTTGCTAAAATGCACTGTCTGATGTAGACCCGTTTGAAATGTGAGAGAGTGGGTTTTGCAGAATGTGTTTGTGTGGGAACCCTAATGGCTGAAACCTTCTAATGAGCGTGCATGAGGCGATGTGATGTCCTTTAGTGTCCTGCAGCACTGCCTCAGACAGGGAACAGAGCTCTGCCAGCTCCTGTGTTGGTGCCTCACCTTCCCACAGCACTCGGTCCTGAGGGCACAGGCATCCTTTTTGGAACTACCTTCTCGTGCTGGATTTAACGGTTTTCACACTGTACTAACTCTGACCTTGAAGCTCCACGTGAAATTTTGACTGTTACAGCTTTGGGAATTTTGTCTTGGGTTTCAATGGCCATAGAATTGGTAATTCCTACCCAGTGAATGCCAAATATGAATCATAGAATCATAGAATGGTTAGAGTTGGAAGGGACCTTAAAGATCATTGAGTTCCCACCCCCCTGCCCTGAAGCTGCTCTAGGAGCGCCCTTACGTTCATCAGTGCATGTAACTGCTAACAATCATCACTGCATTTCATAGTAAAATATAACAGTGTGAAAATAAGTGTTTTGATGAAATCTGAAAACAAAACAACATTCCTGGCATCAGATCCTGATTTTTTCTGTAGCTCTTGCATCCTGCCTCCAGGCAGAAAAGCACTCCCTGTCCCTACCTGAGGAGCCTGCTCAGGCGAAGCTGCCAAAGAGAAGGTACACATATGGAAGAATGCGAATTTCCTATGTGACCAGAATATAACACAGTTAATCTAACAAAGCCAGGAAATACTGGTTTTGAAGCCTTTTTGGTCTCTTTTGCTTTCATGAATAATACCTCTTTTTTCTGTTCTTTCCCCACGAGAACAGAGTAAAGAGCCAGATTTTCAAAGTATTTAACCCTTTTCCACTTGCTAAGTAATGAAACTGTAGGCTGAAAAAAATGCTAGTATTGAATCTGTCAGAACTGACCAAGGGTTCAAGGCTTTTACCAAAGGTTTTAGGAAATACTGAATGCACTGGAAATTTTTGAGTTTGTGATTGGTAAGGAGCTGGGATTTCACAGGGATTAAATAAAACAGTCCTGGGGCATTTAAATTCTGTGTAGCCTGTTGGAAGAAACGTGTGTCCTTAAAGAGCCACAATGGAGTTCTTAGAAAAATTATCTTCTCCTAAAATATGGAAGGAGTTTTGAATTGCAATAGGCTTAAGACAGAAAATGTGGGGGGCAGTTGTTGGAAAGACGGAGGGGTCCTCTGAGCAGATCTTAAAATTAATATATTGCTCTGCTTATGCATCCTGTGACCTGCTTTAGCAAACACACGTGTAATGTGCATGCACCTATGCAGGGTGCAGTGTTTGTAATCAGAAAGGTAAAGCATAAATACTTCTCCGTGCTCCTGACCACAGGATAGTCAGGGCTGATCCCTGCAGCTGTTCTGAACGGGAAATAAACGGTGACTTAAAAGCCAACGATCGCTGCATCTCCTCGCCTGACAAAGACACAGAGGGCCTGGAGTTCCTCCACTGACAGGGCTGATAAACTGAAAGTCCTGCTTACCGATGAAAGTTTGCCAGACAGCATTAAAGGTGAGTTCTAGATGCACTCTCTGTGTTGTTTCTAAAGACCAGGCATAAAAGGTCCCCTGGTACCAGAGCCGTCCCGGTAGGGATTGTGTGCTCAGACAGAACAGAAACGGGCTCATTGTGAGCTGCTTTGCAGCTGATGCCCCACGCTGTGCACTAAGAATGTGCCAAGAAAACTCCCCTACTCTACATATCAGGAAACTCCTCTACAAGTTTTTAATACAATTGATACTGGAAACTTGCACAGAAATCTTTCAAGACTCAGGAAACCTCCCATGTCAGAACTGCATTCCCTAGCAATATGGCTTTGCTGGCAATATGTTGAAATCCAAGTTTCTTCTGAGTGCAGACTGTGCTCTGCGTATAAATAGATCAGGCCCTAAATGCTCGTGGAAACCAGGCTGGAAGTGTCTTTGAGGCCTGACAGATACCCATCTCCTACCCACCTCTATGGCACCTCTAATGTGAAAGGTATCACGTAGAGATGCAAAATCCCATCCCGGTGCTGCAACAACTGACCATTGAGTCAGATGTTTCAACATAACAGCTTACGAGGGATGGATGGATGGATGGATGGACGGACGGACGGACGGATGGATGGATGATGTAGGGTCAGATTCCACCACCCAGTCAAGAGCAGGAGCTCTTGGTATGCACCAGGAGAAATGCTGAGAGGGGGTCACAGTGGCTGCTACTCTGCAAATTACAACATGATAAATAGTTGCTGGACCCAGTGCTGTGGAGAGGCTGGATCAGACAGGGAGGAACTGCCTCTGGAAATTCACCAGCTTGGTGCAGAACACAGATCAAGAACATAACACTGGTCCCCAGGGATGCACACCCTGAGCACCCTCCCACTTGTTTGGTTCCAGGCAGAGAGGACCAGCTTCAGGGGGGACAAAGTGTCTGCCGATTAATATTCCCAATTCTCTGTTAAAGGCTTTGCAATGTATGACTTGTATGACTGTAAAAACACTATTTATGGCAATAGAAATTTAAACAGAGCCACACAAAATTGCCCTGGGTAGAGTTAATCTGAATATCACCTTGTTTCTTAAAAGAAGGTAAACACCGTAGCACTATGACAAATGCTATTCTAAAAATAAATTTTATATATCTTAGGAGTGTTCTCTGAATGGCCAAATCACAGTTTTCTTCAGATGCTAACATATGCTCTGCCACCCATAGTGCAGGACCAAGTGACATGTGGCCACGGAGTGCAATGGGACCAGGTGTTCGTTAACCCCACAGACAGAGCTCCACTGAACGGCATGCCTTGTTTGGAGGAGAGCATTGAGAAGTGGGGCTTTGACCTAGAGGTGTTATAAAGGCAGCAAGGGCAGAAAGAGGCTCTTACCTCGGGGTCACGGCTTGGAATTACACCCCAAGCTGTGGTATCCTGTAGCCAAATTCAGATCCAGGACTAGAAGCTGTCTCTGAAAGCAACGTAATTATTTGTGCTTGTTCCAAGATTAGCACTTGGTCCTACGAGTTCTAGTGGCCACCAGGAGGGACCACATGAGCCGAATGAAAAAAAAGCCCCTGTAATTCTCTGGCCTGGGCATGGAATCTGCATAAAAAGCTTGAAGCTGCTGTCATGCTGCCTTTGACCAAATAAGCAGTAGATTTCTGCTGGCAAAACTATAGTGCATGAAGAAATCTCACATTTTTTAAAAAAGAAAAAAGAGAAACCCTTTCATTTTTATCTGGACAAGTTCTTATTTTAAAATGGGCAAATTCATCCACTTGCATTTCATTCTCTGCTTAACTAGCAGAAAAAAAGTGAAAATCATAGAGAATGAGATTTCAGGGGCAGCACCAATATATTTCTGTAGCTTCAAATTCCCACATATTCTCAAATTTCCACATGTTCAATAATAAACTTTAGTGGATTATGGTGGATTAACCTAGAAATATTGCTTAAACTTGTAGTTTGTTATGAAATCTTACCTCAGCTAAATGGAGGAAGGACATTGCCAATAAATACCATGTTTTAAACATACTTTTTTTTATACCTCTCCGTATATAGTGGGAAATTTTCACTCCCATTACACTTCTCTTTAACACAAACATTGTCTTTTTTCTACACTGAGAGCGGAATAAAGCACATGACTCAGATCTGCGGGGCTGTATCTCAAGTTATGCATTTACCATTCCATTTGTCGCTGGAGCTTGCTGCCTTGCCTTGTAAAACCCCGTGTAACTTTTGACAGAGAACATCTAATCCTAGACAAAATGGAAAAACTTGACCTCCTCCTATATCTATTTGCAGAACTGTACAAATCTAGGTCCCCAGCGGGCTGACGCTTTGCTCTCTTATGCAAGGCAAGCCATCGCTCACAGCCCCGGAGAAGGTGGTACACGGCCACCTACTAGCCTGTTTTCTGGTGGTGGGTGTGCTCTCCAGGGATGCCGAGCACTCACGGAGGGGATGGGGTGCTGAGACCATCACCTGCTTCCTTTGGGAAGGGAAAGCAGCGAAAGACCCTGTTCCTCACCGTGCACATTGGCAGTATTTTAGCTGTGGGCTTCAGGGGTCATTGAACCAAGGCTTCCCAGTGCCATCAAAGAGCCGCTCTGTACATCGCAGAATGAGGTCCTGCAGTGACTAAGCCTGCAGGGGGCAATCTGCCTGACAACAGCAGAGTGCTTCTGTGAGCAAGTGGGAGTTGAAGATGTCAGGGAGGGGGTCTGTTTTTGTGGAATTCCTTTGCTCAGCAGACAAAACTTGGGCTGCACAGGGTGTATGTGTTTATTTGTTCCCACAGTGCTGCTGCTGAACGCTGAGCTGCCCGTGACCACCCATCAAAACGTTTTACCTGACTCCAACTAGCTAGCAGTTTTTTAATTTATCCTAATAGCATCCCAGTGCCCCACCAAAACCTGACAGCAGTGTTAACATAACATCTTGTTTGATCTGAAACAAACCAAACTATCTTATGTAAAAAACTGTATTTCCTTTTTTTGGAAACCTCTTCAGAGACTGGTTGTCTGTAATGACTGTACATAAAGTTTACAAACAAACAAACAAACAAACAAACAAACAAACTAGTGGATGCATAAAGTTTCCATTCACTTTTCAAACAACTCCATGGGCAGCAAAGAATGGCTCATTTCAGTGGAAAATTCCTTGCTACTTTCTACACAACATCTCAGGTTGCTACAAAAGAAAAGCTGTTTTTCTTCTTTCTTATCCTGGCAATTCAATACATTTGGCTGGTACAACTTAACGGTTGACAGGAACCAGCTAAGTAAGAACAGTCATTAAGACTTCCATCACAGAGAAACTTTTTGGAGCTGTGAGAGTTCAGTTACAGGAACTGGGACTTCGTGAGATGCTAGCAAATCACCCTGTGCTTTTAGTAATCATTAACCTTAAAGCTTAGCCCTTAGAGTAGCTGCTTCGCATGCACACTGTACCATACCACGTCTCTATTACCTACAAAGTAGAGGCCAGATGAGATTTTATACACAACCTGGAACATGCAATTTACTTTTGGACAGAATAGCCAGGGTTTGCATTTCTGCATGTAAACTGCAGTTTTGAATGGTTAACCCCGTTACTCAATATTTCTCTTGCTATGTATCTATAAGCTGTGAACAAAAACATCTGGCAGGCAGGTCTTCTGTCCCCTCCCCCCAGCAGAGCATGGTTTTGAGACCCCTGAGTGGGCTGTAACCGTTTATCACCCACAGAGAAACATCTGGCATTTTAGAAAAGGCACACGCAAGTGACATTTTCAGAAGAGTCAGATCCAGCTCTGAACACAGCCTATAGAATTCTCTTTCCTAAGCCACTTTAAAGGTACTGAAATGTATTTTTAAGACCCGAGTCCACTGACATCTGCTCCTGTTCTCTGAAAGAACTGTGTCATGATCATGTTGTAATCTCCTAGTCAAGTATGCCAATAAAATCCAGAAGTGTTAAACATTCCAGCAAAAGCAATACCAGTGGGGAATGAAGTTAAAACCTGTACTTTGCATGCTATTGATGCTATTAGCCTTTGAAAACTCCCCTGAGCCCATCATCTGGCTCCTAAGATACTTTCAGAAGAGCCCACAGGGTCAGCACATCAATGCCTTAAAGCACAGAAAAATAAAATCCTGCCAGGGAAAAGAAGGCAGAGAGACAAATCACTTCTACAAGCCCTAACGTCAGTCAGCTATTGGAGTGCACGCTGACATCTCTCAATCCCTCCCAAAACGAAGTGACACCATTGCCAAGACCTGTTTGGTCACAGAGCACCACATTGTGTCCTACAGAGAGCTCCAGTTTGGGTTCAGCTCTTGCCCTCAGCTGACAGCCACCACTGCCCTCCTGCCGGTCTGTCCACGGGCTGGGGCGCGACAGGCAGCAGGAAAGCAAAAAGGGAGGGAAAGGGAGAAAATAAAATGTGACTTCTTTTTTTTTTTCCAAAATGAAGAATTGAATTCTTTAACCTTTAAACATGCTTGTTTACTTACAGAAAGAGTATTTCAGGCACAAAAGGTTTGAGTATCAGTCACATACCAGGTTAAATTGTAATAGTATCAGGATTGTCCCATGCAGTGCAGTCAGCTATATTATCCCCTATCAAGAAGTTGAAGTTGCAGTTTTTTGTACACATACATATATATAAAATATGCATCTTTCACACTATGGTCTCCTGGTCTGAGTTGACTCCAGTGGGGTTTATGTAACAACAGTATCTGTCATAAGGGCTGTTCTCCTTGTAAGAGCAGACAATGATACTGTCTTTAGGAGCAACAAAAATGTTGTCTTCAATGTCAGGGCAAGCAGGGCTGTCCCTGGTGGGAGAAGAGCTCTTCTTCTCCAAGGCACTGTACACAGAGCCATCTCCCACGAACACATTCCCTGGCATCTCTGGATAACAGTTCTCCAGGTATCTCAGCATCTCCTCCTGCTCCACCTTTCTGATGAGGCTCTTGCACTCTCCCATGGTGGTGGTGGTGGTGGTGGTGCAGATGGACACGGAGTCCTCACCCCGCAGCACTCTCCGGTCCTTCTGGTATGCTTTCTTGGCCAACTCATCGCAACTCCCCTTGCCGGACTCCAGATCCGAGGGGGTCCTCAGCAGCTCCATGACATCCCGGTCCTTGGCTTCCTTGCAGCACGGACACTTGTTCTTGGGCCACTTGGTGCAGCCGTCGGTCTTTCTGGTGAGGGCGATGGCGGCGATGCCGGGCAGGCAGATGGCCGGCCCAATGGCCAGCAGCGGGATGTCCCCCAAGGTCTCTCCCTTGATGCCGGACACGGTGAACATGAAGCCGAACACCAGGAAGACGCTCACCAGAGCCACCACCAACCCCGTCCGGGGGTTGATGTCGTCAGGTCTCATGGTCCGCGCCATCCTGCTGGCTGCGAGGGACCACTCTCCTTCACCCTCGGGGCAGGGGGGGGGATGCTCCCCGGGCAAGAGGCTGAAGTTTCCCGGGCAGAGAAGAGCCAAGAGCCCCCCCGACGGCCGGCACCCCTCGGCGGTTCCCCTCGCCGCAGCCGCAGCCGGAGGGCTGGAGGGGGGGACGGGGACGGGGACGGGTCCGGGTCCCTCCTGCCTCCTCCCTCCCCCGAGCCGCTTCTGAGCCGCGCTCCGCAGGCGGCTGGGCTAAAGCGGGAGCAGCCCCCCCGCCGGCAGCCGGCGAGAGGCGGGTTGGGGTGGGTGGGGGGAGAGACCCAGGCGGGATCTATCTAGCAGCCGGCGGGCGGGGAGAGAGCGGCCGCAAGGGACATCTGCCCTTCCTCCTCCTCCTCCTCCTCTTCGCCTAGCCCCGCAGCAGCCGTGAGTACGTGCACCGCCCCCGGGTGCCGCGGAGAGGGGGGCTGCGGGGCGGGTTGGGGGGGGGAGCTTTGAAGAAGGAGGGATGGAGAGGTTTGGGGGGCTCCCTCTGCCACCACCCCGGGCAGGGGACCGGGTCCCGACAGGCGTCCTTACCCCGGGGGCACCGGGAAAGGCGGTGAAGTCCCCGGTCTGCACCCCCCCGTACATCACCTTCAAACCCCCAGCCTTCGTGGGACTGGGATTTGCGGTGTTTAAATCCTCCTCCGGACAGAGAGCAGTCCTGCCCCAAACTCCCCTTTCCCGAGCTAGGTGCCAGTGGAGCAGAAAGCTGTAGGAGATGCTGCACTGCCACTGGATTTCATCCCGGAGTCGGCCCTTAGGCATAACACCTCTCCTGCTGCTACCCCCTCTCCTGATGTCGTCCCCTCCCCAAGACCCCAAGAGTGAATCGAGCTGTTGGGATGCACCTTGCGGGGTCTCCTCCGGTGCCTAAGGCCCACCATAAACCAGCTGTGACAGTGATGATCAGTCTCTGTGTTATAATGCGCCCGGGTGATGGTAATTCAAAGTAAGCCCCACTACAGGAAAGGATCTGAAAGGTGTGGGAAAGTGGAAAGAGTCTTCGGAGCAGCAGCAGCAGCAGCATTTTCAGGCAGGTTGTTTCAACATTGAATGTGCCCCTGACATAAAGAAGTAAATGCTGTCTCCCAGGGCAGAGATACTGGGAGATGAAAAGGAGTCATGCCACAAAGTGTGGAAGAGAATTGAGAGAATAAAAAAGGACATTCTGAAGTAAATTGTGAAGCCATGGTTTCTTTTAAGTTTTCTCATCAGTATGATTCCTTTTCCTCATCCTAGGAATTTGGAAAGCTCAGAGAAGCCATTTTAGAAAACACCCAAACACCCCTCACCTTTCAGCCATGAAAAGTCCTGCTTTTTATTTATCCTCCTTACAGTACAACATGGACAGAGCACCTCTGTGTTGTAGATTTTCAAGTTGCCTTGCAGAGAGCAAGCCCGAGAAAATCTTCCCATTTCTGGGCGTAGCTCCTGCCCTACAGCACGCTTTCTTCAGAAACGGGGTGCCAAGTGATGGCAGGAGAAGCATGCATACTGGGGAGAGATGCTTCAGTCAGTGCAATGATCTGGTTTTCAGATTAAAAGTTTCCAATGGACCTTGATGGTCATTTGAACTTGTCCTCCAGAAAGTTGTTGTCATGGTTTCAGCTGGGATGGAGTGAACTTTCTTGCTGGCAGCTGGTGTGGGGCCAAGTTTTGTATTTGGGATGAGCGTGGTGGTGTTGGTTCACTGATGGTTTTGGTTGCTGCTGAGCTCTCAGGGACTTTTCTGCCCCTCACACCACCCCACTAGTGAGCAGGCTGAGGGGGCACAAGCTGGGAGGGGGCACAGCCAGGACCCCAACTGACCACAGGGATATTCCATGCCGTATGATGTCATGCTCTTTATATAAAACTGGGGGAAGAAGAAGGAATGGGGGAATGTTCAGCGTGATGGCGTTTGCCTTCCCAAGTAACCCTTGCACGTGATGGAGCCCAGCATTCCTGGGGATGGCTCCACACCTGTCAATGGCATTCTTCCAACGGAAGAGTTTTTCACTCTTCTGATTCTCCCCTCTGGGTCCCTCCCAGCTTGGGGGAGTGAGCGAGTGGCTGCATGGTCCCAGTTCCTAGATGGGGTTAAACCATGACAGTTTTCCAGTAAAATCCATGGTGAGCCTCTCACCTGTTGCTGACTGGGCTGAAGCAGGAGTAATTTGGACTCTGTGAGGAATAGCTTCCATCTTGACTGAAAGGCTTAAAAATCAAAACCTTCCAGTTAGATTTCAGCTCAAGTTGGGTACTGCTTTTGTCCACATGCAGGATTTAGCAGGGTGAGCAGTGACTGTAGCTTCTCAGCTCGTATTTTCTGGAGTGAGAATTTGCTGCTTGTTTCCATCTGCTGTTATTCAGATACACATATTTTATGTCCTCACATTAGAATGAATAATGCCTTTTCTACCCCTCTGCGATATTCTGGATGAAGGGAAATGATTAACCTTCTAGCCAGTCTGTCCCACGTAGCTAAAATGTTTTAAAGGATATGTTATAAGCAGGGCTATGTTGGTAAATAGTGCCATGAAACTCACCGTTCCTGCTCCCTGATGTTCCTTCCCCTCGTCTTGTACATGTGAATAGTCTTTGAGATTTCCTGTTGGGTTGAAAATCGGTCTTTTGCTGAAAAAAAAATGACATTGCTTGGGAATAGCAATTAGCTGTATTTATCAACAGTCCTTCAGAGAAAGGAAAACTACATCAATAGATGACACAGAAATGTAAATATCATTAGTGGCATCAGTGGAGGGGAAAAAATACTGTAAGAACTGCAGTACATGTCAGAAGATCTAACAGGAATAAAAATGGCCCTTCAAATTTAAGCGACGGGGTTACTGAGATGGAAAGAGAACGCCTACTTTGGAACAGAAAGCTGTTAGTGGGCACAAAAATACTTACAGAAAATGTCAGGACAAAGGTGGAACTAAATGCATCCAATTTGTCCCTTTGTGAGTGCTTTCCAAGACTAACAGTATGAAGGTTGTATGCTTCCTGGGGGAGATAGAAAAGGGAAACCAACCACCCCATTTCAGAAAAGCATCCTGCAATTGTTAAAATTGTCTTTCCAAGCTAGAAATCAAGAGATCAGCAAGTATCCACTTACACAATGGAGCAACAATGCAAATGGTTGAATTTTTTCTCCTGTTCATAACAGGAGAAAAAAAATGACTTCTTTGAGGTAAAGCATGTTTTCCTTGTGGTGCCGTTCACAGAAGATTTGGATTAGCTAGTCCAGTGACTGAAAATCTAGAGTATTAATTGAACGGATGACAATGGTGATTAACAGTCTTTTATTGTTATTACCCGTAACTTAGTCTGTTCACTCAAAGAAAAATTGGAGGTGAATTTAGGGAAAAAAATGTGTTCTTATTCTACACTGTGATTTTGTCAGCTCTTTTAGGACCGGTATAATTGGATTAATCCCTGGAAGAAACTTTTGGGAAGATCTATGATTCTTTAAGAGAAAGCTGTGAATGGAATTCCCTTACCAGGGCAGGCAGAATGCAGGTGTTGGACATGTGTAATGTGTCCCATGTAAATAGGGATATTAAATGGTAAACCAGTATGTTCTGGACTGGGACACTAATTTCAGCTTGCTCACCATGCATATCCCCTATATGCCCAGTTAGATAGAGACAGCCTTATCCTGTCCCACATATTAGTTTAGTATAACTGATGATTGGGTAGTGTATTTCATCCTCTCACTGTTTGAAATTCATAACTGAAGGTAAGGGTGACTGTTGGTTAAATACGTAAGCATTGCTCAGGCTGAATGCCGCTGCAGAGGTGCCACCTACCCCAAATCCATGTGGCCGTGATGTGGAAGCTGTAAAACTGCAAACTAGAGCTGACTTCAAATTGAAAATAAAGATTTAAAATAAAGAGCTAATTCAAACTGCAGTTTCTATTGTAGTGTTAGCCATGGTAAACACCGGGGGCGCTCAAAATTGCTCAGCCCATTTGTTTTTTTATCCTCTTGATCCATCAAATGTAAAAATATATAAATTTTGAATGCTCCCAAGTGAGTAAAACACCGGTGAGCATTAGCTAGGAAGGTGGGAACTTCACCACGTCAATTCAGCTGTTCTGGTCTCAAGCAGTGGTCTGAGCCCAGTGCATCTATACAGGAGTAACATATATATACAGAAGATCCCATCTTCTTTTTTATCTCTGTGACTTTTAGCACTTGTAACCTCAACAATGCAAAAGTCCTTTAGCCCGCATTTGCTGACCAGTTGTATTGATGCTAAAATATCAAGAATCAGCTAACTTGGGTTCTTAGTGTTTCAACATGAAGTAGTGTTTTAGCTCAATGGCAGGCTGTTTCTTAATTTCCTTGGAGGAAATAAACTAGCTATCTAGATAAACAACTTTGGATGTGCTACTTCATTTCTGGTTTTACGTAGGTTTGATGTTACAGATCAAAAAAGAATGGAGAAAGATGGATGTGGCGAAAAGGGTACCAGTTGAGTGACACTTATATAAATTTTCCTGGCACTTCTTTCTTAAACCTTTCTCTGAACCTTTTTTTTTTAGATCTGATTGTCCACTTCAGTTAGTGGCTTTATGTAAAAGCAAAGCCTTTCTCTGACCAGGCAGTATCTAAAACACATGGAAAAGTGTGTGTGTAGCATATTTTTTAGCATCCTAAATGGAGGCAGATCTGGGAGGTGCAGTTTTGAATTAATACATAACAACTGACAGTTTGCCTGTCTGTAACATCTCAGCTGTACCATACCGGGACTCCACAAGTCCTTAGTAACATCAAAGGTGAACTTGGACTCTCCTTTCCACCTCCCAAGCTCTGTGGCAATGCTAAAACTTGACACAACTTGATACTCCTTCTGAGTGTGGGATCATTTAAGCCCTACCTATAACTTGGACATGAAACAGAGGGCCTGTTTTGCTGACAAATTCTGGTGGGTTGGGATGCTCAAGTTTCAGGCTCTTACAGCAAAGGTCTTGTGTACACATATGACACACCCCATTGGCTTGAGTAGACAGACTATTGTTGTTCTGCTGAGGTCACTGGCACTTCAAATCTGCTCAAGAGCTGCTTCACAAAGTCCTTCCAGTTTGCTATCTATAGCAAGTACTCTTTGCTGAAGGTGGGTGCTGAATGCTACGTCCATCTCCAACCCTTCTTTAACATTGTGTTTTCTTGGCCACATCCGTAAAAGAAAATGCTTGCTAATTTCTTTGTGCTGTGCAGATGTGTCCTCATATGCCTCAATTTGCAGATTTTTTTTCCCCATTTGAGAAAGCTTGTTGCTCATCCAGCTCCACATACCAAAGTTACCTTAATTATATTTCTTAGGAGGTCTGTATGGCCAGACACTATGGGTCTTCCATCCCTCCTAACCACTCTAAAGCCCCGGGAAGTTCACTGTCTCTTCATGTCCTCAAGCACAAGAAGTTCACCCGAGGGAGTATTTTTGGACCCTGGTTATTCACCAATGCCCCTTGGTCTTCACAGGCAATTATTTGTGCTTGACTGCTGCTTGCTGGCTGATTGGCCCTAGGTTAGAAATGGAAGTGGAACTCTGCTGATGAGGGAGCCCGATCAAGAAACAAGTGGCAAAAGGAAAGCAGCAGATGCCTGAAGGGCTGGTGCTTTGCCACCGAGCCATCACACCAGGAGCAGGATTCAGAAACCCTGGTAATGAGTCATGCCTCAGTCTTGAGGTGACCTCAGGGACTTCAGCAGGGTTGCTGTGGAACAGGTACAGGCTGTTGTATGAGTCACAGCATCAGACAGTAAATTTGAACCATAGGAGCAAAACCCTGCCCATATAATTCAATGGGAACTTTGTCTATCTGCATCATTATGCCTGGTGTGCTTTTCCCCTTCAGGATACTTCTGATTAAATATGCTTTATTTCTGCTATCTAGAAGTACTCGGACAAAAGATGCAATAATTTCAAGGGAGTCAGCCACAAGTACTGTGTGTTATGTATAATGGTGAATAATAGGAATCTTGTTTTGTCCCAAAGAACACAGCAAACTGAAGCCCACACTTCTTGAAAGGGGTATCTAATTGCAGTCTCTCGTCTGTGGAGAGAAGGAGGGAAAATAACCCGTGTCAGGTTGTCTTGACCTAGCTCTACAGAAGGAACTAGTGATTTTGGATGTGCTGTAACACCTTTAAAAGAGTTTTAAGCATAATCGTGTTGAAATGACCACATACTGGGGCACTTAAGATGACTAATTCTCTCTGGGAAGCTTGCTGACATGCTTCCTTTCTGTTTAGGAAAATTTGGCAAAAAGTAATGGAACTGATTGAAATAGTACCAGCAACTCATGTTACCTGCAGGCTCTGGAAGACTGGAACTTCCCAAGCCAACTAAACTTGAAGGAAATGAAAATGGGAATGGGTTTCTTAAATTCCCTTGTCCATAGCTCATTTAAACAATGCAAATATCTCTTTTTAAAAAAATCATCCCACGCTGTGAATCTGAAAGAAACAGTGAAATCCTTGTCATAACAGTCCTGATTGCCCGTCCTCTGATTACTTTGTGCCATGTCTGCATCTTTGCCAAGATATAGCAGCTAAACCTGAAAACCATTTCCAGGCATATGAATGACAAGAAAATAATAAGGATTCACCAAGGAGAAGTCATGCATGACTGACCTGATAACCTTCTACAATGAAGGTTAGGGGGAGGGGAGAGCAGTGGGTATTGTCTACCTGGACTTCAGTAAGTCTCCCATAAGATCATTGTAGACAAGCTGTTGATGTATGGGTTGGGTGAGCAGACAGTGAGGTGGAAAAAAACTGGCTGAATGGTCAGGCCGAAAGTGTGGTGATCAGTGGCACAACATCTAGTTGGATGCCAGTGAGTAGCATTGTAGCCCAGGGGTCAATACTGGGTCCTTCAACATCCTCATTAATGTGATCTAGATGATGAGGCAGAGCACACCCTTATGAATTTTGCAGGTGACACAAAACTGGGAGGAGTGGCTGATAACAGAGGGTCATGCTGCCATCCCGAGGGACCTTGACAGGCTGGGTTAACAGGAACCTGATGAAATTCAGCCAGAGGAAGTACGAAGTCCTGCACCTGGGGAGGAACAACCCCAAACACCAATGGGAGGGTGGGGGCTTCCCAGCTGGAATGTAGCTTGGCAGAAAAGGACCTGGGCGTCCTGGTGGACACCAAGTTGAATATGAGCCAGCAGTCTGCCCTGGTGGCGAAGAAGGCAAATGGTATCCTGGGCTGCATTTGGAGGACTGTTGGCGGCCAGTTGAAGGAGGTGATCCTTCCTCTCCACTCAGAGCTGCTGAGGCCACATCTGGAGTATTGTGTCTGGTTCTGGGTTCCTCAGTACAGTAAAGCCAAAGACCTAGTGGAGGGATTCCATTGAAGGGTCATTAGGATGACTGAGGGACTGGAGCACCTCTTCTGTGAGGAAAGGCTGAGAGAGCTGGGACTGTTCAGCCTGGAGAAGAGAAGGCTTAATGAAATCTCATACATGTATGTAAATACCTGCAGGGAAGATACAAAGAGGACAGAGCAAGGGTCTCTCCACTGGTGCCAAGTGACAGGACCAGAGGCAACGGCCACAAACTGAAACACAGGAGGTTCCCTCTGAACTTCGGGAAACACTTTTTCACTGTGAGGGTGACAGAGCTTTGACACAGGTTGCCCAGAGAGATAGTGGAGTTTCTATCCTTGGAGATACTCAAAAGCTGCCTGAGCATGGTCCTTGGCAACCTGCTGTAGATGAACCTGCTTGAGCAGGGGAGTTGGACCAGATGACCTCCAGAGATCCCTTCCAACATGCACCACTCTGTGATGGCACAGAAAATGATGGATGACTGTGAGCGTGTGTGTGTGCATGGGCCGAGCAGCTCCTCACTGCTGTGTGCAGGGGCACGGGATGGAGAAGGGCAAGGCACGTTTTGCCGGAGAAAGGGACACAAGCAGCTCTCTTTGAAGTGGGTGAAACCTGCTTGGTGCACCAGGAGCTGTCTGGGGGCGAGGCATGCAATGTGACACAAGGCACGGGGCAGCTGTGTCCCTGAATAATGTGAAATCTGTTTTTTTTTTTTCAGGAGGCAGCCTGCCTGATCCCCATCAAATGCCGACGGCTTCCCTCCCCCATCTGCTCCACTGGGACTGTCTGATGTCACATGGCTGGAGGCACAAGAGCTGCTTGCTGCAGTCCCATAGTGGCTCCCTGGCTCTTGGGCACTTCCCTGGCAGCTCCTCTTCCCACTGCGTTTGGGGGATACCTTCTGCTTCACCCACCGCAGCCCCACCAGCCAAGTGTCTCAGTGGGGTTTCCTCCAGCAATGCCCTCCAGCAGCTCTTCCAGAGGCTCCTCAAGAGGACACATCTTGCCTCAGCCCAGCTAGCTGCTGGTGGTGGCCACTGTGAAGAGCTTTCAGGCCATCTCAGAAGTCCCAAGGGAGAACGGTGTGCTATGAGAGAGGTATCCATCAGCTCTTCTGTCCCGGTGAGCAATACCCAGAGCCGGCAGGCAGGGCAGCCAGGGATCAGACCAACAGCGTGTCCCTGTTGTGCAATTCCCCTCCTTGCGTTTTCCCTTCAGGTGCTACGGAGACCAAGGTCAGGGAATTACAGGCTCCCCTCCCACACTGCAAGCTGCTGCAGAAGAAACGCGGTTTGAGTTTGTTCCCACAGGTACCAGCTGTGAGGAGTTTAGGGGGAAGGAGGGGAGGAGGTGGTTGTTAGGAAGATCTTGCTGTTCTTCTCTGTGGATAATGTACCAAAGGGCGGGGAAGGGTAGTGTCTGTGATGGAGCAGAGAAAAATCAGGAGAGGTTCTGTTGTCTAAAGGAAAATGCCTGTGCATCACCATGGCCCTTACATGGCACCAGCTGTCTAAAGATCAAGAGCTGACTTCTACAGGCACCACTTATAAGAGCCTTCATTGCCTCAGCAGTGGCTAAATGTGTACCTGGTTGACCTTAGTGCCCTACCGAGAAATTGGGCAGTAATGGGGGCAGCTTCACAGGTTGTAATATTTCCTTTCTGTGGACTCGCTGCTTTCTCCTGAAGCTGCACCCACAGTATCAATTAACTCACTAAGCCACCGCAGATGTCGAGATGATGATGGTGATGATGACTATGAGTCAGTCAGGGTACTGCCCTGTGTCGAGGAGCGGTATTTAAAGGTAGGGTTGTGTGTTCATTGTGCTGGGGAGCGCGGCTGCCTGAATGCTTTAGGCATAAAATGTATCCTCCTAGACGAGGAGATGTGTAGCCACAAAGGGTGAAGGTTGGGGATGGCTCTGCCAGTGTTACACACCTCTCAGAGTGTGTAAGCCTGGTCTTGTATCCCGAAGGCATTGGGTACGGGGAGGGGGTGGTGGTAAAGTTTTTATTGCTGTACACTTGGACTGATTGCAACACTTGGAGCTGGTGAAAGCCTTGCATGCTAATATCAGCGGATATCAAATGGCTCCTGATTGCAAGCGTGGGTGTAAATACACTGCTAATTCACTCCCTTTCTGCAGAACAGACCTGTGTCTCTGAAGAAACAGGGAAGGATGCTGTAAAAACAGCCACATATGTTGTGGAGGAGGAGCAGAGCACAGGAAGGTCTCCAGCCAGCCCCCGGGAGCGAGGGGTTGGTGCAAACCAAGCCTCTGAGCGCAGGCTGGAAACGGCCGGACCTATCCCCCTGCCCACCCTCACCTCCCCTGCACTCTGCCTTACGTGGGGACAGCCCGGACCACCCAGGCCACCTCCCTTTGGACAAGGACATTGCTCAGATGGGCTTTACCCTGCCACTGGGTTTGGGAAGGCACCAGTGAATACTTGCCCAGTGCATTTACTATTGCTGGCCATTCCCAGCCCATCACAAGCCACCTGCTGGTGAGGCCCCACCTCTACATCCAGCATCATGAGGTGCTGTATGGCCTCCATCAAGGGACCTCAAAGGTGCTTGGAGCATGTGGCAGGCTCTTGTCTTGCTCTGCAGGCTCCTGTGAGGTATTGTGCAATACACGTCCACAAAATTGTTTGATTCACTTCCTCCAAAGAATACATCTTTCACTGGTGCAGTGGTAGGGAAGGCTTTGTGACAGGCTTTTTTCTCCTTCCTGCAAGGTGCAGGCCTTTTCTGCAGACTCCGGCAGCATTTTGAGCCCCCAGTGTACGGCACATGTGGGCACCATCTCAGGCTGGGCTTCCACATCCCCACTTCCACAGGCCCTGTTACAGCAGGACAGCTGTCAGGGGTCTGGCCCCAAGACCTGTGGGTAAAGGTGGTCCTAAACGAGGAGCCTGTGTGCTCCCCTCTTCCCCGGCTCCCCAGGCAGAGGAGCACGGCTCATGCAGTGTCACTCTGACCCAGGGTAAGGACATCCTGGGGCTTCCAGCTCATCCCAGATCCCCACTTCCCAAGACTCATTTTCATTTTCCGTTCAGGAAGCAACCTTCAGCTGAAGCCATGGGACGTGGGCAGCAGAGACTCCTCGTCTAGACAGATGGCTCGTCCCAGGCATGGTCACTTGGCTTGGACCCCACCTCAACCCACCTCCCTACAGAGAGTGAGCGCAGGTCAGTCCAGGACCCTCGTCTGCTGCTCTCAGGGTCTCTGAAAAGGAGCAGCCAGCCATTGGAATACACTGAAAAGTACCTTGTGCTTTGACAGGAAGCTGCAATGTGGCAGGATGAGTAATTAATTAGCCTCGTGCTGCCACAAGCATTTCCAGTCCCAGCTGACAACAGACTAATTAAGAACCTCCCTGTGGTGTCTATTTTAGATAACCATTTACTTTGGTAGAAATTAACAAAGGCTTTTCTAATGGTTTATTTCACAGGCGACTCATTAGATCAATTTATGGGGCAAATAGCAGGAACTTGAATAGACGTTTCGAGTTCCTAGCCAACGAAAGCCCAGACAATTTTGCTGAAGAGTGCTCTAATTTTATCAAGGCAAAACACTTGCTTCCTTCTGATTTTTTGTGTCATGTCATTTGTTCTCAGACGTTACCTTAGCCCAAGTCCAGAGGCTTTGAAAACTGAAGGTGACCTTGTAAGGGCTGGTTCTTAGGAACAGATTAATGAGTTGTCCTGCAGAGTCGTTTGGGGTGTTTGCAGACTGAGCACCCCGTTATCGGTGCCGTGTGTTTTGGCATCTCAGTGGAGACTGGGGAGCCAAACCTCCTGCTACCCCTGTGATCCCTGCATCTGTGACTGTGGCAAACGCTGATGCATGTGCAGCTCCAGAAGTTTCGCAGGATCCCTCACAGAACCTAGGAGAGTCAGAAAAGGGTCCTACGTCCCTCAAATGTCAGGCAGGAGCATCCTTCATTTCCACATTAACTTTCACATGTTAAGCTTGACCCTGCCTAACAAGTGCACAAACACAGTTGGTCTTTAGAAAGCTGCAGGAGTCTTAGATGTAGTCTGGATCAAAGTAGGGACATGGGTTGACAGTCAACCCAGAAACAACCTGGTTATCTCTACCCAGGATCTGTCCTAATGGGAAAACTGTGCAAGAGGATTTTACCTTCCCTTCCTGCCTCTGCACTGCCTCATGTTTACAAAATATAGCTGGGAGGGTGAAATATTTGACCCCAAATCAAGAGTGAGAGGATGACAGCAAAGGTGGCAGATTGGACTTTATATAGCAGGGGATTGTGCAGCTTGAGAAGGGAGTTGGACTTTGGAGAAGAGAGAAGAGCGAAGAACATGAGCTGGAAGCTCTCGATAGGGGAATAGGTTGGCACCAGAGCAGCAACAAAATTCTCTGTGGTATTTCAGGAAGGTACAGGTCTCCAGGTGACTGAGATCAGGTACTTCGTCAGCACTGGAAATAGTTGGCAAGGTCTCTTTGAAATGAATGTTTAAGCATCTTTGTCCTCTCTGGGGATAATAGCCAGTTCCCTGTTTTCAAATACCGGTAGAAACATAGGTAAAAGTCACAGAGATTATTTTTTCTTCCACACTTGGTTGAAATTGGGTTGTGGTTTTGCATACAGAACAATTTCGTTGGAGAAATTGCTAAAGCATAGGGATGCCTAACTAGAAGTCATCTGCTCAGAGCCACCTGCTCAGAGGTGTATAGATCATTGTTTGTTGATGAAGGGGAGTGTTTTCATGCTTTTATTCCTAGAACACTGTCCCAAACTAGAATCCTTAGATTCTTGTCTGGGTAAACTCATAGGCAGTGAAAACTCAAAACATTAGTGGGTTTATCAACTTGCATTTCTTAGCACCTAATTGTATGTAATTTTTACCTCACTCTCCCCCACCCCCAGCAATTCTACACGAGCAGAAATGGGAACATTTCCCCTGTTTCATGGCAACAGAGCTGTGCAGTGGAGTCTCCACAAAGCCATGTGCGTTACAGTTTTTGTCCCCTGTTGCAGGCTGGCAGTGTGTGAGCTTTTCCTTCCCCTTCCCCGCTCCGGCCCTTTTTTTTTTTGTTTGTTAGTTTTTTGGATGCAAGCAGCTACAGTGAATATCGGATGTGACTTGGTTCCCCATCGCTCCCTGCCTTCCCCCTCCTCATCCTGGAGGCTGTGGATGATTTCCTTCTCCGTGGCGGGATGCGGGGATGCTGGTGACCCACTTGCCGGGTCTGAAGGCATCACGGAGCAGAGGGTAGCTGCCGCTGCAGCGCCCGGCAGCTCTCTTGAAGCTGAAGTGCTGACAGCCAGGAGGCAGCGAGGGTTGAGCACAATCACTTCTGAAAGGCACAGGGCACAACTTCTCCCCAGCAGATGCTTCTGCCATTGCTGCGTGACAGAGTGTGCCCTCGGCACAGGAGGACGGGCTCCTCACAGGTGTAAACCGCCTCAGCCCCACTGGCTTCCATTCCTGCCCCGCGCTCTCTGCTGAAAGCCTCTGAGGACCCTATTAAGCAGGGGCTTCTAGACCTTTTTTTTTTTTTCTGTGCGTGGAGTAGCTTTATTTAAGCAGCCTGTGCCACACTGATGCAATTTGCACCGTTGTCCTTTTCTGGCCCATCCTCTGAGCATCTCATTGCAGCCTCCTGAGGCCACTGGTGCTACTGAGCTAACTCCTACCTGGCACCATCCTCCCTCGGCTGAGCTCAGCCTGAGAGAACGGTAAGTTTGTCTACCGGGGGCACTCATGTCAAGGGCTGGGTGCTGGCGGTGGAGCTGCAGTTGTCACTCCTTTCAAAACCATCAGCTGGATGGATTTCATGGAATCATGCAATTGTCAGAGTTGGAAGGGACCTCTAGAGACCATCCAGTCCAACTCCCCTGCTAAAGCAGGAAAACCTAGAGCACATCACTCAGGACTGCATCCAGGCACGGCTTGAAGATCTCCAGAGAAGGGGACTCCATGACCTCCCTGGGCAGCCTGTTCCAGGGCTCCATCACCCTCACCAGAAAGAAGTTTTTTCTTATATTTGAATGGAACTTCCCATGTTCCAGCTTGTGCCCATTGCCCCTCATCCTGTCACTGGGAACATTGAAAAGAGTCCGGCTCCAACATCCTTCAACCTGCCCTTTACATACTTGTAAACATAAATAAGATCTCCCCTCAGCCTTCTCTTCTCCAGGCTAAAGAGCCCCAGCTCTTTGAGCCTTTCCTCATAAGGGAGGTGCTCCAATCCCTCAATCATCTTAGTTGCCCTACGTTGGACTCTCTCCAGCAGTTCCCTGTCCCTCTTGAACTGGGGAGCCCAGAACTGGACACAGTATTCCAGTTGTGGCCTCACCAGTGCAGAGCAGTGGGGGAGAATGACCTCCCTCAACCTACTGGCCACACTCTTTCCTACTCAGCCCAGGATTCCATTGGCCCTCTTGGCAACAAGGGCACTTTGCTGGCGCATGGAAAGTGTGCTATCTAACAGGACTCCCAGATCCTTTTCCTCAGTAGTGCTTCCCAGAAGATCCGTCCCTAACCTGTATTGGTGCCTGGGGTTCTTCCTCCCCAGGTGCAGGACCTTACATTTGTCCTTGTTGAACCTCATTAGGTTCTTCTCTGCCCAGCTCTCCAGCCTGTTCAGGTAGCGCTGGATGGTGGCACAGCCCTCTGAGGTGTCAGCCAGCCCTCCTAATTTGGTATCATCAGCAAACTTGCTGAGGGTACACTCTGTCCCCTCGTCCAGGTCATTTATGAATATGTTGAACAGAACTGGGCCAAGTATTGACCCCTGAGGGACACCACTGGTCACAGACCTCCAACTTGACCTCACTCCATTAATTAGAACCCTCTGAGTTCTGTCACACAACCAGGACTCAATCCACCTCACTGCCCCCTCATCTATCCCACACTTCCTTAATTTTCTAATGAAGATGTTATGGGAGACAGTGTCAAAAGCCTTGCTGAAATCAAGGCAGATGACATCTGCTGCTCTCCCATCATCTAACCAACCAGTTATAACATCATAGAAGGCTATTAGATTGGTCAAGCATGATTTACCCTTGGTAAATCCCTGTTGACCAATACCGATAACTTCTTGATCTTCAGTGTGTTTGGAGATGATGTCCAAACGAGCTGCTCCATTATTTTCCCCGGGACAGAGGTGGGACTAATTGGACTGTCGTTCCCTGGGTCCTCCTTCTTGCCCTTTTTGTAGACTGGAGTGATATTTGCCCTCCTCCAGTCCTCAGGCACTTCTCCTGTTCTCCAAGATGCCTCAAAAATGATAGAGAGTGGCTTAGCAGTAACATCCTCCAGTTCTCTCAGCACTCGTGGGTGCATCCCATCAGGGCTCATGGACTTGTGGATGTCTAGTTTGGCCAAGTGGTGTCTAACCCAGTCCTCCCCAACAGAGGGGGAGTCTTCCTCTCTCGAGACCGTCTTCCTTGTCTCCAGGGTCTGGGATTCATGAGGGCCAGCTTTGGCAGTGAAGACTAAAGCAAAGAAGGCATTCAGCAGCTCCGCCTTCTCTGTGTCTTCCACCACCAAGGCACCCACCACATTCATTAGTGGGCCCACATTTTCCCTGGCCTTCCTTTTTTTATTGATATATTGAAGAAAACCTCTTCTTATTATCTTTCACTGTGGTTGCCAAGTTAAGTTCTGCTTGGACTTTTGCCCTTCTAATTTTTCCGCGGCATACTTTCAGCTTCAAGTAGCTGTTTCCAAGAATATTGGGTGGTTCCTAAGGATGCTGTGTGCGTAAGACCCACCCCCCCAGATTGTAAACTTACATCTCCTTTGGTTTGGTAATGGTTGGGGTACTTGGGCACACTGCAGCACCCGAGAGCCTCTCTGGCCTCTGAAGCTCACCTGATGTCTGCTGCTGATTTTCTGGAGCAGAAAACCTCCATGGGACCCTGAGTCTAGGCAAGGTCTTGTGAGTGAGCTAGGTCTAAACGCCAAGTGTGCAACCCACTCTGCTACACGTTTCTCTGCACAGGCTTGCTCAGGCTCAGCAGAAGCACCGAACAGTGCATTGTACCTCATTATGCAGCTTATGTCATTTTCAGACTCTCCCCAAATAGACATTTTTGATGGCTAGGTGCTGTCTTGCCTCCAGGTTCCAGGCAGTGGCATTCAGGTTGTTCCAGGCTCTGGACTCCCTTCAGGAGCACGGCTGAGGGTGTGATCCTATTTCTCTAGTGAGGGTACTGGTTCCTATTGGAGATCCCTGTCCTGAATCCCACCCTGTTCTGCCCAAGGGAAGGCACCAGCTGCTGTGTTACCCCATGGCTTGTAGCAGGATCACTGTCTTAAGCAAAGCAAGTGCCTAATGGTATTTTAGCATTCATTCCAACCCTGTGTCCCTGTCAGGGTCTTTTCCACAGTTCCTGCCCAGGTGCTGGCTGGAACACGGGTAATCAGGCAGTGGGACAAAGACTGGATAAAAGAATTCTCAGCTACGTTTATTTGACACATTCATCCACTGTGATCAAAGGCCTTGTCCTGATCCCGTTGAATTTAATAGACATTTTGCTAATAACCTCAGGAGATCAGACCCTCCCTGATTTGTGGACAAGACCATTATAGCTTCAGGAGAAATTAAATCCCTTCCCCTACTCTTTGGGTGGGGGAAAAAGGCACGTATTGTGCTTCCTCTTTGGATGATGCCTGTTCTCACAACCGGCAATTACCTGAGACATTAGCTGGTGCAGCATGTGCCGGGGGAGCGTACTGTGATGGTTTTTCCTTAATCAGCATACATTTATCCCTGAGCCTGGGAGATGGCTCGTGTTAGACAGAGCTGAGCTATGGTTTCCTCGATGATCATAGCCCTGCATTTCTAGTCCCTGCTGGTGCTGCAGAACCTGGGTTTGAACTTCGATTTCTTTTTATTCTTCCTAGCAGACTCGGTAGAGGAAAGGCTGTTGAGATGATTTCTCGGTCTTCCCCCGAGATTTATATTTCTGGAATATGTCTCAAATGTGCTTTGGGAAAAGGAATGCAATTCAGCAGTCTGACTGTGCTAGCAAGAGCAAATGTTTTGCTGGTGGTAGCTCTTCCCCGCTTCATGTTAGCACTGAATTTGTTCTGGTATTCCTGAAATGCCTTTAAACATTTCATTTCTTCTTTAGAGTGAGACGAGGTGGTCCCTTGTGTGAAAGTTAGCTTTGGGAGGAAAGCACTAAGCCTCTTACGAGAGCAAAGCTGTGCCTGTGTTTAGACTCATTCCATCACCCTCCGTGGCATTTGAGCTGATTCCTCTTTTTATGCCTATCACCTTCTCATTTCCTTTGGCTGGGATCCCTCTTTCTTTCTGCTGAAATGTTTGGAGGGCAGGCAATTCCCTGGCTGCCTGCAGATGAAACAAGATCAGCTTTCAGCGTTGAGTTGTGTAACAGCTGCCCACTGTCACTAGCGAGCCAATTTTGGGACAGTGTCATCGGCTTTGTCAATCCATATGTCCCAGGGAGATTTTTTACGGGATCAAAGCTCAAGTGCACATTAACTGGATCAAATTCTTAAATGTACATCCGAGAACTGAAGTGATGAGTGGGACACCCAACTTTTCATTAACCAAGCAAAACTGTAATTCCTTGATGTAAGCTGAAGGTTTCCATTAATTTCAGCTATTCGTAGGTACACGATCTCTGAAAGATTGTCCCATGCTCACGCTGGTCTGGATATGAATGTCTGTGAATAAGCAATAAAAATGTTAGTATTCTCTGCAAGTTTTGCTTTGTTTTTTTTTAATAAAGCTTGTAATTGTCAGGTTTGTGCTTGTGAAGAGCATATCGCAAAAAGGCCAGTATGAGTAATATCAGGGTTTCTGTTCGACAGAGCAAGTGTAAAAGGGCCTGGTGAAAGCTTGCAAAGGTATATCGTAGCTTTCTAATAATAAAAATGTCTCACTCATCTTAGATGTGGGACACTGTGTCCTGGAAGATGGCCTCTTGTTACCTAACAGCAGAGCCTCCTCCAGTGAGGGCATGCCCTAAATTGCTCTTTGCAATTGAATTCATTTCTGAACACAGTGGCAGGACCCCAAGGCTGGCAGGTCAGCACCACGCAATCTGAATCAGATGCCAGGTGGTAGGAGGATCAGCATCAGCCTGTCCTGCCTGGACGTGCCAGGCGGCTGATGGGCTGCCGAACAGCGTGTGGAGCTCAGGCAGCTCATGATTTACATAGGTTTGCATGGGCAGCTCCATAACTGAAACACCATGTGCTTCACATGAGTTGACTGCAGAGACCCTGCTGCTGAGAGGAAAGTCTCAGGGCTGAGTTTGAACATATTTCTCTTTGTCTAAACACACAGGCGTGATCAGTTCAGCTTCCTTCACTCACTGGGTTTGTACTTGTCAAATTTTTGTATGGTATTCTTCTTTCAGCCTAATAGTGACTTAATTTTATCCATTACCTTAATATTTTTTTTCAATTGGCTCAATTTAAATAAGAAACCAATGACATCTGGTGCAAAATCTGCTGAGTGATTGAGATGTGGACCCGCTCAGTAGCTAGTAGCTTGACATTAGCTCTAGGACACTTCTGAATAGGCTTCTGAGCATCCACAACATGACAGCTGCCTCCAGGGTGGCCAAAGGAATGAAAAAATTAATGCTTATTTATTTTATTTTAAATAAACACGTTGTAAAGAAACTAATAAACATACCTTAGCCAAACGTGCAGCATTTATAAATGAGTATAAGCAGCTCTGTTTCTCTGATAAAGTCAATTGGTGTATATTGATTTGCTTCTTCCACTGATCAGACCTGTCTGCGTGAGATTAACCCCTTGAAATTATCTTGTCTTTGAAAACTGAACTTGGCTTATTTCTGCGAGGCACTGGGCGGGTCGAATTTCCAAATTAATAGGAAATGTCAGCCCAGCATTCTGGGTGCTTTTGGACAATGGGTTTTGTTATGGAAGTTCCCATCCCTGGAAGTGTTCAAGGCCAGGCTGGATGAGTGAATTTGATCAACCTGGTGTAGTGGGAGGTGTCTCTGCCCATGGCAGTGGGGTTGGAACTAGACGATCTTTAAGGTGCCTTCCAACCTAAACCATTCTATGATTCTATATTAATTTTTCTCCAGGAATAAGCTGTTTTGTTTTTTTTTTTCAGGCTGGATAGATTCCAGCTGAAGTAATTACACTCTGCCTTCCTCAATTCCCCCAAAGGTCCAATTAATTCAGGCATTCTTAGCATAAAATTGTTACATGCTGCTACTGTACATGGCTAAGCAGCTGTTGTACTTCCCCCAAATGATAAATACATCTCAGTGGTGCATGAACTGATTCCTTTACATCATTCTGCTGTGGTGTGCCCAAATGATTCCAGTGCTCGGAGTCCTCCAGGAAAAAGCACATTGGTTACTCATACTTTTATCATGGTCTCTTTTATCATGCTCATCCTTCTTCACTGGCTTTCCCATTCATCAGGGAAGACGGGAAGAGGCAAAAAGTCCCGCTGGTTACCACCATAAGTGGGGAAGGTCTCAGAGCAAAGGGTGGCATGTTGCCAGAGGTGCTGGGTGCAGCAGGAGTCTTTGCTTACATGGCACATGTTGTTCTGAATACCTGAGAGGGCACCCACTGCTGAAGTAATGAGTTACGTCCGGGTTGCTTCACAGACCCATGATGCCGTTGTGTTAGCTGTTGTCCATCTATAGTGAAAAAAGGTTTTAAAAACCTGGATGGTTAGTGGAGACGAGAAGCCTACGGCTGCAGAAGGGCCTGCTCTGGTTTTTTTGTTTTGAAAGTGTTTTTACCTCTGCTTTTTTGGCCAGGTGTCAGTGCCATCATTGCAGTAGGAGCATGATGCTTCGATGTCCACTGGTTCCCAACTCCAATGACATGGTACTGCTCCCATGGTTTGGAAAATCAGCTACAGTGCTCATTCCTGACCCTTGTTGGCAGACCAGGCCCAGCTGTCCCAGCAGGGGCTCTTAGCTTGTGAACAGAGGGCTTTCCAGGCCTTGTCCAACTTTGGAAAGCTTGCCCTCGTTATAACCACTGTGGTGGTGAGGCTGCTTCAACATCAGTGTTGAAAGGCACAACCTCTTGCTTTTCTAGTTTGGACAGCTGAAAAGCAATGCTGCACTGGGTGCCTGGTGGGACCTGTGCACAGCTGAGGCATCAGGATGGCTGCAACGAGAGGATGTCAAGAAAATAAAGCTAAGTATAAGAAGGATCAGAGTGGGGAGGGAAGTTCCTCTGCCATGTGCTTTGCTGCTTGACCATCAGGGATCCTTTTGGACATACTGTAGGAGTTCCAGTTGTGTGTGTGTCAGCCCCCAGCATCTGCACCCAGGTCTGCAAGACACAGTGGGGACAATTTGTTTTGTAGAGCTGCAGTAGTCCAGGATAATCCACACTTCTGTCTCGTCTGCATCTGTGGATGTATTCATCTTTCAGCTCACGAGGGGCTCAGTTCACCTTCTTACATTGCTCGAGGGATAGGATTTCAGCTGGCAGCTTCTGGGTCAGGCTGGCTTCGGCAGGTGGGGCAGCTCTGGGCGGGAGATGGTTCAGTGTAGGGTGTCCTACGTCCATCTGTCTCTGACGTCCGTTGGGGCCTCACTCAGTGCCAGTTTACAGCTTCCTTCCTTCCTGGCTCGCAGGGTCATCCTACTGAACCCCTCTTCTGACGGCGACACCGACATCCTCCAGCCGCAGGGCGAAGTGCTGGGCATGGGCTGCAGCCACAGAGGTGGCATGTGCCCGGCCACCAGAGAGCCTGCCATTCCTGTGTGTGCTGCCAGCATCAGCCAGCTCACGTTTCCTTCGAGCTCAGTCTGGAGGTGGACACATTCAGCACACGTCCTTTCTGGGGAAAGGCTGTCAGCCCTGGGACTTTGCTTCCTCCAAGGCTGTTGGCTTCCAAGGCATGACATGGAGCCGTCCCAAGGGTAGAGAACTAATTAAAACCACTAGGAAAACAGGTTTCATTTCACATGTGTAACTCGGCGAATTGACTCTCTCCAGAGTTCCTCATGCATAGAAGAGGAATCGCCATCTTTTTCTTCATCTGCCTGTCTTCATAAACACCTGCATGGTGCTTGGGTACCATGATGCTGCAAAGCCAAAATGTTTCTGAGTTATTGGCACTAAGGATGTGGTCTGTTTGCTCTTGGAGAGCTTTGCCTCAGCACTCAGGAGGTGTGAGATCAGCACTTGTCAGGGTCAGGAGCACATTTTTCTGCCAGGAGGCAAGTTGGCCAAGCTGAAGTTCGGCTGGTTGCATCCATGGTCAGGTCCTGGTCTGATCTTTTTCTGAATAGCAGTGGTTGTGAAGGAAGCTGGAAGCAGAGACCTGCCTCTCCTTTCCCTGGGGAGATGCTTTGAAGCTGAGCTGTACTGCTGGCTCCCCACCACACTGCGTTGCAGCTGCAGGAAGCAGCATCTCTGCCCAGTCTCGAACCTTCTCAGTCCTTATTCTGACCCTGACTTCTGCCTGTGGCCCCAACCCTGACCCACGCTTGCCATTCTGCATCCTGGCACCTGCTGGTGAGGTCCCTGCTAGCCCCACTTTGCAGGGAGGCTGGCCCTCACTGTTCCCCAACTCTTCTTTCTTCCCCCCCTGATCCACAGGTTCGATTTTTGTCCACGCAGACTCCCAGAGCCTCATGGAAGCCTGAACCTATGGGGACAATCCAGTGACCCCTCACCATCCTGGGACTTTTACCGGGTGTCTCTCTGAGAAGCTGTAGTGGTTTAACCCCAGATGGCAACTAAGTGCCCTGCAGCCGCTCGCTCACTCCCCCTCGGTGGGGTGGGGGACTGAATTGGAAGGGTAGAAGTGAGAAAACTCATAGGTTCAGATAAAGACAGTTTAATAAGCAAAGCAAAAACTGTGGACGCCAGCGAAGCAAAACAAGGAATTCATTCACTGCTTCCCACTGACAGGCAGGTGTTCGGCCATCTCCAGGAAAGTAGGGCTCTACCACGCATAGTGGTTACTGGGGAGGACATCACTTTGAACGTTCCCCAGCTTCCTTCTTCTTCTCCCAGCTTTATATGCTGAGTATGACGCCATATGGTATGGAATATCTCTTTGGTCAGCTGGGTTCAGCTGTCCCAGCTGTGTCCCCTCCCAACGTGCTGTGCACCCCCAGCCTGCTCGCTGGTGGGATGGCGTGAGGGGCAGAAAAGGCCTTGACTCTGAGTGAGCACTGCTCATCAATAGCTAAAACATACCTGTGCTAACAATGCTGTTTTCAGCACAGATGTAAAACATAGTCCCATGCTAGCTGCTCTGGAGAAAACTAATTCTATCCCAGTCAAAACCAGCACACAGGCTGTCCTCTTCTCCTCTCAGTTAGATGCCTGCATAAATAAAGTTTTGCACATAATCTCTAACTTTTTTAGAGCGGGTACCTCACCTGAGCTGAGGTGCTGGTGCCTCCTTTTGGTTGTGCATCTTGTGAAATGCGGGGCTGTGCCTGCTGGCCTCCCACCCCACAGCAGCTCCCACCCCAGGTCTTCCTCTGCAAAGGAGAAGGAGCATAAAGAGCTGATGCTGCAGAACCCCAGTGCTTAGCACTGATGCCAGGGGCTGGCAGCTCTCAGGCCCCAGAGGGTGGCTGGTGCCCAGAGGAACTCTGAGGGCTTAGTTTTGGGTTACAAGCTGCTCAGGCAGAGCTTAATTTGCTCTTTACCTTGTGCCAAATAGGGAATCCCTGTGGGGAGCAGACACTGGGACCAGTCTTTCCCCCTGGGCCAATGGTGTGGGGATATTAAATTGCCATTTTCAGGGTGACCTCCCGCCCCTGTGCAATAGTCACAAGAGTCCAGTAGAAATGCAGCTCCCCTTGTCCTCTTCCTCAGCCTTCCTGCTCTGTTGTCTTGGTTTTTCTTCGTCCCCCTGTCCTCTTCTCCTCTGTCCTTAGCATCTGCCTGACACAGACCCATATGGCTTTAACAAAGTACTATTAACCTGCAGCACTACAGAAGGCTGATGCCTTCTTAAAAAGATGCCGCCTTCTATTTTTACCCTCTCTGAACTACAGGTGCCTCAGACCAAGCTGAGGAGGTCCAGCCCGCTGCTGTGTTCTGCTCTCGGCTGCTGTCTCCCTGCACAACTCTTACCCTGTCACTGCTTCGGAGGTGGCTTGGACTTCAGGTTGTGTCTGTTCAGGCTGTGGTCACATTAAAAGATATGTAACAATACCTTGTCTAAAAAGGATAGGAAGAAACTTGCATTTTTTTGGATATGTATATTCAAATGAGGATGATGGGAAATTTAAAGAAGAGTGCAGGGGTTTTGCTCTGCTTCTGTATTTCAGGTTCCCTTCTTTCCCCACCCTCATCTATTTATTTTCTCCTTCTGCTTCCACAGGCACTGCGCAAAGTGAGATCACTTGCCTTACGACACTATGTGTGTGATGCAGTACAACACAGTGTGCGTGTGCTCCCCTCCCAGTGCACCCTCAGTTTCATCAATAGCTAAAACATACCTGTGCTAACAATGCTGTTTTCAGCACAGATGTAAAACATAGTCCCATGCTAGCTGCTCTGGAGAAAACTAATTCTATCCCAGTCAAAACCAGCACACAGGCTGTCCTCTTCTCCTCTCAGTTAGATGCCTGCATAAATAAAGTTTTGCACATAATCTCTAACTTTTTTAGAGCGGGTACCTCACCTGAGCTGAGGTGCTGGTGCCTCCTTTTGGTTGTGCATCTTGTGAAATGCGGGGCTGTGCCTGCTGGCCTCCCACCCCACAGCAGCTCCCACCCCAGGTCTTCCTCTGCAAAGGAGAAGGAGCATAAAGAGCTGATGCTGCAGAACCCCAGTGCTTAGCACTGATGCCAGGGGCTGGCAGCTCTCAGGCCCCAGAGGGTGGCTGGTGCCCAGAGGAACTCTGAGGGCTTAGTTTTGGGTTACAAGCTGCTCAGGCAGAGCTTAATTTGCTCTTTACCTTGTGCCAAATAGGGAATCCCTGTGGGGAGCAGACACTGGGACCAGTCTTTCCCCCTGGGCCAATGGTGTGGGGATATTAAATTGCCATTTTCAGGGTGACCTCCCGCCCCTGTGCAATAGTCACAAGAGTCCAGTAGAAATGCAGCTCCCCTTGTCCTCTTCCTCAGCCTTCCTGCTCTGTTGTCTTGGTTTTTCTTCGTCCCCCTGTCCTCTTCTCCTCTGTCCTTAGCATCTGCCTGACACAGACCCATATGGCTTTAACAAAGTACTATTAACCTGCAGCACTACAGAAGGCTGATGCCTTCTTAAAAAGATGCCGCCTTCTATTTTTACCCTCTCTGAACTACAGGTGCCTCAGACCAAGCTGAGGAGGTCCAGCCCGCTGCTGTGTTCTGCTCTCGGCTGCTGTCTCCCTGCACAACTCTTACCCTGTCACTGCTTCGGAGGTGGCTTGGACTTCAGGTTGTGTCTGTTCAGGCTGTGGTCACATTAAAAGATATGTAACAATACCTTGTCTAAAAAGGATAGGAAGAAACTTGCATTTTTTTGGATATGTATATTCAAATGAGGATGATGGGAAATTTAAAGAAGAGTGCAGGGGTTTTGCTCTGCTTCTGTATTTCAGGTTCCCTTCTTTCCCCACCCTCATCTATTTATTTTCTCCTTCTGCTTCCACAGGCACTGCGCAAAGTGAGATCACTTGCCTTACGACACTATGTGTGTGATGCAGTACAACACAGTGTGCGTGTGCTCCCCTCCCAGTGCACCCTCAGTTTGTCTTCTTCACATGGCTTTTTCAAGCCAAGTCTGATAATAGTCTGTATCATAAGAAAAAACAAAAAAAGGACTTTTCTTTTTTTTCTCCCTCAATCTAGGTTGTATTTTCCATACTTAATGGCTGGATAAGCAAATATTTCTTGCGTTTATTTCATGGGGTTCCTTCTCTGCTCAATGATAATGATAACCTTTTACATCCTTTTTGGTGATAAATTTGGTATGGATGGGGAGTGCAGTTTGTTTTACCTTGCAGGCTGATTGCAAACCCTCTCATCATTCACCAGCCCTTGTGCTGGCAGCCAGTTTAATCACATGTCCATTGTAGGCACGAAGATCCAGCACTTCCAATGGGAAGCACAAGGAGCTTCAGAGCTGTTTTAACCTGCATTGTTGTGGACGTGCAAACAAGTTATCTGGCCTGAGAACTTAAAAAAAGTCTAACGCCATGGGACCCAGCTGGACACCTAACTTTCCGAACTCCAGGGATTCTAAAATTAAAATTTGAAATGAAATAAACATCAAACTTTTAAACCTTCCTAAGTCCCCAGGTTTCACCGTGAAAAGCCTTCTTAGCTTCTCAAAATGTTTAAAGCTCAAAGCATTGTGGATTGTATTTGTGTGCCCGAAAAACTAATTTTTGGAAGCAATTTTTCACTTGGGTGTTCAAATGCTGAAGCAGAGGAACATAAGGCATAGAACCAGATTGGGGCATTTAATATATTCTCCAGTGAAAATCACTTAACATAACTTAAACATATATAATCAACACAGTTCATGCCTTGCAGCAGCAGCCTGACTCTAAGAACTTGACATGGTTGCAGAGCATGCTGGCTCCCAAAAACAGGCTGTTCCAAATTGGCTGTTCAGATGTCCAAAGTATATTTCCTCTAACAAAAACAAAAACCAAACCCAAAAACAAAACCAAGAAAAAACAATTAATTAGGAAGGTGGCAGATCTCTGCTGCTTACCTGGAAATACTCTGTGCTGATAAAGAGCTATGGTTAGAGTGGGACCTCATCATTTATTGAGATTTATTTCTCTCATAGCCTAGCCATTCGCACGTAGGTAAGAAAAGGGCTGCTTTTTTCCCTTATGGTCTCTGCTGCACCTGGCACATCCATTTTATAAGGAGCTGCTATTACAGTAGGGCATCACTTCAATCCCTGTTCCCAGTTGTTATTTCACAGTTGTTAGTTGGGATTTTTCTTCACCATGAGATAATAAAGAAGTAAGGAAATGTAATTTTAGGATCATTCTGGCTAAGGCTTCTGCTAAAATCATTGCGGCTTTTGTATTTCTGTACAAATTTCCAGGTAACTTCTTCAGTGTGGAGTTCTGCTTTTGCCTCAGGATCTTACTCCAGTTCCTGCAGCCCCAGGGAGGGGATGCTTTTTCCTGACTTCACCCCACCCGGGCAGCGTGGGTGTCTCAGCAGTGCTCATACCTGCCTTGCAGCTCCGATTCCATGGCCCCGTGAATCTGTGTGCACTCTGAACACATTGCATTCAAGCACCTACTGCTGCCCAGGATCACACAAAGTGAGTTTTGAAATCCCCTCCCAAAGGGGACTGCAAGGAGCCTTGTAAGTACCATCCTGCTGCACCCCTCTCTGAGGAGGATGGAGTCGTCACTGGTTTTATTCCTCGCCTTTTGAGGCATGAAGCACGGTCATTGTGTGGGTAGGCTGGAAGCTGAGATCTTGTGACCTAAAAGGACAATCTGCATGAAGTTCTCGGAAGATGAAAAGTTGTGTATGTGCGGCTTTACCTGTTAGTGAGCGTGGAAGGTTTTCACTCCTGTCCTTTCCTATATCTTTGAAAGCGTGTGATTCAGTTTCTTCCCCTTATCAGGATAGTTGCTCTTGCTTTTTCTTCCTTGCCATCCTGCTTTTGTATGTGGCTGCAGCTCCTGATGTGACTTGTGTCTACTTTATACTTTATATCGCTGTCTTGTATTTCAAAACTGCCTTCAGTCTTGAGCAGAGCACAACCAAAAGCAAGGCACACCACGGCTGCAGAGCCATATTGCCTCGTGGAGCAGCTTTGAAATAACAACCTTGGTTTCTCACTTTGCTTAACAGCTTCTGTTTCAGACCCTTTTGACCCAATTTTTCTGGGGCTTGAGAACTCGCTGCCTGCTTTACTTGGTGCCTGCTGCATGGCTGGCTCTCTGCAGTGATTTCTGCTTGACCTTTCCAGTTTCTCCTGCTTCTTTGTGAACAGCCAACCAAAGGGCAGGCGTTGAGCACATTTAAGGCAGCAGGTTGCTCATGTGGGCTGTGTTCACCCAGTGCCCGTGCACCCCTGCAGCAGCGTGAGGAATGAGGGGGTTGAGGGGGAAGGGGGGGATGTACAGCTTGCTGGTGGGAGGCGGCTGATCTCAGAACCTGAAGGCTTTGCCCAGGAGAGCCTGTGCCAAGGGAATATTACATATTACTCCGTGTCCAGAAATAAAACTCTGCAGATACTATCATGCTGAAAGGTATTTGCCTCTGTCTTCCCTTCCAATTGTCACCCAGAGAACTCCTCAGGGCCAGCATGTAATTTTGCAGACATTCAGTCCCTTCTGTAAAGTGACGGCACGCTATGCACATCTTGTCTTTTTGATTAGGATGCTGGTTTAGACTATATTTGTCCTTTCATTTCCAGGAGACTGAATCTGTGTAGTTTTACTTAGAGAATAATATTTTTTAAAGTTAAAGAATAATTCTAATTTTTTAATCCATTTAATTTTATCCTTTTCCCCCCAGAACATCATTATTTTTAAAGGTAAAATAGCTCACTAGATTCTAGGAACTGGGCGGCTTAAAGGAGCAGTTATGGAAGCTAAGCTTTTACTTTCCAAGTTGCTGATTCAATTCCCGTTCACATATTAGTGAGCAATGTTGCCATCTGACAGCTGCCTGCAGCTCACGTCAAAACGAGAGGGTGGTTCAAGTCCAGTCCCTCGAGGCTGAAGGGAAACCGAAGGGAAGCAAAACAAACCAAGCCCTTCTAATTTCTCCTGCAGGTTGGGACCCTGTGGGCACCCTCGGCTGCATGCCAGCCAGAACAGAGATGGGAGATGCACCCATGGTGCTCTCTGCCTGGAAAACCTCCTTATTTTGAGGAGTAAACTCCTCCCCATCCTTCGCAGGTTGGGATGTGGCTTGTCTTCCAAGGTGCCTCTCAGCAGGGATGACCTGAGTAGCCAAATGGTAATCTTAAAACTTGGTGGGTGCTGGGTGCTTTCCTTTAGCTGAGATATGGTGGCTCAATTTTCTTTGAAAAGACTCATGTTTAAAGAAGTCTGCAATTTCTGCAAAAATGCATGTAATTACTTTGGCATTCCTGAAACTCCTTATGTCTTCCAAGCGTAACATGCTTCAAGGCTTTGCAAGAATAAGGAAACAGAATTTGACCTCTGAGAGGAATCAGCTCCTACGAGTGCAGAGGCACGACCAGATTTGTAGATCAATACAGTGCTGACATGATGGTGCCACTATAAGCCCACACGTGTTGCCTTCAGAGCTTGCTTGTAGTCAGAATATTGCTGATTTTGTACCTTGATTTCAAGTTACTAAAAAGCTGTGTAGACCCTCTAGGAGAAAAGAAGATTGGAAAGATTTGAGTAGGTAACACGGGGAAAATAATCAGCGATGCCTGAGTTACAGAAAACAGAAGCTCCCCTGGGAAAATGTCTTTTCAATCACTTACTGTTAACCCCAGGGCCAGGATGAAACATCAGACGAAGCCCGTCAGGTGTGCTGGATGGCACAACCTGTCTGATTTAATGAGTTGCTTCAATAGGTGTTATAACTGATGTGAGTTATCCTCTTCGCTGCATGACTGGGTCTCAATGTTAGCAGTCAGGTGGCCTTGGTCTGGCAGACAGCACAGCCTGGAAGATCAGCTCAGTGAGACAGGCTAAGCCATTGGAAAGGATCTCTTCTTAGGCAGAGATGTGGTTCTACCTGCTGCTTAAACACTAATCCACTGCTTTTCTGATTCTTGAGGGTGTTAGGGAATGCTGCCCAGTCTTCAGAGACAAAATCAGAGTTTGTTACAGTGTTGGTCTCCACGGGGTGAAAAGACAGAGCAGAAAAACCTGCCTCACATGGAGTTTGCCCATCTCCTCACTCCTGTGTCCTCACAAGTTTTATTTAGAGACACACAATTCGCATGCCAGCTGTCCCTTGCGAATGGTGAGTGGCAAAAGCAGCTCACCCCAGATAAGCACTCCTGATATTTCCTACTTATGCTAGCTCTGTCCTCACACAGGAAAAGCCAAACGTGGCACCTCTCGTGTGCACAGGAGGATTTGGGATCAGAGGGATCCGCAGTCCGCGTTGGGAGGGAGAGGTGTCATTCAAGATGAAGAAGCTAGGACATGCCTTTTTGTTCAACTTACAGTCCTACTACAGCATCGGCAGACCCTGAAGAAGGGTGAAAAAAGCCAAGGGGGCTGATTTTTGCACTGTCAGTTCAGACTCTGTTCAGGAAATTGAAAATATTTTATAAAATATGCCTGTGTAGGTTTTTAAGCCTGTTGGATTATGTTAGGCTTGGTTAGTGCTAGAAAATGCCTTATTGATTCTTCGATTACCTTTGTTCTCATTATAAAGTAATTGAACAGTGAAGCTCACCTGATAATTTTGCAGCATTTAGACAGGTTTGTTGCCGGTTGCCTTTCTTCAAGGTCATTAGAAGGATATGGAGTACATTGACAAATGCATAACTCTTAGGGTGAGGCACCAGAAGCAAGTCAAGGTGGCAAACTGGAGAGCTAAGTTGCTAATTTTATCTCATATGTCAAGTCTTCTGAAAAACAAAAGGCATTAGACATGAACAGGAAAAGTGTCTGTACTCTGACACCATGCACAGGTTAAATTCCATGTTGTTCTCTTCCTCTTCACGTATTCTGTTTAATAAAGGCCATTATTTAAGATTAATCAGATTAGTTTTACGCATCTTGGAAGCCATGGAAAGATGAAGAGCAGCAAACAGATGAGATGCTCAGGAGAACCTCACTTTCTATTTCTGGCTTTAAGGTTGCCTCATCCCAGTGGCATCTCTCTGCCTTATGTTCCTTCTGAAAAATTCATTAATTCAGGTCAATTTTGGTAAAAGCCTTTGTCTCAGAAGACATAAAACCTCCACACCAAACCTATGCAAGAAGTCCATGATCTTCCCTTGTCACAATATAACCCTCTTGCCTTCCAGCTTCTATATGTGCAACGCTGGGCAGTTTCAGGGAGAAAAAGAACAGATGCTGTCCCAAACCCACACAGTGGTTAACACATAATTTCCCACCACTGCTTAAACTGAAATCACTGATAAATTTTGGTGTAGCAAGATCCCCTTTAGCTCTTGCCCTTGGATGTCTCTACTCTCATGCATGCATAAATGCAGTGATGATTTATGCCTGATTCACATTTTTAAGGCACTCCCAAGAAATAAGAGAAGAAAGCAGTAATTCATTGATCTTCCTGCCATAAGCCAGCTGAAAACTGGCTTATGGGTGAAACATGCATGAAAATCAAGACACCAGATCTTCCCATAAAAATTAGATGGCCCAGGATGTGGTGGGAAACCTAGCTGGCTAATTTTAAATTAGCTACATACCTAATTCTTGGATGGCTTATGTTATGAGACAGGATGTCTGTCTTGGTTGTCATATGTTGGCCTAATCAGTTTCAAACCTCATTCAATTTATCCATGCAGGTGTGAGAGAAGAATGAGGACTTTAAATAGTTAAAGATTTGTAAACATGGAGTATAAAATAGATGCTATCTATCTATCTCTTGGCTTTTAATTGCTGTGTTAGTTCTGTATGCTGCTTGAATTCTTCATTCAAGGTTTTTAATAGCAGCAAAAGACATCATCACCTCTGTTAAGAGTGAGGCTAAATATGATTACTGCTGCACTGTAGAGTAAGAATTTGTGGCCTCTGTCCTTACTTGCACTTCAAAACTTCTACTTTACTATTTTCAAAGGAACATTGTGTGAATTTAGCAAAAACCTACCTTCAGTTCTAGTTTTTAAATTTAAATTTGTGGCAAGATGTGCTTAAATTTATTATAAATGCAGCCAAGTAAGGAACAGGTTTTTTTTCTAATTCTTTTCAAAGGCGTGACTTTGTGTGTGCTGAGCTGATTATGTCAGGAGAGAGAGTCAAACCTTAGCTGGTGCAGGTGGCCTCATTTTCTCAGGGGCAAGTGGTTTCAGAAGTCTCTACTGGTGCACTTTGTGCCCTGGCAGGGATGGGGAGACGTGCTTGACTTGATGCTGACAGTTCCCTATATTCATATGCACACTGCCACTCTTACTCTTTCTTCATTTGGGCCTTTCACACAACACTGGCAGGGAAAGAAGCATTTCTTTTAGTAAAAAATGTGATTAGGAAAAGGTAAATTATCAGCAGGCTGCAGGCATAGCTTGTTCTCTTCTAAAACTCTAATTGTAACTCACTTTTATTTAGCACTTGACGTTGTTCATTTATTTCTGCACTGAAGGTTTCTAAATTCAGCCACAGGTTTCTAAAGTTTCATTATCTTCAACAGCAAAAAACAACATAGGTGAGCTATGTTTAATTCAAAAGAAGCAATAAAAGAACATACCCTTATTAAGCAATAATAGAGGAATCCTACTAAGCTATTTCTAAAATTGCTCCCCAAACTAGTGGTATGCATTTTTCAAATGAGTATTGGATACTCTTTTCCCAGAAAGAGCCAGTTAGCATTTATTATCAACTTCATGTTGGCGAATGACATATTGCAGTACGAGTGAAGTAGTTTTAAGATGTAGTTATTTATCTTTCTTCCTGTTGGATGAAGACTTCCTAATCTGAATTTATCTAAAGAAAAATTGACCAAGCAATCAATGTACTTATTCACAGACTAACTCTGGGTGAATCTCACACAGAAAATGCAGCAGGAGCTTATACCAAAGTCTAGTGAGATCTGTGTTACGAAATTGTGTTTTTCAGAGCTTTTACTATTTTGAGAAAATTGAAAAATATATTTATTATCCATTTGAATGACGTTAGTGATCTGAGAGACAATCACTTTACAAAGCATATTACATATTTGTACATAGACTTTGTGCTAATACATATGTATTGGGAAAAGTAAAGAAATAGTTTCTGAATTCTCAACTCTGTGCTAACTGTTGTTGTTAAACCTTTTTTTTTTTTTTAATTCAGAAACAAAATTCTCTGTGCAGCATTTTTTTTTTCTATTTTTTCTGGAAGGAAGAATTAATGGACCATTCAGAAAGAAACAATCTCTGCGAGGAATGATGCAAATCAATCATCTGTGAGTGGCTGATGTCCCCACGCAGTCACTTGTGCTGTGAAGCCTACGGGGGATGGAAGACTACCCCTCTCTGCTGACCTGCTTCCTCCTGAGGAAGGCAGTTTGCCATTGCCTGGCAGGTGGAGTTGTCTCCCTTCCTATCCTGCACTTCAGACCAGGATTGTCTCTCTGTCCGTCTTGCCCTCCAGTGTGCTCCAGGCTGAATTCAATGAAAGACATGGAAATGTTAGAGGGAAAGACTCACTGGGGGCAGAGAGAGCAGGTTCTGACAGAAATGTCAGTGGCTGTAATAACCACCTAGGATCCACACACTACTTAAAAGGAACACAGAACGAGTATTTGCAAAGGATGAAGTTTGGCGCTTTCCCCATGAAGTGCAGGTGAGCTGGCAGTTGTAAAAGAATTTGCAGAAGTTCTTGAGGAAAAGGAAAAAATGGTTTGATAAAATGGTTAGATTGGTCTTGGGACAGCAGGATGACTCTCCTGCTGCAGGCTGCTGGTTCAGGAGCAAAACCTCTGTAAGCCTTGATAAGCCGATCCTGCTCCACTGCTGCTGAGCCCACCCCCGTGTGAGAGCTGGATGGTGTGATCACCAGCATTTGTCTCCTGGACACATGCAATGCAAAGAGCTCTTCTGCAGAAAGAGGCAGGTGACGGCAGATTTCAGGGGAACTCATTTATTTCTTTGCTTTTCCAGTTTATTGCAGTGGTAGCCATTAAATAACTATTGCCTCAGGTTCTTAAATATCCTACTAATCACCTTTAATTCTGGGGCAGTCCACTGTGACCGCACAGGCTTTTTTTCTGTTAATCTCTACATTCCTCCACTGTCATCCATTTGTAGCACACCATTCCCATCACAGCTGTGGCCCAAACTGTTTCAGCAGAATTTCAGAAGGCTTTAGTAAAAAGTATGTTAGCTGTTTTTTCAAAAGGCTTTTTAAAACCCTGTCTGGCCTGGAAAGATGCTCTGGCGTGGGGCCCTCAGGAGGACTGAGGTGGGCTGCTAGCTCCCAACTTGCTTGTGAGCACCACCAGCTTTCTTACCAGCTCTTCTCTCCTGAGCTCCTACTCAGGGAAACTGGCATGGCTGTATTTCCCTTCATTTGTTCTTTTTGCAGTTCTACATCAGGCTGTAAACTCCCCAGGACATGTGCTTTTACACTCCCACAAAAATTTGGCTATCTCAGTGTTAAAATTACACGTGCCCCCAACTCAATAGTGCTGGCAGACCTCCTTGAAGTCATTACCTTTGGATCAAGGCCTAATGAACTGGAATTATTGGAGGAGGGGTTCATTATTACGCTGACACCTTTATGGCTAGACCAAATCCCTCAGTTCTGTACTGAGGCAAAACCCTCTGGGTTGCAGTCAGTAAAATCTGTAGGCTGGGGCCGGGTGCTGCATGTCTGAAGCAAAGCATAACAGTTTTAATTGACTACCTTTTTAATTGGTACCTAACTCCCTACGGATGCCATCTATCAACACGGAAGTGGAAACAAGAACTGCAATGTTGGCATTGTGTAGTTTAGCTCTGTCCAGGTGAAACACCCAACCAGCTTCTCTGTGGGGAGGAGACCACAGCATTACCAAGGCAGGGGTTGTTGGTTTGAAGTCACGGACTTTCCTTCTTTTAACCAGTAATGGGATAATATCGGACTAAATGCAGTCACCCGCAAATTTCACACAACACCTGGTGCACAAGCCTTTGGAGCACAAATTCTGTAAAAACCCAGTTTGAAGCGGGTTTGCTGCAAGCAGAGACCAGCTGAACTCTGCGTGCCATCAGGACCTCGAGCCTGATGCTGTGTGCAGTGGGGTGTGTTAGAGTATTGGAGAGACACAGTCCTGGGGTGGATCTTGTCCCTGTGGCCTGATCCTGCAGGCAGTGTATGGTATGTGAATTTAGGATACCCGATTAGAAGGTATCTAAGTGATACACAATTACTGATTAATAAATAGCAGCCCTGCAAAGGTTTTAGTCTGGAGCTTCTTTGTACCTAAACCGATTTAATTGGCTTTACACCCCGATTCTGGAAGTTCATCATGCGGTTTCCTGTGTGAATAGTCCCCTTGAAACCACTGGGAACAACTATCAAGGTCATAGCAAGCTCCACTGACCTGAAGCCTACTGCAGAAGTTTACACAGAGCACAATGTTTTAAACTGCACGCTTTCATTGAGTTGATAGGATTATTTGCACCACATCATGGTGAGTTGTTTGTACGGATCTGGGACTGAATATCCGAGGGGAAGTCTCCTTTTCAATTCCTTCCTCTTTTCTTGCTCTACAAATACCTCCTTCTTGCATTAGGCATTTCTACCTGCTGCGAAATGTATTGTCCACCCACAGTTACATCTGAAGAATGGCAGCAGAGAAGACAGAGTGTGTTATCCTGTGCTTGAGAGCCTTTGTAGAAACGTGGAGTGACAGCAGGATGATTGCAGCTTATGAAAAGAGGTAAATTATGGTTATCAAGGTGCATCGCTAGCAAGTTATTTCAATAGTTTGGATTTAAATCTTTTTTCATTTTGGGCTGTATTGCGGGCACTGAGCTTTAGGTTTCATGATGAAAGCTAGTGTATATTTAGTCTTAATTACAGTTCATCACTTCATTATTTTAGTAATTTTTATTAGTTTGCTACTTGAATCAGCACAAGGATAGAGTCACAATATCATTTGGAATAAAGGACTAATAATAACTCCACCAGAAAACGAGTATGTTGGGTAAAAATATATCGTCATATTGACTGTAATCAGTAATATCCAAAGTGTGAAGAAAGTCAGCACTGTCCCTGTCTGCCGGCACTGTTGTGCTCTCAGCTGCTGTTATCATTTCAAAATAATCCTCATCTGAGTGGAAGAGAATTCCTTCTGCTTTTCCTCAGGGTGACTCTTGTCCTCTCCATTCTTCAGTGTGATGTGTGCCAAGGAAGAATAAACAAAGGAACTTACTACATATGCTTTCCCATCTTACCATGTCCAGAAATCACTTTCAGAGCAACACTGTGTAGTCACAAAGCTGTACCCTGCTAGAAGATTATTGTGACATTATTATTAGAAATTGCTGCAGCAACAACTTGCCAAATGAACCGTTAAAAGCAAACGAGACTCACTGAACCACAATAAAATTCATTAAAGGCTGCTTGGGGCAACATACGGTCTTTGAAGGTCTTTATCTTTTTAACCATTCGTCTCTTCCAGTATCTGTGGCAAAGCCCTCCACCTCCCTTTTTATCTCACTGGAAAGTAAATAGCCATTTCAAAAACTGCAACTTCCTTTTAGTGACAGGCTCATTTGGTGGTGTGTCACTGCTAAATCAGACTATCTACTGACTTGCAGAAACCCTCAAGGTGGGCGGGGGGAGAGGGGGGGAAACACCTTTCACTATTAAAGAAAAGGGAATGCCGCTTGAGTCTTTTTGGCTGTTGCTTTCCCCCACGAGCTCTGAGTGACCTCTTTTGCAGTTGTTTGTCTTGAGGCTGACGTTTCGGAGATGCTAAGCCATTTTTTTTCTTCAGATGACAAAAAAGAAAAGTCCAAAACTGATTCCTGTGAACGGAAGAGCCACAATTACAGCCCACTGTGTGGAATGTGAGCAGCAGCTTGCCTGTGCCTTGGAGCATGTGCCAACACTGCCGTCTAGCTTCTGCAAAGGTTTTGTATGCTTCTGCTTCGCTTTAATTGCTGGCATTCATGTGTTACGCAGCTTTGTCGAGCCTCCTACGATGAGTCAAGGTCCTGTAGCGTTGGATTCTGCTCAGACACATGCGTTCCTTTCCACAGAGACGTTTAAAGTGGTCGCAGCGCAGGAGGAGTGATGGCAGATGGCTGCAGCAAGCAGCAGAGGAGACCTGGAGTGGCAACGCAGCAAGAAAACTCCTGGCCTGTGTTTGCAGATAGAGAACTGAAACCTGTCTGTCCAAACCCTTAACAGGATTTTTGGCAGCGCCGCAACTCAGGCAAACCGGTCCAGGGTCTGTTCAGTGTTCCTCATCACAAAGTGCTGGTGATGTCCTTGGATGGGGTCCTCTGATGTGTCACTCTCCTTTGGGCTCAGTGTTGTCTTCTGCTTTCCTGTGTCTCTCTCTTACCCTTTCCCTTTTCTCTCTCTTACCCTTACCCTTTTCTCTCTCATACTATGCATACACCTTCCTTCCTCTTTCACCACAAAATTCGTAGCTTTTCTGCTTTGTCTGTGGTGAGCTGAGAGCTACTTGTAGTCTGCAGTACTGTCCTTGGTTTTATATGCATTTTATGGCTGGTCACTATTGGGATTTTACAAGATTGTTAGGTTTCCATTTACCATGAACTTGCATGTATTTACCAAAATCTGTATTTATAGAGCTCTTAGGTTAAAGGTGGCATTACATAAATAATAGAGAGGATAATGAAAGCATATAATTATTATTAAGCAGACAAAGGGCCCTATTACGGTCTAGTTTGAACTTGCGTAATTCCTCCATTTTCAAACAGCATGTAATGCAGGAATGAAGCAACTATGTTCCAGCTTCCTTGGTGGTGTAATTTGGGAGAAATTGATTATCATCAGTATGTTAAAGTGATTTAAAGCCGAATTTAGCCCACAGTTCCCTGGCTAATGATTTTGTTTCCATCTTTGACTGTTTTCAATAGCCTTCATTAAATAACTCAGCTATAACATTAGCTATCCCTACATATTCTTATCAACTTTATAATTAACATGTATCCATGGGTACTGCCTCATGTTAGTGAGGCAAGGTCATATTTGAAGGAGAATCTTTTGTATCTGTTGAAGCAGCTGCTAGTGTGGCTGCATACCTGGCTGAATCAATTAATCATTTCATTAAACAAAAGTCCTCTTAGCTATGCTAATCAAAAGCATGCTGATCACTGTTTTTACAAACAACCCCCTGAAACCTAAACAAACAAACAAACAAACCACTTCAAGACTAATAAACCAGCCTTGCTCTGATAAATAAGCTATGCTCTATTAAAAATTATTAAAAAGAAAAACAAAGATCTGAGGGGGATTTCATCAGCCTTATGAATATATTCCTTTAGGGATGATAGCGTTGGCAAAAGAGCCATCTCTGGTGATCTCACCTGAATGGTTATTTGCTGCACCGTTTTGAATGTGAAGGGAAACACATGCCTTCTGCTCTGCACTGCCTCTTGGTGGGTTGAGGAGGGGATGATGGATGCTGAGCGCTGGGTCCAAGACCTTCTCCTGACATCCCAGAAGCAAGCTGAGGGGGTTTCATGTGCTTCTTGATTTCCGTGAGCAAGCACATGAGCACAAGCTGCACAGAGAGTTTGAAAGGAAAGGGGAGGTGGGACATACAATGTGGGTGGTAACACTCTAAGTGAGCAGCTTCAGAGACAGCTTTTTCAGGGAGAGGTGGCTCAGTGTATTGAGAAATGAGGGAACTGGCATCAAAACTGCATAGGAAGCAAGTTTTTAATATTGCTATTGACAATATGCTGAGCTTATATTCTCTTCTTTCTAATGACTAGATATCTACTAGGTATCTTCTTAAATTATGTTCAATCCATGTCTCAGGAACTTGATCCTGGACAATGATCCTTATGGCCTTGTCTTCAAGACAATGCATAACTTCTGGGCAGAAGAACCAAGGTAAATGGTTACCTCAATGTGGGAAACTGAGCTGAATCTAAACCTCAAGTGTCTGGGATTTCTCTGGTTAACTGGAGCTCTGCAGTTTATGTTTTTTGATTATTTTCGTGGCACAATGTAGAGACTTTTCTTGCTGAGACGGCAGCCTAAAATCCTTGGGATGTATAGGATTTTAATTGCTTTCCCAGAAGAGCTACTGTTATTGGGCAAGTAGCAGAGGCAAGCAGAAGGGTGGGCTGCAGAGACAGAGGCTGCAAGCTGTGTCACAGAATCACAGAATGGTATGGGGTTGGAAGGGACCTCTGGAGAGCATCTAGTCCAACCCCCCTGCCAGAGCAGGTCCTCCTAGAGCAGGTTGCACAGGAGCGTGTCCAGGTGGGTTTTGAATATCTCCAGGGATGGAGACTCCACCACCTCTCTGGGCAGCCTGTTCCAGGGCTCTGCCACCCTCAAAGTAAAGAAGTTCCTCCTCATGTTTAGATGACTAGAAGGAGGTATTTCTGAACCTCTCTGGGGGCTTTGATCCACTCCCATGTTACCTGGAAGAAATAAGTTATTTCTTGCTGCTGCCACCATCCTGACATGGCTTCAGGCAAATGTTGGGATGTGGAGCTGAGGATGTTCCTTAGACCCTTGGGGCTGGCTCTGGCATGGTGCTGTGATAGCAGCACAGGAGAGAGAAAAGGGAGAACAGTCAGGGCAGGGCAGAGAAAAAAAAAACACTTGAGACTCTCAGTCCTCTTAATATCTACAGGAATATCGCACTGTTTTCTCAGTTAGCTAAAGACCATACCATAAAACCAGCAAGTTTGCTTTCTGCCTCCTTGCTGTGGCTGTGCAAGGTCCTCGTCAGCAGCAGGGACGTTTTGGGGTGTTTCACCTCTGTTGCGAGCAGTCATAGGCTCTGCCTTGGACTTCCAGCAACCAGAGACAACAGGGAGGTCTTGGTCCTTCAGAGGCTGTTGCAGAGACATGCCTGAGCTCACCCAGAGGTTGAGGTTCTCAGCCGGGGGGAGAGAAATTCAGCCAGTGCTGCTGCTTCCCCGCAGCCCTGCAGAGCTCCAGCCTGTGGTTCGGACAAGCAGGTTTGGGAGCCGTGCTGGGGAGTATTTTGCCATCTCGTGGCAGCCGGCAGGTAAACCAGCTCTGCCTGATCACGAACCCTCCCCACCTAGAAGGAACAAAGCCAAAATGGGCGATTTCCCGAGCAAAATGGCACTTAGAAGGTTTGCAGCAGAGCGGAGCAACCCAAAAGCCTGCAGTGACCGATGCCTGCCCACCGCCAGCTATCGCTGCATGCCAGTGGTGGCACCTGAAGTGGAGGTGGAGAAGCCACAGCCTGGGACAGGCTGATGTGCTTTTACCACGGCCGGCCAGCACTGCGCCCATTGCTCCTGCTCGTGGCACCGTGCTGCTGGAGGTGCCCAGCTGGCCAGGGGAAGGGCATGGTAACTGCACCTGGTGGCTGCCTGACCACCATGCTGAGGACAACAGTGCACCAAAGCGGAGCTCTCGTTGCATGGATAGGGAAGGACAATTCGGCCAGTCAGCTTTGGGCCAAACAAAAAGTCAGTGGAGAGGCGGAGACCCTCTCTGTCAGCACAGAAACCTCTGTAGGGGCAATACCAGGGTCTATGGCGAGTTTCCTGTGTTTGTGGGGTGATGCAGCTAACATGGGAGATGCCAAAAAAACCCAGGAATTGAATAACCTGAGCCTCCTGCTGACCTTCCCCAGAGGAGCTGTTGCTGCCGTGCCTGAGAGGCCACCATCCCTGGTACTAGGGCAGCCCAGAGAGAGGGCTGGGGAGGGTGGCTGTACCCACCTAGGGGCTGCAGATCCCATTGTCAACAGCTTGGGCACTGCTGGTGCTGTGGCTGCTCCTCAGGAGGACACGAGACCAAGGTCTCTCCACGCTCTCACTCCCACAAAGCTGCTGGTGAGGAAAACCCCCACCACTGACCAAGGAACCCCAAAGGACCTTACAGGCCAGGAAGCAGGGCCAGGCCTCCCAAGGGGAAGGCTCTTCCCAGGCTTCAAGATGTCTGTGGGCAGGATGAGGTGCTGCTGGTCTGTGTGGGCTGTGGGAAAGGAGCCAGAAGACTTGAGCTTTTCTCAGCTGTGTAGAAAGCCAGCACCCCAAAACAGATCCATTGAACTTCCAGAATTGCTTCTTTTCAGCTCATAAAGCAACATCTCCCTGTGAAGAGCCTGGGGTACCTTTCATCTTCCTATGTTGGTGACTCAGGGAGTCCAAGAGATGGAGTCTCCAAGCGGATCTAAAAGCTTAGACATGCACACAGTGTTTATGAAGTTGACTGAGTAGGGCCGTTCTGGACACAGATCCCTCCTGTTGTGCCAGCAATGGGAGTGTGCAAGGGTCTCAGTGCCACCAAAGCATGTCGGTCCCAGCTCCAGCTGCTGGGATAAGCCTGTCAGTCCATGTGTGTTTGTGAGCAGGAAGCTGGACCAGCTGGAGCGAAGGGGTGAGTAAAAGGGCTCAGGGTACGGGCAGGCTTATCAGATGGACTGAAAGGCTGTGCTGGGACTCAGGGGAGAGAATCACACAACGGTCTAGGCTGGAAGGGACCTTTACAATCATCAAGTCCCTGTGAATCCATGTATGCTTTCACTAGAGAACTTCAATCCTTACCCGCTGTACAGGAGAAAAGGGACATGCCGGGCTATGGTCATGTTTTATGCAAGTTCTGGTTGTGCTACACACAGGTGCTGCACAAGACAGTACCCTGTCTGTGGCACTGCAGACCCGGCCTTGTCAGCGTCTTTTTTTTCCCTCACTTATGTGTATGTATGTGTATCCCTTGCAGATATGCACCAGTACACATCAGTAGAGACAGACCCTGTTCTCTTTCCTAATAACCGTTTATGCTTTATTTACTTTCTCTTTTCTAAGAGCTAATTATGCTTTGTTTGCCCAACTGGCCACGGCGCTCCTCCTCCAGCCTTCTGATGAATCCCTCCGTACCCTCGGGGACAACGCCCAGCTCCGGGCAAGACTCCCAGGGGCTCCGCCATTGCCTAGGGCAGCCCCCGGGCCAGGAGGCTGCTCTCCAGCTGCCGCTGGGCAGCCACCCGTGCTCCGTAGAGGACGAAGCCCCAGCAAAGCAGCACCACAGCAGCCAGCACCTGTGGGACAAAGCGCATTACACGTTGGTGGGGAGACCCCTGAGGTCCCTGTGCAAGAGGCACACACGGGCCTGCTCCCCCCCGGGCGGTAAACCTGCCCTACAGGCCGAGCGGCCTACAGCCCTGGTCCCCCGCCGCAGATTACCGCAGCCCCGTCTCCCATCCCATCCCATCCCCCGCACTGGGACCGGTTCCCCCGCGCCGCGCATCCCCGCCGCCCAGCCCCGGCCCGCACCAGGGAGCAGAGCGGGCGCGGGTCCCTCCTCGTCTCCAGCGGAGCCATACCGCCCCGACCCTTCCTCTTCCTCTTCCTCCTCCTCCTCCTGCGCTCCGCTCCGCCCCGCTGGCGACACCTCCCCGCCCAGCGCGGAAGTAGCGTCAGAGAGAAGCGCCGGCTCCCGGCAGGCCTGGCGGCGGGCTGGCGCTGCCCGGCCGGTGGCCTCGGGGCCGGGGGGGGGGGGGGGGGGGGGCCCCCTTTCTCCCCGTTCCCCGCGGGTGGTTGTGAGGGAAGGGGGTTCCTTCCTTCCTTTCTTCCTCAGGGTGGGCGGCTGTTAGTTCTCCTCGGCTGCTGCTGGTCTCCATGCCTCCCCGCTG
>NW_015091043.1:1826364-1896806 GCF_001431845.1 Calidris pugnax
GTGTGTCGCCGGGTGTGTGTCGCCGGGTGTGTGTCGCCGGGTGTGTGCCCAGCCCCTCGCCGTTACGAGCCGCTCCGTGAGTTTTGAGGCAGCCTGTTGCCTTAGGGTAATGCTGGTACCTTAATTGACTTTAAAAATAGACGGGTTTATTGCCTGCCGCGCCCCTTGGGTCCCCTGTCCTGCCCGCTTCGCCCCCCCCCCCCCCCCCCCCGCTCCGTGAGTTTTGAGGCAGCCTGTTGCCTTAGGGTAATGCTGGTACCTTAATTGACTTTAAAAATAGACGGGTTTATTGCCTGCCGCGCCCCTTGGGTCCCCTGCCCTGCCCGCTTCCCCCCCCCCCCCCTCCGCAGGTGCAGCCCCTCTACCGGTTTCTGCTTCTGACCCTCCTGCTTGGTGCATAACAGTTATCTGACCTTGGTGGCTGTAGCAATAAGTATAAGTAGGAGCCTCTCCGCCTTCATATGAGCTATAAACATCAGGCCTTATCTGCTGGAAGCTGATACTGTGGGGAAAAATATGCTGTTAATTTGAGAAAGTTAGCTTAACTGGAAAGTAAGACTACTGGAAAGAAAACTTTTTCTGCTTTACCTCAAACCGGGACAACAGCCTGACTAGATACAAAGGCAGCGGGTACCTGGGAATGGGTGTAGGAATGACACCGGGCTGTTTCTGTTTTAGTCTTAAAATCAAAGATTAATTTAAGCTTGAACGTTTGCCTGGAGGTTGTCTTGTCCGGCAAGCCCTGTGCGGTTCAGTGTGAATGCCCGGCAAAATATGGGCAGGCACAGCAGAATTTGGAAACTGGTGGTTTAGTTTGAGTGCAACCACTTGTTTTGACTTTTTTTCTTAGAGGACAGAACCAACTGTTGTCATATTTTTCATGTGTAAACACTGGTCTCTTTTGGAAGTGTGTTTCGGAGGATATCATGTTAATCATAAACTTGCTGGCCATGTCAAAGCAGTTATTTATGAGTGGGGAAAAAGACAGTCCTGCCTGTTACCTTCATACAGGCCAGCAAGATTTAACCTCTGTTTAAAACTTGCAACACTGAAAAACAAGTCCTCATGGTGAGGAGAGGCCAAGAAAAGTCTCTGGGTCCCGCTGCCACTTTGTTGGGTGTTCTCTCAGTGCTAATGCTGGGCTTTGCGACCTTAAAGGTGACTGTAACAGGTTTCTGTGTCTAGATTTTAATATTTTTGTCTCTCTGAGATAGCAATGATGTTTTCTCTCTTTCTTTTGTAGAACATGACTTCAGCAGATAAGGAGTTTTCAGAAGAGAGCAATTTTTCGCCAAAAGCCAGCACCAGCAAGCTGCCAACAGATGCGTCTCCTGACTCTAAATGCCCCATCTGCTTGGATAGATTTGACAATGTTGCATATCTAGATCGCTGCTTGCATAGGTTCTGTTTCCGCTGTGTCCAGGAGTGGTCAAAAAACAAAGCAGAATGTCCTCTCTGCAAGCAACCTTTTTTTTCCATTTTCCATACAATTCGTGCTGAAGATGACTTTAAGGAGTACGTACTCAGCCCTTTAGAAAACAGCTCATTTTCCAGCCCGGATGGCCGGAGGTTTCGTTACCGTACGACGTTAACAGGGGAACGCCGCTCTAGCAGTTACCCTTCCCGAAGGACGCTGTCCCCGCCGGATAACGGGATATTGTTCGAAGGGCTGTCGAGCGAACCGGTGCGGCAGCGGGACGGCGAGATTCAGCAGATGTTAAGGAGGCTGGCTTCCAGGAGGCAGGCCAGCGCGGAGGGCAGGTCTCTGCGGCAGATCCAGGAGGAGGACATGATCAACTTCCGCAGAGCTCTGTACCGTACTGGCGTGCGTATTCGGAGCATTCAGGACGGCGGCCGCTATCGAGACATTTCAGCAGAGTTTTTCCGCCGCAACCCTGCTTGCCTGCACAGGTTGGTTCCTTGGTTGAAGCGAGAACTTACGGTCCTCTTTGGTGCCCACGGCTCTTTGGTTAATATTGTGCAGCACATTATCATGAGTAACGTGACGAGGTATGATCTGGAAAGTCAGGCCTTTGCTGACGATTTGAAGCCATTTTTGCTGAATCGGACCGAACACTTCTTACATGAATTCATCAGTTTTGCCCGTTGTCCTTTTAACTTAGAAGCGTATGATCAACATGCCAATTATGACTGTCCTGCACCATCGTACGATGAAGGAAGCCAGTCAGACTCGTCAATTATTACAATATCTCCAGATGTGGCATATTCTCAAGGGCCAGATAACAGTGTGTCTGTGACTGGTCTTGATCAGGCTCCCTGGGATGATGAAACTCCGGGGCCTTCCTATTCGGTTTCAGAAGAGGTCCGTGCAACAATAGCTTCTCCTCTGGAGATGTCAGAAAGTTCTGATGAGGAGTCTGCTACAAAGAGTCAGAGAACCAAACCACAAACTCAGTTAGGGGATAATGCTGACTCAAATGGCAGTGACTCTTCCTCGGACAATTGTGTTATTGTTGGGTATGTTAAGCCATTGGCTGAGAGGACACCAGAAGTGGTTGAGCTGTCATCGGACTCTGAGGAGTCCATCAGGGAAGAGAAAAAGGAAGACGTGAAGAAAGAGGAGCCAATCCAGTGTCGCAGCTGGAGTGACAGTGAATCAAGCAGGAGTTTCTCGCCACATTCCCCTGCATACAAGGAGGATGTGGGTAGTTGTAGAAGCTGCTTGTCTCCTGCAGTTGAGAAGACAGAGTCAAAAGATGATGAGAAGAACAAATGTAAGGTAAAAGATCTGTCTCCACGGCACTTAAGCTGGAGCCCCTCCCCAGGGAGTGATACTATATGCTCCCCTTGGAATCACAGATTGTCTAAAAAGGGAAAGTCGAGGAGCCCACAGTCCTGTTCACGGAGCAGTCGAGGCAGTCATGGCCATCGGTCGAGGAAGGAGCGTCGTAGCAAAAGCCAATCTAAAAGAAAACGATCAAGAAGCAGAGATAGTAGCAAACATAGGAGCAAAAGAAGTAGCAAGAGGTCGAGGGCTCATGGCTCCAAAGTCGCTCTGAAAAGCCAGAGAGGCTCTTTAAGTCGTGACAGCACTCCATCCAGAGAAGTAAGCAGATCACGATCACGTAGCAAAGGCCACAGCAAAAGGAGATCAAGAAGCAGAGATGGGGATCGTTATTATGTAAGAGACAGTTATCAGAGTAGATACCAGTGGGGTTATGCTTTCTGTAGTCGAAAGGCATTTGGAGACAGCTATGAATCCTCCAGCAGGAGGAGGACTCAGTCCTTCTACTCAAGGCAATCTGCTAGTCCAGAATACAGGATACGATCTTTTGTTGAAAGGACAGATCCACATAGCCAGAGGGGAGGCCGTGAGAGACACTATTACTGTTATGAAAGATGCAGGTCAAGGAGTCGATCAAGCGACAGGTCAAGGACCCCTTCTGGAGGAACAGACAGAATGAAAAGTGAAAAGCCAGGTGGGAAAAGGAAGTATAAAACTCGCCACTTGGAGAATGCATTCATGGAGAGCACAAGTTTAGAAAGAGAAAATGACCCCAAGAAAACATTCTCAAAACTTAGTGACTGCTACAAAAATGAAGATAGCCTTTCAGACAATCGAGCAAGCAGTGAGACAAAGCGTAAGAAAAGGAAGAAAAAGATGAGGAGTCCAAGTGTGGAGATAGTCTATGAAGGAAAAGCGACAGATACAACAAGGCATCTTAAAAAGAAGAAGAAAAAGCATAAGAAGAAACACCGGAAACACCACGTGAGTAACTCATCACATTCTTCTCCAGTGGTGATTACAATTGATAGTGATGACAGCAAGGAGCCAGAAAATACCGAATGTGACAGCAGTATTAATTGGACAGGCACAACTCAGATAAATGAGAGGCAAAATGAGTCTCCGTCTTCTTTTCTGGGAAGGACAGAATGTGAAGATGTTTACAGAGTGGGTGAGGAAACTGGAGGAGCAGCCAAAAAGCACGATATTCCTATCAGAAGTGGAGACTTAGATGGTGACATTAGAAATGCTGATGTCAAACTTCAAGAAACAGCAGCTGATCAGAGTCTTACCACAGCGGATACCAGCAGTAACATCCCTCACACAGAAACTGTAACCAGCTACGTTCAAGAAGCACCAGCAGCGCTTTCCAGTCAACTGCCTTCCCCCAGGATGTCCTTCTTAGAGCGTCCAGAGAGACAACCATTGATACTAACACTGCCAAAGAGACTTGTCAACAGATCCTCTTGGTTTGATTTCCCAGAAGAAAAAATGTAGCACACTTTCCATGCAACACTTCTTAAAATTGTGAATTCATACCTACCTTTTTCCCTTTCAGAACAAAAAACACCTGTTGTAATTTGTGTATGTTGAAAAATGTCTGGGAAATGTGTAAAACCTTTGAATGTGTATGCACTTTTAAGTCACAGAAGATAGAATATTGCTAGTACATAACTTTAAAGTTCCTCAGAAGACTTGGGAAGCTGTAATTTCAGAAAGCCATGCTGTATTCTTGTAGTTTGTAAAATATATCCAGACAGTGTTGCAAACAACAAAAACAGGGCCCAAACCAAAAGCCAGGAAATGCATTTTATGGGGATTGCTCTTCTTAGAGAAAAAAAAAAAATGCTTAGTTCATAAGAAATTATTTAGTCTGAATCGTACTATTGCTTTGATCTATTTGTTTTAAGCTGATGTCTCCTGAAAAGCAGTCAGTGACATATATAGATCTTCAATGGGGACTTCCAGTAACGTAAAATTAAGCTATGTCAAAATTTGAATAAAGCAATAAGACTGTTTTTTTTAAAATTAATTTAAATGCGTGGACTGTGTACTTAGCAAACAGAGCATTTGGGTTTGGCTGTCTACCAATACGGACCACTTGATGTTCATGCTGTCAGGAGTACTCCAGATTGGAAGTGACCTCTGGATGTCATCAGATCCCAGCCTTCAGTGAAAGCAGGAACAGCATTGATCAGATTGCTCAGCATTAGTTCAGTTTTGAGTATTCCCAAAGCTCAGTGGCCTTTCTGTGCCACCTCTTCTAATGTTTAAGCATTCCCATGGGAAATGTGGTTTTTTCCACATTTCTTCTATGTATTTCCCGTATTGCAGTCTGTGTGTTCTACGTGTGTCCTACTGCTGCGCAGCTCTGAAGGAGCCTGTTTTTCTCTTCTGTATGCCCTACCACCACCATACTTCCTGCCTGTAGCCTTGGCAATAAGGCAGCTCCCCCCTGACATCCTTCCTTTAGGCAACATTCACGCAGCTCAGTGATGGGTGAACATGCAGGACGTGCAACATGCAGACGTCCTGCTGCATGTATGTGCAAGGCACAGGGCTCAGGCAGCAGGGTCTTGTTCTGCAGGGTTGAGCCTTCTCTGCGCTGACAGCAGTTGCTCTTGGAGCTGAACCTGGAAGTTGCCTTCTGTCTCTCCTGGGGTGCTGTCTCCAGGAGTGGTGGGTTTGACCTTGGCTGGTTGCCTTCCAGATGCCCACCAAGCTGCTCTGTTACTTCCCCTCTTCCACAGGATGGGCAGGGGAAATAAAAGGGGAAACCTTGTGAGATAAGGACAGGGAGATGACTTAACAATTACTGTTACAGGCCCAACAGACTCAGAAACAATTAATAAGCAGTTAGAGCTTGGCCTGTCATACAAGAGAGAGATGCTGATGTGGTGCCTTCTGAGTAGCTCCTGAGCTAGGATGAGGAATGGGGAACCAAGCAGGCCATTCCCATTCCTCTGTATATGAGGGGAGAGCAGAGATGGATAAGGACTTCCATATCCATGCCTGACAGCACAGGGAAAGAGAAAGATGAGCTGATTTCTCAGCCAAGCCCTGACAGCTTCTATTCCCAGCTTCTAGGAGGGGAAGCTGGGAAACTGTGATTTTAACAGGGATTCACTGGTACCATCTTTAGTCTCAACAAGCTCCCTATCAGCCAGGACCGAGTCAGGAACAAATCCTCGTGCCGGATTAAGTGCCCACGAGAAATGAAGTTCATGTCTCCTCGATGGATTTCCGTGGATTATAGAGCTATGGCTTTGCCTCCTCCCTCAAGACTGCAGCACTGCTTCCATTGCAGCTTCTACACAATCTGAATTCCTTTTAAAATGGTCTTGCTAGTTGTGATCCCTCTTGAAAATGTAAGCAAGCAAGAGTACTGTCTGTTGAAACAAAAGTCAGGCAGCCAGCCTATGCTGCTCAGTTTTGCTACCCAATCTGTTACGACTGTCACAACAAATTGTCAGATTGTTGTAAGAAATGGTCCAAGTTTAGGATGTTATTTCGTTTTCACAGAGGCACCAGCCACATGGCCAATGGGGTCAGCTCTGTCCTGTGGTGGGTCTGTTTTGGAGCGTGCAGGAACTGTCTCTGGCTGGCATGGGCCAGGTCCTGGTCTCTTCTCACCCAGGCCACCCTGCAGCGTACCCTACTACCAAAACCATGCCATGTAAACCCAGCACACCCTGGCCTGACAGCTGTGGATCCCATGTGGAAGCCGTTAGTTGATTGTATGTGCAAAGCAAGCGATGAGCACATCTGGCAGCACTGAAGTCTCCTTATCCCCGAGTGAGTCCTTTCAGCATGGCCCTGACTGTTTCTTTCAATAGCTGCAAGGAAATGGTGATTTCCTGCCCATTCTGGATTACCAAGGTGACACCCCACCTTCTGAGATTTTCCTCACTTCCACAGATGCTGGAATGCTCAGAGCACGGGGGATTTTTGGAGAGGTTGTTGAGCCATTTGCTGCAATGGCAGAGAGGTGGAAGGATTCGCATGAGCCTGGGTGTTCTCATGGAACGTCAGGCTGGTGTGGGAGATCAGTCTTTGGGGATGACAGAGGAGGAGATTGTGTACAGAGCTCTGTATTGCCATGGTCTGTCCATCCAGTGTCACCAAAAATGGCTGACGGAACAGCAGTCACAAGACCCAAAAAAGGGGGAGCTGTTCCTGATCCCCAGGCCCAAGCTGCCGGCCTGGCAGTGTTATGGAGGAGGTGCTGTCTTCCTAGATGGCGGAAGCCTGTGCTGCTGGACGGACTGAGGTAAGCTTTGCAGCTGCCCAGGATGATGGAGGAGGAAGGAGCTAGACATGGCCTAGGGTGGTGTTATGGTTTGAGAAAACCCATAACAATCTATATCGTCATTTAGACAATTATTCCATCACCCGATGACCCCTCCCCACCCGGAAAGGGGAATCAGGGAACTCAAGGAAACACAAGTGTTGAAATATAAATAGATTTAATAGACTAAGACTATATAGTTGACAATAATACTAAAGAACCAGTATTAGTCCCGATACTGATATAAGATACAGGAATTCTGCTCAGCCAATTCCATCAGTAGAAGCCGTGCACTCCCAGCAGGGACAGCAAATGGCGGACACTGTGAAATGGCTTCAGGAGGAAGGGAAGGCCTCGGGGGTCCAGCACCGGGGCAAGGGGTTGTCTGGACCCACCACGTCAAGGGAGAGAGAGCTATGCAGCAAACTTTTCTAATTGATATTGAATGTGACCTTCATGGTATGACATAATCTTGTTGGCCAGCCTGGGTCAAATGCCCAGGCCTCGCTCCTCCTTGTCCCTGCACCTGGCAAGGCTTGAAAACACTAAGACCTTGAATCCCACAGAGCCAGGCTGGCTATAAAGTACATATTTTCACAAAATCAGACCCTAGAGTCTTCTAGAAGTGCAATTTTCCCCAGCATTAGAAGAAAGGTTAGTCCTGTGTCTCTCAACCCAGGACAGGTGGGCAAAGGCCACCACCCTGCCTCCGCCAGCTCCAGAAGAGGGATTTGCACATCCCAGACCAGCAGGACATCCTGTGCAGGGAGGTAGAGAATCATAGAACTGTCCAGGCTGGAAGGGACCTCCAAAGGTCATCTAGTGGGACCTCCCCACAGTCAGCAGGAACACCCCCAGGTTGCCCAGGGCCTCGTCGAGGCTCACCTTGAATATCTCCAGGGAAGGGGCCTCAACCACTTCCCTGGGCAACCTGTTCCCGTGCTCCACCACCCTCACAGTAAAGAACTTTCTCCTAATCTCCAATCTAAATCTGCTCCCCTCCAGTTTAAAGCCATTGCCCCTTGTCCTGTCACTCCAGGCCTTTGTAAACAGGCTCTCCCCAGCCTTCCTGTAGGCCCCCTTCAGGTACTGGAGGGCTGCTATTAGGTCTCCCCGGAGCCTCCTCTTCTTCAGGCTGAACAACCCCAGTTTCCTCAGCCTGTCCTCGTAGCAGAGGTGCTCCAACCCCCTGATCACCCTTGTGGCCCTCCTCTGCACCTGCTCCATCAGGTCCATATCTTTCCTATATTGAGGGCTCCAGCCCTGCACACAAGACTCCAGGTGAGGTCTCACCAGACCAGAGTAAAGTGGAAGAATCACCTCTCTGGACCTGCTAGCAATGCATCTTTTGATGCAGCCCAGGATGTGACTGGCCTTCTGGGCTGCAACTGCACACTGCCTGCTCATGTCCAACTTCTCGTCCACCAGCACCCCCAAGTCCTTTTCCTCAGGGATGCTTTCTAATACCTCACCCCCCAGTCTGTACTGATGGCGAGGATTGTTCCCGCCCAGGTACAGAACCTTGCACTTGTTGAACCTCATGAGGTTCACCTGGGCCCACGTCTCCAGCCTGTCCAGGTCCTTCTGGATGACATCCCATCCCTCTGGTGTATCGACAACACCACACACCTTGGTGTCTTCTGCAAACTTGCTGACGGTGCCTTTAATCCCTCTGTCTATATCATGGATAAAAATGTTAAACAGTATCAGTCCCAGCATGGACCCTTGAGGGACACTGCTTGTCACTGCTCTCCATCTGGACTTCGAGACATTGATATTACCCTCTGGATGCGACCAGCCAGCCAGTTCCTTATCCACTGAACAGTCCACCCATCAAATCCGTACCCCTCCAATTTGGCAAGCAGGATGCTGTGGGGGACTGTGTCAAAGGCCTTACAAGAAGTCCATATAGATCACATCCAAAGGTCGTCCCTTGTCTACCCTTTTTAAAAATGGGTGTGATGTTCCACCACCCTGCCTCCGCCAGCTCCAGAAGAGGGATTTGCACATCCCAGACCAGCAGGACATCCTGTGCAGGGAGGTAGAGAATCATAGAACTGTCCAGGCCGGAAGGGACCCTCCATCCGCAGCGGGGGATCTGAGGGCCGCCCGGTGTTGCCGAGCTGACCCAGCTCAGGTACTTGCTGACGGTGCCTTTAATCCCTCTGTCTATATCATGGATAAAAATGTTAAACAGTATCAGTCCCAGCATGGACCCTTGAGGGACACTGCTTGTCACTGCTCTCCATCTGGACTTCGAGACATTGATATTACCCTCTGGATGCGACCAGCCAGCCAGTTCCTTATCCACTGAACAGTCCACCCATCAAATCCGTACCCCTCCAATTTGGCAAGCAGGATGCTGTGGGGGACTGTGTCAAAGGCCTTACAAGAAGTCCATATAGATCACATCCAAAGGTCGTCCCTTGTCTACCCTTTTTAAAAATGGGTGTGATGTTCCCCTTCTTCCAGTCCGCAGGGACTTCATCTGACTGCCATGATTTTTCAAATATCATGGAGAGTGGTTTGGCAACTACGTCGGCCAGTTCCTTCAGGACTCTGGGATGTATCTCATCAGGTCCCATGGACTTGTATATCTTCAGGCTCCTGAGTACCTCCTCATGTACCCTGTCTTCACTTACAGTCGGAGGGACTTTGTCACCTTGGTTGCCTACATGTGGGCCATCAACATGAGAGCTAGGAGGAAAGAGGTTGCCAGTGAAGACTGAGGCAACAAAGGTGAGGTAGCCATGGATCAAACTGTTATTCTTGCAACTACACTTGCCAGGAGAATGCATGACCGTCCAAAAAAGTTCTTTCAGTGCTCTGCATCATTTGTCCCCCTACACACTTGATTTTCCCCTTGGCTAGTTGGACAGAGAGGTGAACTGACTGCAGGGCATGGTGGCCCTGCAGCTTCCAGGGCTGTTTCCAGCAGGCAGGCAGGCTGGTGGCCCACAAGCTATGCAAGGGCAAAGGCTGACCCCTCCTGCTTCAGGGAGCCTGTCTCTCCAGGGCCTCTGTGCTGCCGGCTGGGGACCCACAGAGCAGGAGGGCTGTGAGGGGAATGGCACCCCAGGGAGTGTGAGTGCAGGGGTTTCCTCTGGCTTCTTCTGGGCTCTGCCCGTGCTGCTCCTCTGCCTCCATCGGCTGCTTGTGGCTGCTCTCCCCTCACCCGGGACAGGACTGAGCTCCAAGTAAGACACCCATTTTTGACAGTGAGAGCCATCCTTCCCTGGACGCCGGTCGGATCAGTGCCCGGGCCAGCGCTGCGGGGGCAGATGGGCCGTTGTGACATCACTGCGGGTGAGCGATGGACTGTGACCTCATGTCCCTGGCTGCTTATCTTGGGGTGTCAGCAGAGCCTGGGCCAGCCTGGCTCGTGCCTGGACTCCCGCTGAGCGTGCCTGCGAGGTGTGGAGGTGCGAGCGAGGCTTCTCCAGGTGCTGGGTGGTGCTTTGGGGGCTGCCATCGGCAGCTCTCGGTGCCCGTCCCGGAGCCACCCCCTGTGTTTCCCCGGCCCTGCCTGGTCCAGGCAGCCGGGCACATCACCCCCGGAGAGCACCGGAGGTGAGCTGTGGGGGAAACCTCCCCTCAAGGTGGCCGTGGGGCGGGCGGTAATGTGGGTGTGGGCAGCGGGGCGTCCTTCTCCAGGGGCCTGGGCATGTCTTCCTCCCCTCCCCTGCTCGGGACAGCGAGTGACAGTGGTGGCCTCTTTCCATTTTGCAGCGTGTGACACCCGCCGCTCCGGCACTGGAGAGAAGGAGCAGCTCCTCATCCTCAGCGCTCCCCGACCTGCCACAGCTCGCAGGGAGCATGGCCACCGAGAGCGAGTGGAAATGCCCCATCTGCCACGACGATGATGAGGACGTCGTCTACTTGTCACCCTGCCTCCACCAATTTTGCTTGGGCTGCGCAGTGCGCTGGGCGCATCAGATGCCAAGCTGTGCCACGTGCAGGAGTGTGACGACGGACATCGTCTTCTCGGTGTGGTCAGACGATGATTACTTGACCTTCGAAGTCCCACGCCCTGCAGAGCTGCCGGCCGAGGACCTCCAGGAGGCTCAGGCGGACGCCTTCCCTCCCGAGGTCTGGGTGGACTTTTTCCAGAGCCACCCAAATAACATCAGGCCCCTGATGCCGTGGCTGCGACGGCAGCTGGAGGTGCTCTACGAGCACCGGTGGTGGGACGTGGCTGCGGCGGAGGGGGCCATCGTGGCCCACCTGTGCGCGCATGGCCTGGACGAGGCGGCGCTGGAGCGGCCGTTGCAGACCTGCCTGCCCGAGCTCACGGGCACCTTCATCCGCCATCTGACCATGGCCGCCGTGCGCCTGTGCGGCAGGGCGCTCCGCCAGCACCTGGCCCAGCAGGAGCCACGAGCTGCCGAGGAGGAGGAGGAGGAGGAGGAGGAAGAGGAAGAGAAGGAGGAGGAGGAGGAGAGCCCTGCTGGATCCAGTCCCAACCCCAGCACCTCGCGGGGGGGCACTCCCGGCCCCCAAGAAGCCTTCTCCAGCGGCCCCGTGGGCTCCCAGCCCCAGGAGGATGCGGGGGAGGCAGCAGCAGCAGGTTCCTGTGCCCAGGGTGGCAGCTGCAGACCCTCTGCTCCCGGCCGGGGCAGGGAGGGCTCACGCGCGGGGCCCCGGCGCCCCCCAAAGAGGAGGGCCCCCGAGCCCCAGGAGTCTCCCCAGCCCCGCAAGAGGCCACCGTGCAAGAGGCCACCCCGCCGGCGGCATTAGCTGGGCGGCCCAAGGGCTTCCAAAGGGAGGGCCAAAGAGCACTGGGAGGGTCTTGTTAGTCCCATTAGTTGATGTTCTTAGAAAGAAAATAAAGGCATTAGAGCTGCAGTTGAAGTCTTGGTGTCACTCACGGTGCAGGTGGCGTGGCTGTCCCTAGCCGGGCTGCCATGGCTGCTGTGCCCACCTTCCCTCTGGGTGGCCGCTGCCACGGGGGCTGAGCGGGACCATCTGGAGAGAGCTGGATGGGATTGCACTGCCCTTTGCCGGGGAGGGGCTGGGCTGTTGGCACTGGTGGCTCCTTCCAGGCAGCCCCGGTGCTGTTTCTTTGCTCCTGCCCCTGAGAGCGAGTTCTGCTCAGCTCCAGGGCAGACTTTGGTCTTTTCAAGAGTCTGCTTAACAGAGTCCCTTGGGAGGCAGCCCTGAAGGGAAAAGGAGTCCAGAAAGGATGGACGTTTCTCAAGGAGGAAGTCTTAAAAGCGCAGGCGCAGGCCGTCCCTCTGTGCAGTAAAGCGAGCTGTCAAGGGGAAAGACCGGCCTGGCTAAACAAAGAGACAGGGCCACAGCTCAGGGAAAAAAAGAGAGTTTATGGCCGTTGGAAAAAGGGGCAGGCCACGCAGGAAGATTACAAAGGTGTAGCGCAGTTATGCAGGGAAAAGATTAGAAAGGCTAAAGCCCAGCTTGAACTGAACCTGGCCTTGGATGTTAACAACAACAAAAAGAAATTCTATAAATATATTAGCAGCAAGAGGTGGACTCAGGACAGCCTCCATCCACTATTGGATATGGGAGGCAATGTAGTGACAAAGGATGAGGAGAAGGCTGAGGTACTGAAGACCTTTTCTGCCTCAGTCTTCAGTAGTGGAGTAGGGTGTCCCCTGAGTACCCAGACCCCTGAGCCGGCAGATAAGGGCAGGGAGCAGAATAAAGACCCTGTAATCCACAGGGAAGCGGTGAGGGACCTACTCCAGCACCTAGACACAAGTCTGTGGGCCCAGATGGGATTCACCCGACGGTCCTGAGGGAGCTGGTGGAAGTGCTTGCGGAACCACTTTCCATCATCTACCAGCAGTCCTGGCCAACTGGGGAGGTCCCAGCCGACTGGTGTCTAGAAATGTGACACCCATCAACAAAAAGGGTCGGAAAGATGATCCGGGGAACTCCAGGTCTGTCAGTCTGACCTCGGTGCCTGGGAAGGACATGGAACAGATCATCCTGAGTGCCATTATGCAACACATGAAGGACGCTCAGGTGATCAGGCCCAGCCAGCACGGGTTTGTGAGGGGCAGGTCCTGCTTGACGAGCCTGATCTCCTTCTATGACAAAGTGACCCGCTTGCTGGATGAAGGAAAGGCTGTGGATGTTGTTTACCTGGACTTTAGCAAGGCCTTTGTTACAGTCTCCCACAGTATCCTCCTGGAGAAACTGGCTGCTCATGGCTTAGATGGGTATACTCTCCACTGGGTTAAAAGCTGGCTGGAGGGGCGGCCCAGAGAGTGGTGGTGAATGGAGCCAAATCCAGTTGGCAGCCGGTCACGAGCGGTGTCCCACAGGGCTCGTTACTGGGACCCGTTCTCTTTAACAACTTTATCAATGATCTGGACGAGGGGATCGAGTGCACCCTCAGTAAGTTCGCAGATGACACCAAGCTGGGTGTCAGTGTCGACCTGCTGGAGGGTAGAAAGGCTTTGCAGAGGGATCTGGACAGGCTGGATCGATGGGCCGAGACCAATGGGATGAGGTTCAATAAGGCCAAGTGCTGGGTCCTGCACTTGGGTCACACCAATCTCAGGCAGCGCTACAGGCTTATGGAAGAATGGCTGGAGAGCTGCCTGGCAGAAAAGGACCTGGGGGTTTTGGTTGGCTGAACATGAGCCAGCAGTGTGCCCAGGTGGCCAAGAAAGCCAACAGCATCCTGGCCTGTATCAGGAACAGTGTGGTGAGTAGGACCCAAGAGGTGATCATCCGGACATGTCCTCAAGAGTATGGATTAGTGATTTTTATTTCTTTTTATTGCTTATTTCTTATTTATTTTTTGTCAAAGTTAGGTTGAAGGTGGGACGAGATGATTTTTAAGGCCCCTTCCAACCTAGAAGATTCTGTGATTCTATGATTCTAAATCCATGCCTCACAGCACAGGGGAAGAGAAAGATGAGCTGATTTCTCAGCCAAGCCCTGGCAGCTTCTATTCAGGAGGGGAAGCTGGGAAACTGTGATTTTAACAGGGATTCACTGGTACCATCTTTAGTCTCAACAAGCTCCCTATCAGCCAGGACCGAGTCAGGAACAAATCCTCGTGCCGGATTAAGTGCCCACGAGAAATGAAGTTCATGTCTCCTCGATGGATTTCCGTGGATTATAGAGCTATGGCTTTGCCTCCTCCCTCAAGACTGCAGCACTGCTTCCATTGCAGCTTCTACACAATTTGAATTCCTTTTAAAATGGTCTTGCTAGTTGTGATCCCTCTTGAAAATGTAAGCAAGCAAGAGTACTGTCTGTTGAAACAAAAGTCAGGCAGCCAGCCTATGCTGCTCAGCTTTTGCTACCCAATCTGTCACAACAAATTGTCAGATTGTTGTAAGAAATGGTCCATGTTTAGGATGTTATTTTGTTTTGCCTTCATATAAAATACTTTTAAGCACATTTTAGTAGTGGAGTATAATTAAAGCACAGCAAATGAATTCCCAAATAGGGGAATAAGTTTCACAGTACTTTCAATTTACTAGAATAGGATTTTCTGTGTGGTTTTTGGTTGCTTGGAGTGACTGTAGATTGCCACACTTGGTTCCAGCTGGGAATACTAAGAAAATAAATATTGATTAGGAAATTATTGCCTGGAAATCAGCAAAGTAAGAATGTGAAGATTTCATTTGCTTATTCAAATTATTTAATTGATAATTACTATTCTTATACAAGTTAAGCTAGTGCAGCCTGCCAAATATTCGCCCGATTAGAGGAAGAAAACCTAGTGTTTGTTCCAAGAAATGGAAGCACCTAACCATTAGTATATTTTTCATTAGGTATTTCTCTTCTGACTGATTTTCTACAGAGATTTGTAATTTTTCTCTTTTTCCTTTTTTTACAGACTGGAGTTGTCTCTGAGCAGAGATGTTAATTTGGTTTCAGTTCTCACTCCTTTTCCAGACATTGATGGGCCTATGGCGCTTTATAAGCTCTGTCACCATATATCCAACCCTCTGTGTCAACTGTCTCTACAGCCATCCCTTGTGCATTTAGACATTATTCAGCATAACTAAACCCTTCTGAAACCATACTTCTCAAGCCTGCATTCATCTGCAAAACCATCGCCATCAGCAGCATGGGCCACTTGACCTATGACTTTGGTCATCCTTACTCATAGCTACATCTTCTTGTTCCAGCCAAATGCTTTCAGAGGGACTGCCCTTTCCCTCACCATACATAAAGAACTTCCCACCCATGTTCTTGAGTTTCTCTGTTTGGCTTCCTTCACGTGCATGTTTTCTTTCATACAGGAGATGAATGCCCACCAATTTCCCACCCTTCTGACTGAGTCATTGTTCATGTTCTGACTAATTTCATTAGTTCCCATCTCACTCTTTTCCCTTGACTTAGAATCATAGAATTGTCTAGGTTGGACCTTTAAGATCATCTAGTCCAACCATCAACCTAACTCTGTTAAAAAAACATCACTAAACCATGTCTCTAAGTATTATGTCAACCCATCTTTAAAATACCTCCAGGGATGGTGCCTCAACCGCTTCCCTGGACAGCCTGTTCCAATGCTTAATAACTCTTTCAGTGTAAAAATTTTTCCAAATATCCTATCTGAACCTCCTCTGGTGCAACTAGAGGCCATTTCCTCTTGTCCTATCACCTGTGACTTGGGAGAAGAGATCAACTCCTGCTTCTTTACAGCCTCCTTTCAGGTAGTTGTAGAGAGTGATAAGGTCTCCCCTCAGTCTTCTCCAGGCTGAACAACCCCAGCTCCCTCAGCCTCTCCTCATAAGACTTATTCTCCAATGACTTCTTCATGACCATGTCTTTGCTTCTTTCCACTGACCTGCTTGTCATCCTCTGGCTTGTCTAGTACTCAATTAACATGCAGTGGTGCCAATTTCAGCACATCTCTCTCTCTTTTTTTTTTTTCTTATTCAGTTTTTCATGCTAGTACATAAGCCCCTAGTGTTTTAATTAAATTTCACTGAAATTTTGAATTTTCAAAGATGCAGGCAAGATTTCCAGACCAAAAAGTGGCTAAAATACAGATTACCAGAATATCAGTAGATTTTGACAGGGTCATAAAAGTCACCAAATGCCCACCCCAGTATTTAACTCCTTCCTTAAATGTCAGCATCTAGGCACTTGCTGAGAGAGCCTTCACTGTAAGCCAGGACATCCACACCACTGTAAACAGTGTCAAGTCCATAGGCCAGAGAAAAGAGCTGCCAATATTCTGCAATTGATATAATTGGAGAAGGGTTCTTGGAGTGTACGGTCATCCTAACTCCTCTCCTGAAATGCTCGCAATTCACAGAATTGCCAGAATGCAATTTGAGAGTGGAAAACTTTCACTTTTTAGGACCTGGCATATTGAAGAAGTTAGCAACATTATTTCATATGGAAAATCATTTTTACTAGACTTTCATATATTCTTACATTGCAAAACCTTGCAGAAGCAAGCAAAAATTATGGTGTTTTTCAAAACTACAGAGGAAAGATTATTATTTTTGAGTGGGGAAGGGACAGGAAGTCGTGAGACGCCATGTAATGTAGTTAACTTTAAAAATCAATCCAATTTGTTTTGAAATTATCATAAGTGAATTAAGATTATCATTGTTTATGTATATATCCACAGAGAATAATTTTCTATCCACATAATTGCATCATGAACAAAGATTTAGAGTTCCCCTGGATATTTTGTGCTTTAGCAAAGAACAAAAATGAAGACTGGATCAGGCAACCTGTATACACATAGCTCTGTTAATAAGCCTACTCATTCCAGAGAGGTCGCTGCTGCAAAAAAACCTTGCAGAAGCTGACCATCAGGTAGAATTTGTGAAAATATCTCCTCACTGAACCTAGTCAGCCTGCATGGGATAGCATAGAATACGGCGTACAGTGCTGTAAGCTTCAGAAAATCAGACAAATGTTTCCAGGGACCTTCTCTGGCTTCATTAAACTCAGGCCATCTCTCTGCACTGAGTCAAACAGCCACAGAGTGGCTTCTCAGTTGTTTTGTTCCAGACCTTATGGGCCATTTTGTGGCACATACAGCACAAAAAGAGAGGTAGTCCTTATTGCAGAGCTCTTGCCCTCCTGATAGGCAAGAGTCAAGGCCAGCAGAAAGACATATTATCACTGCCCTTTTGATGATGTGGAACTGGAGGAGGAGGACAACCAGTTAACCAAACTGGAGGATGGCAAGTTAGCAAAGTCACACAGCATAGAGCCCCACCTTTCTGGTTCCATGGCCAGGATCTGGACCAGAACCTTCCTTCTGGTTTGTGTTGAAGATAAATTGCAGCCTCCTTGGAAATGAGGGCCAGCAGAAACACTAGGATACAGCTTAGTAAAACTATTACATTTAGTAGAGTTATTTCCACTGGCAATAATGTGTTCAGTATCACAGAACAACAAAATAAGAACATGCTTCATAGACAAAGGAATCTGAGGAAGTAGGGAGAGAATCAAATCTATTAATGTCAAAACTCATATAACTTAAAGTTAACTGATTTCTTAGGAAAAAATTAACTACAGGCCTAAAATTAACCTCAAGAAACACTGACAAAATACCATGAGTTTTTCTCTACCTGGCTTAGGTACAAAATACAGAAAAACTCGTGGTGTCTCAACTGTGTTTCTTGAGGTTTTGAGGTTACTTGGACCTCACAAACCTAAGCCTGGTATAAAACAAACACAGCCACCAGCGCAGTTGTTGGCTCTGACTTAGGGGAGCAGGATGGAATTATAGAGCAGTTGCTACCTGTGCAACTGAGGAAAGACTAGAAACAAGCCCTTAGCCTCAGACTAGTGACTTCTTGGCGGTGGAATGCTGAGATGCAGTAAAAGCTACCAAAGAAGTTTTTTATAACAGACAAAAAACCCTCAACAGAAAGATGCACTGTTCATGGTTCTCCATAACAGACTCCATCAGCAGCTCCTGCCTGGGAGTCCTGGTGACAGAGCATCCATTAGTAGTGCATTTTCAGCTCCTTGTGCATGCAGGAAGCCAGTAGGAGCAGGAACATCACTCTTCTTAATAGTCAGTTTGTAGGGAGTTGGAGGCAGTTATGGTATTCAGCACACCATAGAACTGATCCCCCAGAGCTTCAAGAGAATAACTTTAAAGGACTTATTATGGCATCAGATGGCCAGAGGAGAGAGAAAGAAGCACAGCAGCAATGATACTTTTCTGCTGCTGGCTTTGTGAGGCATACAAAGAAAAAGAGAGAATGGAAAATTTGGAAGCTTCAACAACACAAGTTTAAAAAGACAAAACTAAAAAATGTCATTATGAGCACTTCCATGTTTTATTAAATAAACCTTACATTGCAGGTTTGCTCTTGAAAACTTATACCATAGCTGATGACTCAAAAAAGAAGCTTAATTGCTGAAGAAACCCTTTACTTCTCCAAAATTATTTCAGAAGTCGTGTTACATTGAGAGACAGAGGATCTGTGTATGTGAAGGAAGATGTCGTGTGCCACATGGTTATTCATTATATGATCAGTGGACAACAACAAGACTTCTACAGGATATTAACGAGTGTGGTTGCTTCCTTTTGTAACTGCCAACTGGTAAACTTCGTAAAAGTGGATTACTAACATGTTTCTGGAAAGCCAGGTACTTTTGAAGTGTGTCAGACTTTATGTTAAGAAATCTGGGAACAATGGAATTGTTTAGTAGCTCGCCTTAAAGTTTTAAGAAAAAAAAATAGCAAACCTTTTTTAGTGAAATCTGGCCTTTGCTGAGAGATGGCGAAGGGAATTCCTTAATCACAATGATCAGTTGCTTATAAAAAATTTAACGAATGATGCAGTCCAAGTCCAGCTTCTGTGTGAGGTCTGAGAAAACCGAGGTCCTAATAACATCCTAACAGCTTTGACTGACAATCTCTTGTTAATATTGGTGTCCTCACTAAATTCCTCTTCAAAGTCATGCATGGAAAAGTCACTGGATTGCTTTTGTGAAATACAAAGAATCTAGACAAACTTCACAAGAGTATGCAGACTAGGAAGGTGCTAGCATTTTTAAGGTTTCTAAAGTTAGTAGCAATAACTGTATGTTAGTAACAGTATTTTTCTTGTTTTATAAAATATACTAACTTTTTTTCTGTGCTATTATTTTGAACATGTTATGCTGGTAAGCCGTTGCAAATTGCAAAGGACCATTGCTAGCAGTAACATTATGCTTCTTTACATTTTTTTACCTGACAAACAACATAAATATGATCTTTTCTGTGATCTACTCAGATGGGACAAGAGTTTTCTGCTATTTGTCCAATGGAGAATATGTGGAACATTGTGCAGCTGTTGGGAACCTCTCCCTCCCTTCTCCCCCCAAATAATGACTGCTCTAAGTCATGTAGACTTTAGGAAATATCACATTGTTTGGTGTGTAAAGGAATTAATGAAGTGGAAACTGGCATCATCCTTCCATGCTCTGTTAGTATCTACCCTGTTCCACTGCCAGACTTTGTTCTGGTACCTGGTGTCTCTGACAGGATACCCAGATGGCTGCTTTGGATAAGTCAGGCTATGCTTATAGTCCTGAGCTCTCGTGTCTTTCTATAGGTGAAACTTGTCCCCTTTTCCTGCCCACTCTTCTCCAGCTGAGTAAGTCAAGGAGTGCAGGCGTCCTGAAATATGGTGGGAGGAACAACTGATTAGAGACTCCAAACTGCGACTGTGACTATTGCATAGCAGCATATTGACTAAAAGGCTTATAAAAACATCCTTAGCCAGACCACATAGAGGTGCATCTCTCCAGGAAGAGCACTGGGATAGCAAATAGCTCTCTGTCCCTTTCCAGTTGCATACCACCGTGGACTCAGCCACAAAATACATCTGCCACAGTCCCCAGCAGAAAGTGTTGCCCTCTTTCCCATCCTCTTTCTTTTGACTTGCTCTCCTGTGCCCAGAAACACAGAAACAATTTCACTTGGTTCGTGCAGCTGCAGGCAGGACGGTAGACATGCTGTTCCTTGTGGACTCCTGCAACAGCATCTCCCACCCGGCCCCTTCTTGTCACTTCTGGACCTGCTCAGGCTGAACTTCCCCTAGGGAAGTGAGGAACCCAAGAGATAAACCCCTGTGCACCACAGGCACTTCTATGGAGAGCAGCACCCATCTCATTGCGTGCCCCATCCTCAGCGTGGCACGCAGCTGCACCAGCGTCTCAGCTGGGAAGCTGTCTTCAATAGAAAATAAAACATCTCCAGGGCTCTCCTTCCCAATTTCAGTTCCTGTAGCATTATTTCAATTACTGGAACTTGTTTCACAATTAATTTGGTCATTCTACCATCTAGATTATTGACTTAAAAAAATTTTGACTGCTTTCATTTTTCTTTCTTTACTGAATGTGGGAGAAAATTGCTGTGATATCAATAGCCTGTATAAAAAGCAGTCCTGAGACACAGATCCCCATCGTTTTTTATTCTGTCAAAAAAAAAAAAAAGACAAAAAAAAGAAACTGTAAGCTTTGGAAAGTTTAAACAGTTGACACATGGTGGTGTGAAGAAGTTTCAGCTGAAGGACTTGATATCAGTTTTTTGCTAAATAAGTACTATTATTATTTTCCCAAACATATTAGTGTTACAAAGGAAAATAAACTTTAATTCTCAGGTGTCAGCCCTGGGATTATTTGGTATCTTATCTGCATATAGCGCTGTTCTGATCCATGCATACACGTGTCTGTGTGCACCTGTGTGACAGGTTGGGAGGAAGACCTTGCTATGCTTCTTGCAGTGAAAGAAACAAAGGCAGGTTTGTCTAACTAGCAAAAAACTAGCTTTTCAACAAACGTTAAATTCACACACCTCCATAGATTTCAACTGAGGATCTAGTGTAGCGTGTTTGTTGTCTCCAGATAAATCTGCCTGGTATGAGCCTGCTCTATATGAATGAGAGTGAAACTAAATGGTCCCCAAAAGCAAAAGGTCTATGGCAGTCTTGCAGCAGCTAAAAGCCTGTGACTAGATGGGTGTGAACTTTGGCCTGGTATACTATGATTTTATTTGTGAGACGTGCTGTAAGCTTTGGAAAGTTTAAACAGTTGACACATGGTGGTGTGAAGAAGTTTCAGCTGAAGGACTTGATATCAGTTTTTTGCTAAATAAGTACTATTATTATTTTCCCAAACATATTAGTGTTACAAAGGAAAATAAACTTTAATTCTCAGGTGTCAGCCCTGGGATTATTTGGTATCTTATCTGCATATAGCGCTGTTCTGATCCATGCATACACGTGTCTGTGTGCACCTGTGTGACAGGTTGGGAGGAAGACCTTGCTATGCTTCTTGCAGTGAAAGAAACAAAGGCAGGTTTGTCTAACTAGCAAAAAACTAGCTTTTCAACAAACGTTAAATTCACACACCTCCATAGATTTCAACTGAGGATCTAGTGTAGCGTGTTTGTTGTCTCCAGATAAATCTGCCTGGTATGAGCCTGCTCTATATGAATGAGAGTGAAACTAAATGGTCCCCAAAAGCAAAAGGTCTATGGCAGTCTTGCAGCAGCTAAAAGCCTGTGACTAGATGGGTGTGAACTTTGGCCTGGTATACTATGATTTTATTTGTGAGACGTGCAGCATTGGCCCTGTGAGAGTTGCTCAGGGAGACAATAGCATCTGCTGTACGACTGGCTGGCAAAACCTATTTGTAGTTATAATCAAGCAGCAATTATTTTGTTGGAGGGTAAACAAGATAAACAGTCCGTGAATTAACAGCTGCAACATCATTTGTTATTTCACTGCTGGAGATGTACAGCAGGGCCTAAAATACATCGCCTGCTCGCTTTTGAAGCATCTCTATTGAAAGCTGAACGAGAAGAGACTCTTCTGGGTTCACCAGAGCTAATGCAGCTACTCTTATCTCTGCAGAGCTCAGACCCTTGTGCCCTGACCGGAGCTTCCCTCCTGCTGTTTTCCAGTTTGCCTCCACCTCTCTCAAACCTCAGGGTCAAAACAATCCCTCGACTGACCCCAGAAATTTCTGTGTAGTTTGTTTTGAAAAGAATTCCAATTTCACCAAGTTTGACTTTCTCAAACCATGCCCCGCTGAGAAGTGTTTTCGGCGACCATTTGGCACTCAGTGGTGATGAACTGCTGCTGTGCTGGTTCCCTCAGCTGACTGCCGAGCTCGTGACCTGAGTAAGGACCACAGGATTCCCTGCAAGTCCTCGCACAAGGACTGAGCATCGCTGACAGCGGGTTCAAACAGTGGTTCTTGAGGAACACTTAAAGCTGACCTCTTCACCTGGCTACTTAAGCCCGCAGCCCCTGTTGGCCTATAATCTACTGCAGCACTCTGAAAGTCTCTTTGGTGTATTTCTTTAGGCATCGTATTTGTTGAGGATTAGCTTGAGCTGCACAGACAAATGTTTTGATATGAGTCATCTGGCACTTTAACACATTTTATTAATACTGCTTGATAAGTGTGAAACTCTGTATCTGCTGCCAGTAGACTTCTCCTTCTATCTTTTGCTTCTTTAATTTTATTTTGCTTTAAACTTTTTCCAGTTCCTACCTTCTGCTTCATATCCTTTACTAGAAATATTCCTTTTTTTCCAGGCAGCACACTGGAAGATATTTGGAATATATGGAATATGGAATATAAAAACATATATTACACCTCCCACCATTTATCATTTTCCCTATTTCTTTGTCCAGTGGGATTTTTTAACTGCTTTGGCCTATGAGAGCGTAATATTTATAGGGGGGTGTTACAAGTGGCTGCTGGAGTGGATGCTGCAAGCGTGGTGTACCTTTGTTTTACAATGCAGATTAAACTAGATTAAAAAATGGTTCCTCCTTCCCTCAATACATGTGAAGGAAGCACAGGGGGAAACAAAAGAATTCAGAAACAGAATGCTGTACAGCAGCTGGCATGATTCCACTAACTTTTCTGGATCGAAACAATTTACCCAAGCTGAGCATGGGTCCTAGATGTTTCAGTTTCTGAAGTGAAAATAGAGCACTCTCAGAAGCATGCCTATTTAAGCAGCCATTTTATGACATTAGGTAACACAGTGAAGCATTTGCTTGATGAATGAACATCTCACAGACACGTCTGAAGCAAATTGTCCAGTAAAAAAAAAAAAGTGGGTTTGTGGGACAGATTCTTCAAAATGACAGTAGTAGTAGTATTTTAATCTTTCGTGCTGTAATTGGTGTCACATGCTGAGTAAATTTTTAGGAATTCATATTCTAATTAGCATATTTTATTATTTTAGAAAATCATAATGTGTTTTGTCCATTAGAAAAACATTTAGCAAACAAATACCTAGTCATTATCACTAGAATTCTTGTTTACCTGCTTGTGGTATCTAAGAGTCTAATCTTTTTTCAGATTAAAAATTTAAAACTGCAGAGGAAAATGTCCTTGGATGTGCCTTGGGAATCAGTTTAAATTTGGTCTAGAATACATCTCTGTTTTCTTAAAATAGATCAAGGTTTTCTGAGCCAAACATTTTATCTGCTGCAGAACCTGGAAGCACAGGAGGTAGAGGCAGTGGCCCATTCAACTCAGTAACACATTTCCAAACCTGGGCACTATCAGCTGCACCAGAAGAGTGTAAAAACCCATCTCACTGGACAAATGTGAGACCGCATTAAAAGTGTTCCATTTCATCAAGTCTAATTTGACTATGGACAAAAGGATGACAGCTTGCTCCCTTTTGTGTTCAGAACGACCATGGCTGTTCATACAGCGCAAAGAGACGAGTGCCTTTGAGTGCCACAAAGCTTCTGACCTCAGTAATATTTCTTGGCAAAGAGTTTCACTAGTTAATTATGCACTAACAAAATGCATTTCCTTCCATTAGTCTGAAATGTATTGTCTGTCTGTTCCATAGGCTACGTCCTCTCCATTTTTGCTGTTGCTGGTGGAGATGGTGGTAGTTCAACCTCTTTTCCCCAACAGATGCCTGCCCAGAGCGTCAAAGATCCTTTAGGGGTCTTATGAGGCTGGTGAGGAAATGGGCACTCTTAGCCTGTTAAAGCCTAGCTGTCGTTTAAGTGCGCTGAGTCATTATATAATTGCTTTATAATTTAAAGTTCTTTCTCTCTTACACGCAGCTGTATGTAGAGCAAAAAGGAGCTGTACAAATTGACCCAAGAGAAGGTGGTAATAAGCCCTCAACAGACAGGAAAACAAATACTGGAAGAAAATATTTCTCCGAAACATAGTGTCACTATTATATCTATTAAAATAAAATGCCAAGCTAGCTGAAATGACATTTGGCAAATCTGAAATAATCTTAAGAGGCGATTTCCATGGAAAGAACATGCAATACTCACTGTGCAATTGGATAGAGGAGTACCGTGGTCAGCAAGTTCCTCTTGACATTTCCGGTTAAACCTCTGCCATCCATGACAACCGTACTACTTATGCTGTACTTACTCTGACTCTCTTCAATATGATTTTGTAATTGTGCACCTTGGGGTTTTTTTTAGCATGAGAGGAGCTAGAAGGAACAGAGTGCGTTTCCCTCTGTGTGCCTTTGGTGTACTATAGCCACTGAATACCTGCTTGTGCTTTTAAGTTGGCTGTATTCTGCTTGTGAAGTATCTCTGAATGATTAAATTGACTCAGAAGAGGAACGGTAATGTGTTATTAAGCCATTTTCGCCCCGTTTGTCACAGCTATTTGGGAGTACTTTGGCTAGCAACAGTAACAATGCTGACGCCAGGTTGCTCAGTCATTGTCTACCATGTACAGAACGCCAGGACAAATAAGCCTGAATACTGACAGGATCATCAGCATCACCAGCATTAAGCTTCCTGGTGAACCAAAAGCTTCCTTTAGGTGCAAATGTTTTGCTCATAATGAGTGTAGAGGAATTGAGTATATTATTACTGTTCTGGAGTCCAGAAATATGTATCGTTTTTTGCTTCATTCTCACTGCTGCTAGTCAAATGGTGTCGTGCAAGCAGTATGACATGGGAGAAATCAGTAGGGATGACAAATATTAAAGTGTTTTATTCAGTGTTGGGTCAGATTTCTTTCTGTTGGGTCAGATTTCTTTCATCAACCATGTAGATTCCCAGTAGGCTTAATAAATTCATGTTTCACACAGGGTTTATTTTCCTCCCTGTCCAGTTCCACTGTTGCTGTTCAGCTGTGCTGATGGAAAACAATGAAAAATGTGTAAAAATTCTAAGGAAAAATGCTCTGAAATGTCTTTTACCAGCTAGTTAATAAATATTTCATTCAGAATTTTTATATGGAAGCTCTAATTGCTTGCTGAGCAGTTCTGCTGTCAAATTTGAAGACTTCTAGTCTGAAAAAGATAAAAAAGATAACTGTTCCAGGGTTATGTGCATTTCTCATGACAATGTTTATAATATAGTTACTGATAACATCTCTAATATGTCATTACTAAAACAACGTCTAAAGCCCCTGATTCAAAATTTAATACCTGGAATAGATCTGATACTACATCTACTTGCGACTCTGCCTGAAGCCATCACCAATATAAGATTTCCTGATTTGATATCCAAGAGACAACAAATGCAGAAAAATAATACAGGAGTTTCTAACAAATGCATGGAAAACTATCTCAATCTTTTACTGTGTTTACTTAAATTAGCTATGGGCTACAATTAGATCTCTGAAAGTCCATTAAAACTAGAATTTGGGAGGATATTTATGCTGTAACATTTACTGACTACTGAGATAAGTATCCTCCATATTCTCTAATCTCCATTCCAACCAAATGATACACGGAATGATACACAGGTATATGTGCTATTAAGATATATAATAGTCCTGCAAGTAGTTACTGAACAAAGATTGCTAAAAGTCTCCTTCATTATGATTATTCTACAATTTTCTTAAGTTCTCTGTAAAGGAAAAATCTTGCATTGTCTTAGATCATTGTGAAATACCGAACAGTTAATGCATAGCATCATGAACAGATATGTTTATAAATACAAACATTGCACACAGGGCCTCTATAAAATGTTCAGTCAGACAGCTGATGTTTATAGCTTGCTGTATTTTAAAAAAAACATTGCTTTTACAAGCTTACAATGTTAATGATTTATTTAAAAGCAACTTGCTCACTTAGAGGAAAATATTCTGCTATGAGTATTATGAACTGAAAAATCCAACAGGCTCATTTTGGATGAGGATTGCAAACCTGCAGAATGACTTGGCTTTGTCAGGGCTGGTCACGTCGTGCAGTTGGGGCAGAGGATGATTTTGTCAGCGGCAACTCTTGCAGTCATGCATGACTGACTTAGGTGGAAGAATTATTATGAGGAGTGTTTTCCTTACTTAAAACGTCCTACCTTTATAGCGAAAGTGTAAGATACAGTTCTATTTGTAAACAACTGAAGCGTAATATCTGCAATACATCATGTAAAGGTATAATCACTGTCAAAATGACAAGCCAACATTACAGAAAGTGACTGCTGTAATTGACAGAGATGGTGATCAGGCTCTGAAACTGTTTTCTGATTGCATATTCATGATTCCTCTCTATAATATGCTACAGTTACTGTGTGAGTTATTCTAAGTGGATGTTTTAACATGACTAGACTGACACCTTGTACTTTGAGATTTGCAAGTCTAATCTTTAACACAGTTCTCTCCACTTCTTTTTTTTTTTTTCCAAATGTCTAACTCTTGACATGTGGACTTATCTGTGGGACACATAAAAGCACCCATGCATGCAGGAGCACACCAGTTGCATCCATGTTGCCACACCAGTGATGGTGGTTTACTGGTAAAGGAACACCCCAGTGTCTGCCACCATACAGCCCACCCCACCAACAGATGTGAAAAGTTGGTGAACACTCCGTCAGGAGAGGCACGATCAAATCTGTGACTGTGAACAGATCATTTGTCTGAGTTGCTCTCTCTGGCCTTGGGTAGCTCTTTGCAAGCTGGGTCTTTTGTTAGCTAATTATTCGACTCGTTTAGCTTTCATGGAGCTACTACCAATGTGCTGTGCCACAACCACAACAGTTACTGGCAAGTGAATGGTGAAGGTGTGGAGACTTGCAGAAGTAAACTCCTACATCTGTCTTGTCCATAAGTAGAAGCAATTATCTCTCTTGATTCTGATGGTGATTATTTCATTTTCATTCAAGCTCAGAGAGGAGTTAGGAGGGAAAAAGGCAGAGACTTTATATGTTCCTATTTTTCCTTTCATTGTTTGCATTTCTGACACAGAAGAGTTGGGCAATTTTCCAAATAATAGTTGTTGCTTTTTTCATTTCCCAGGAAGTGATAGTTTATCAGAAACTGAAGCTCTATACAAGAACATTCCTGGATTTTTTCCATACTATATAAATACATATCCAGTGAGCCAGAAAGGAAGTGACTTTAAGGGCCATTTGTGAAGAATGTGCAATAAGATAGATGAGGGAATTGCACATTAATGCCTGTTTGCTCCTTTTTCTGATCCTACTGCTAAACATTACACAGAAAACTTTTAACTATCTCAGTGCAAATTTATAGATGGATTTTATAATCTTAAAAATATCTTGTTCAATAAGGAACTACTAATTTTTACCCACTGCCATTCAGGAGCAAAGAATGTGTATACTGAATGGTGTAGTTCAAGACTCAAAGGGATGTGAGGGATTCCAAATTTACTGTTGCTTTGTCCACTGACTGTCTTGTCTTATCTTTGACCTTCCTCAAATCACACTCTTTCCATACGCTCGCTGAGTGCTTCTGCCTGTCTTTTCATGGCAGAAAATCCAGAAATCTTATATCTTATAATGTTGCTGTCCATGCAGTTCACATCCAGAAGCCACCACGCACCACAGCCATCAGGATTTGAATATTCTCTTTTGACTTAAATATGCTTCTGATTTGAACAAAACTCTGTCCGCAAAGTGGACAAGCTAGCAAAATGCTGCGCAGACTGCTGAAAACTCACTTTTATGCATGAGGGACAGTGGCCAAGATAAAAGGTCACTTTGATTTTGCTCTCTTTGTGCATCTACTGAAAACACTCTTCTCTATTTGTTGTACTTTAAGCATAGCTAAACCATATGGCTGTAGGATCTTCTGTACCAAAGATTAGGGCGATGGGTCCTGTCTTTTTGACAAAACCAGTCAACTGCAAACCTAGACTTTCAGACCAGTTTACCTGGGTCTAAGATACTTGCAGAGAGACAGACAGACAGACAACACTGTTGAGTCTGGTCCTATAATGGGGAAAAATTCATTTGGCAAGACCAAAGACTGCTTGCAGCATTTCTGCAGTTCTGGTTCAGCCTGCAGCAGCTGCTCCATTCAGCCGACCAGAAAGCTCTGCTTGTTCAGCTTGTTTTTGATGCTTGCCTAAATGGGAGAATGCATTTAAGAAGATGGATGGAATTCCAAAAACTCTAGTCCTGTCAAGACAGAGCATGTAACCTTTCAAGTGTCTCCCTCTTCTCCCAAACTTTAGACCAGCTGGCAGCTGGATAGAAAGAGTGAAATCACATAAGATAGCCAAGCTGATCAAACCTCAGAGAAGGTCTGAATGACCTTTGTCCATCTGCCTGTCCCTGCCTCAGAGACCTACCCCCTTTTTTGCACCTGCTGTGAGAGCTTTCAGTAAGCTCTATGTCCACTGGGGACATTGACCCTCTTCTGAGCATGTGTTCCCTTCAGTGCTCTCAGAGAGTGGCTTCCTCTCATTTTCTCAGTAGGACACTGTCTGCAGCCTGCTGCTTAGCTGCTTCTCTCGTTATGTTCTGCTCTGTCTGCTAATCATGAAACAGTGACCAGAAGTACTCTTCACCTCTCCTGACTCGCAAAGGGCTTTTTCCAAAACCCACGATCTCCATCAAGGAATGGACACCAGTATGGAGCTGGCAAGGCAGGAAATCTGTGGCCCTGCTCTATTTACATTGAAGTCTGTGAAGCAATAAGCATTCAGCTTAGAGCCTGCATTGATATTTCCCTGGAAACAGTCCTGATGATAGGTGAGGCAGCAACTTTTAGCTAAGGGTGCAGACCTCTCTGCTTGCTCTCTCCAAAATTAGATGTTGCCATGGTGTCTTCCCTGGGTAAAAATTCACCCTGGACTTCTGGGTTGGCTTCTTTTAGCCAGCAGCACAGACGTGTGGAAACCCGCCCTACAGCCAGAAGGTGACCTTTTAATATAGGTGCAGCTCAGGCCGAGGGGCACTCTCTGGTGCTGAATAGCTCCTAAAACAATCTGACATTATAGTGTGGCTTGTGTGGGACTGTTGTTGTTGTCCCTGTAGTACTTCTGCTCTGAAAGAAACAAACGGAGCTTGCCAGGCACTGGGGTTGCTGTTTCACACTAAAAGGTTTTTCTGAACCTGGGCAAAAAATCAGCGTTCCAGTTGGGTGACGAAGCTTCAAAAAAGTGCAATAAACACTCTTGTTCTACCTGAAATGTTTAGTTGTGGTTTATGTTTTGATTTATGCTTTGATTTTTCTTTCTTTGTTTGACTCATCAATTTTACTTCTGTGCAAATAAATATATTTATATATTTTAATATAAATAAATGTATTTATACATTTATATTTATATATAAGTAAATTATATTTTAATATCTATTTATATACATGTTTATATATAAATGTATATATAACATATATAAGTATTAAAGAATGTTAAAAGAAGTCAAAATCTCCGAGACTGGCCTCCCTTAAAACAAGTTGTACTTATGCCACATAGTTATGACTGTTCATCACAACTACAGCCATTCCAGTATTTCATCCAAGCACCACTTTTCACTGATTTTAGTGCAGTGTGTTGTGTAATATGAGTTCCAAACACCTTCATGAAGTCAGTAATACAACCAGACTGGTTAGAGGTGTTTCTCCTATAATTCCATAAATAACAAGAAATAATTTATATGTTGGTAGATTGTGCCTGTAACTCCAAAATAGTGCTAATTCAAGGCTTTCCTCTCTGCTCAGTATTGTCACTTTCATTGCATAGACATTGGTCTGGAGGGTGTGTTTATTACCCAGAAATCCTCATGGTAGCATGTCCTCCTAGATATGTTGGGGCTCAGGACAGATAAGAGTCATTGAACACTGCCTGTTTCATGGTTCATTCCTACGTTTTTCTGTTTCTGTTTTCTGTAATCTTTGTTCTGACCCAACCTTGTTTTTCTCAGCTGCAGGAGACAGAAAACAAATAATATATTTGTGATTTTCCTGCTTGGGTTACAGGCTGGGTTGTCTTTTTCAGACACACCAGGCATCATCTGTAGTTAATACTACAGAAATTTGAGTGCTTGCATCACTGGATCAATTTTGAAGATGGGAAGCCAGAAGTCTGCAGAACTTTCACCATGGGAAGCCTGTTTACCATTCTGGTGTGCAGGCATTAGCATCTTCCAGAGAGCCTCTTAGGCAGAGCAATCCTTCCAGCTGCTTTGGCTGGAGACTGACTATAGCATTAGGAAGGGGAAATTGCATAGTTTTCTTCTCTTCTGTGACTGCTGTAGGCACTGCAGTTCCTGACAGTGTGTGTCCAGAGCTTTCACATGCTCTCAGTTCTTCTATCAAATGTTGCCATTCTCCCAATAGGCCAGAACCTATTTAAGGACTTAATCAACTTTTTTGGACTCTGGATTCATGTTAAATCTAGTTCTCCTTTGCATAGGTGGCTTTTTAAGGACACTGTACTAAAAGGACTTAGGCATCCCTTTCCATGTGAAGCTTGGCTGTTCTGTTCCCTGGGAAGTGGAGCATTGAAGTCCCATCCAAGGACTTGGGTGTCTCATTTCAGGCTCCAGAAGGAACAGTGTGTCTGCATTCAGATGTCTTGATAAGACAGGAAAAGTAATATTATAAAAAGAAAAAAGTGTTGCACATTAAAAGGCTGATATGCCTTAAAAGTATAATCCAGCAAATTCCTAACAGAAGACTACTCCTTAATATTGCTCATTGAGACAAGGTTGTTGGTCACCGCCAAAAAATATCAAACTTTTATTGCAAAAGAAAATCGCTGTAAGCGCCGTGTTAACACAGACTCTACAAGGTTGTGGTAGGTATCAGTCTGTCTGCAACATTCATGGAGCACAGCAGTCCACCATATAACACAAAGCAGAATGATATTGCACCATATCTTGAGTACAATAGCTCTTGCATTACGTCAGGGGGCACAATTTGGAAGAGGTGACAACAAGGAAGATCGTTTTCATTAAACCATGATGTATTTTTGCAATTCCATTGGTCTTGTGTGGCCAGGTTTTGGTGGGGAGGGGGTGCTACAGGAGTGGCTTCCATGAGAGGCTGCCAAATGCTTCCCTCATATCTGGTAGCACCAAAGCACGGCTCCAAGATGGACCTGCCACTGGCCAAGGCTGAGCCCATCAGTGATGGTGGTAGTACATAGGGGGGAGTTAGAAATGAGAGAAAGAACTCTACAGATGCCAAGGTCAGTGAAGAAGGAGGGAGAGGAGGTGCTCCATACGCTGGAGCAAAGATTCCCCTGCAGCCCATGATGAAGAACATAGTGAGGCAGGCTGTCCCCCTGCAGCCCATGGTGGAGCAGATATACACCTGCAGCCTGTGGAGGACCCCACGCCAAAGCAGGGGGATGCCCAAAGGAGGCTGTGACCCTGTGGAGAGCCTGCTTTGGAGCAGGGTCCTGGCAGGACCTGTGGCCCTTTGCAGAGAGGAGCCCACACTGGAGCAGGTTTGCTGGCAGGACTTGTCACCCCATGTGGGACCGACACTGGAGCAGTTTATTCCTAAAAGACAGCACCCCATGGAAAGAACCCATGTTGGAGAAGTTTGTGGAGGACTGTCTCCCATGGGAGGGACACCAGGCTGGAGCAGAGAAAGGGTATGAAGAATCCTCCCCCTGAGGAGGAAGGAGCAGCAGACACAACCCCCATTCCCTGTTCCCCTGTGCTGCTCAGGGGCAGGAGGTAGAGAAAATCAGGAGTAAAGTTGAGCCTAGGAAGAAGGGAGGGGTGAGGGAATGGTGTTTTAAGATTTGGTTTTATTTCTCATTACTCTACACCTAATTTTGACTGTCGATAAATTAAACTAATTTCCACAAGCTAAGGCTGTTTTGCCCATGATGGTTATCTGTTAGTGATATTCCTGTCCTTATTGAGCCCCACTAGACTTTTGTCATATTTTTCTCCCACCTGTCCAGGTGAGGAGGGGAGTGATAAAGCAGTTTGGTGGGCACCTAGCATCCATCCAGGGTCAACCCACCACAGTAATTCTACCACCTTTAAAGATGTCATACAGTGATATGAAACATTGCACATTTTAAATTATGACCTGATACAGTTTGCTAAGTCAGTTAACAGCCTTATCAATTTTTAACACGTGTTGGAACTTTTTTTGGGAAAAAAAAATCCATGGTAAAATGCAGTTTGTGGAAAAATGAAATGTTTTGTAGGAATTTTCCCCATTTTGACAAAAAAAAATGAGAAGAAATTAAAGCCTTTTCACATATTTTCAGTTTTCTTATGTCAAAACATTTAATAAACATCAAAACAGCTATTGCATTACTTTATAGAGCTTATTAATGTGCTGTATGTGTATATATCATAAATTATATTAGTATATACTTAATATTCTGCCTTTAAAGTTTTATAAAAGAGTGTTTTCTTTGAGAACAAAATGTTTTGATGATGTTGGCAAATGTTTAGAAGTTTATGAAATTAGTATTTTCGTTTTTTAATTTCACGGTAGATTTTTAATTTCATGGTAAATGTATGAGTCTTATGACTTTTGGTTTCTATAGGAAGTAACGCTAGCAATGTCTTCAGAACACAAATTGTATTTAATGAGTTTTCTTCAGATTTTTGCGAAGAACTAATCATGAACGATTTTTCCCATAAGATGGCAGTGATGAGTTGTGAAATTTACGGGAAAGAGGTAAGGAGATTGATAAAACCTTTGTGAAAACAGAAGATACAGGTTTGATAAAACACCAAGAATGAGGATATTACAGAGTCGTAGGGAAATCTCCAGCTTTAGTTCCATGATATTTGAAAAATCATGGCAGTCAGGTGAAGTCCCTGCCGACTGGAAGAAGGGGAACATCACACCCATTTTTAAAAAGGGTAGAAAGGAGGACCCTGGGAACTACCGACCTGTCAGTCTCACCTCTGTGCCTGGGAAGATCATGGAACAAATCCTCCTAGATGCCATGCTTGGGCACATGAAGGTCAGGGAGGTAATCCAGGACACCCAACATGGCTTTACTAGGGGCAGGTCCTGCCTGACTAACCTAGTGGCCTTCTATGATAAAGTGACTTGGTCAGTAGACACGGCCCAACCTATGGATGTGATCTATCTGGATTTCTGTAAAGCCTTTGACACGGTCCCCCACAACATCCTGATTGCCAAATTGGAGGGGTATGGATTTGATGGGTGGACTGTTCAGTGGATAAGGAACTGGCTAGATGGTCGCATCCAGAGGGTACTACTCAATGGCTCAAAGTCCAGATGGAGACCAGTCACAAGTGGTGTTCCTCAAGGGTCCGTGCTGGGGCCGGTGCTGTTTAACATTTTTATCAATGATATAGACAGGGAAATTAAAGGCACCATCAGCAAGTTTGCGGATGATACCAAGCTGTGTGGTGTTGTCGATACACTAGAGGGATGGGATGTCATCCAAAGGGACCTGGACAGGCTGGAGAGGGGGGCCCAGGTGAACCTCATGAGGGTCAGCAAGAGCAAGGGCAAGGTTCTGCACCTGGGCCGGAACAATCCTCGCCACCAATACAAACTAGGGGGTGAGGTGTTGGAAAGCAGCCCTGAGGAAAGGGACTTGGGGGTGCTGGTGGACGAGAAGCTGGACATGAGCAGGCAGTGTGCAGCTGCAGCCCAGAAGGCCAATCACATCCTGGGCTGCATCAAAAGAAGCGTTGCCAGCAGGTCCAGAGAGGTGATTCTGCCACTTTACTCTGCTCTGGTGAGACCTCACCTGGAGTATTGTGTGCAGGTCTGGAGCCCTCAATACAAGAAGGACATGGACCTGATGGAGAGGGTCCAGAGGAGGGCCACAAGGATGATCAAGGGGATGGAGCACCTCTGCTACAAGGACAGGCTGAAGGAACTGGGGTTGTTCAGCCTGGAGAAGAGGAGGCTCCGGGGAGCCCTAATAGCAGCCTTCCAGTACCTGAAGGGAGCCTCCAGGAAGGCTGGGGAGAGCCTGTTTAGAAAGGCCTGTAGTGACAGGACGAGGGGAAATGGCTTCAAGCTGGAGGGGAACAGATTTAGATTGGAGATTAGGAGGGGGTTCTTTACTGTGAGGGTAGTGGAGCACTGGAACAGGTTGCCCAGGGAGGTGGTTGAGGCCCCATCCCTGGAGATATTCAAGGAGAGCCTCGACGAGGCCCTGGGCAACCTGGTCCAGTTGGGGGTGTCCCTGCTGACTGCAGGGAGGTCGGACTAGATGACCCTTGGAGGTCCCTTCCGGCCTGGGCAATTCTATGATTCTATGATTTTGTGGCCAAACAGAGCAGCATGTATTTTATTGTAAGAAGGATCGTATACCATGGTGCTTTTTTTGATAGCAAGCCAAAATTGGCTGCAAGATCTAATTACAGTCACATAAAATATATTTTAACTGAAGTGTATGTGTTTGTGTGTACAGATTTCTCTCACACATACACATTTTTATATTCATATGGCTGCAAAGTGCTCAGAACATGAAGTCTGCTGTTCACTGCATAGTAAGAAACCACGCATTATTTTGCCTGGAAAAAAAAATTCCAAGTAGAAAAAGCAAGTCAAGTAACAAAAAAAGAGAAAGTCACTACAAATGTAGTGACAAATACATACAAGGAAATTAGTATTTTATTAATAGTATTAATTATTATGCCAAATCTTGCTCTGAATCTCCTAACCAACATTAAAAAAGATCTGTAAGTCATTAAATGCTGCATAGCAGTGAGTTGCCATAAACAATAAAGAGCCCATTCACTCATGATGGGAACCATCATCAGAATGAACACAACGATCTTTCCTATTCCTGACTGAAGAATACAGACACACTTTTCCACCATCATCATAAAAATCCTGCAATTCTTTTAATCTCTGATTTAATCTAAGTTTGGCAAGGAAACAAGTGGGAGTAGGGATGTTGAAGTAGCAAATCTTGAGCCTTACGAAAAAATGGATTTTTTGCCTTTTTTAATATGAAGCTGGCACCTTGGACTGTGTGTCTGTTTCTCTACGCCTATATGCATGTGCACCCACTCTGAGTTCTTCCAGGTTTTCCAACCCTATTTTCCAGCAGAATGTACACCTGTATTCTTACATGTGAATACTACTTTACAGTGACAACATGAAGAATGAGCTTTTTCTGAAGATGCCAGTAGAGAGCAGGTCTCCATCCAGTGCAAAGCAGCAGCCTGCAGACAGAAGGAACAGTGCCAGCTTACAGTGGCTCAGGAGCCATCTAGGTGTTTTCGGACCCTACCTAAATCACAGCTGTGAAGCTATGAAGGATGACATATTTCCTAGAGGTCATTTAAAGCCTTCCTCACACAAAAGATTTGCACGAGGAAACAATTCATCGAAATAGATCCCACCTAAAGTTAAGAACAGCCATTTGGAAATCACGGCTTGGCCCCATCCAGCATGTACCCTTGGAGATAAACGGTCGCATTAAGGTACCCGTGTCTTTCCAAAACAGGAGCCGGGTGGCTGAGGACACCTGCTTTCCAACATAGCAAGGGGTTGTAGCTGAGACAGCAAACAGACTTGGTACTTTCTTCCCACATTGCAAAGTCAACTTTCTACTTCACAGCTTCAAGAAGGGTTTCAAACAAGGTGACGTTATTACAATGACAAGTCAAGTTTCAGCTTGCTCTTCAGAAGCAAGGGGAGCTGTCAAACACGTTCACAGCCAGCAGTGCAGCAAGCTTGGAAGGAAATGATTGGCTTTCTCGGCTGCTGTAGAGGGGACAAGGAGTGGTATGGCAGAGTGCAGGGGACAGGGCTAAGCCTTTGATAACCCTAGGTTGCTCTGACCCTCCACCATTATTACTCTCTCTGGGTTTTGAGAGTACTGGGATTTACAGAAGTGCACACTTAGAGGTTAAAAAACCCCATGGAAATCACCTCCTTATTTTGAGCAGATATGGATGTAGACCATGGTTTAAATTGCTTGCCCAAGATGTTGGGCAAAAAATTCCAGTGGGAAGGATGTTCCATGGGTCATTCAAAATGTTCCTGCCCTGAATTTGAGAGCTTTTGCTAATCTCTAGCATAGTTTTCCTTATCATCCTTATCATCTGTATTTGAAATCTGTTGCACTGCCAATACAGGAAGAACAAATGGTCATGGTTCTCTTTATAAAAAAAGATGGAATTTTTTCAGGAAAATTGCCCTATTCTTCTACCCTACATGCCTTTTTTATTATTATTATTTACATTAAAAGAAATCCAGTGTTCTTTCAGCCCTTTGCCACTTCTTCATTTTTTAAGACTGTTTAAAGCTCTTTCCATCTTATCACTACATATGGTGCCTGGAACCAGATGCAGTACTCCTGGAGTCAGTGCTTCTGACTTTACCAAGGAAGGAGTTCTCAGCATTGTTTTTGCTGAAAAAGCATTTATTGTAATTTGGAATTTGTTGTGTGTGGTTTTTTTCACTGTTGGCTAATGACCCAATTCTCACTTGCTGCGTAACTGCTACATCCAATGAACGCTTTGAAGGATGATTTATATTTCCTGTAGGTTTCTTGATTTTGACCACAATAACTTCTTTTCTCTTCATGACATTTTATGGGTTTCCAGCTCTCTGCAAATTTTTTTTATCTCCCTTTGCTAAGACTTAGAACCCACCTCTGCTGAAATCAAGAATTGTCCTACTCTCATCGATGAAAGTTAAATCAAGTTCTGAATCTCTAAGAGATAATTGATGCATCATTTAAGTATTACACTGGCAAATGCAAATAAGGTACAGGCTGCATCCTGGCTTTTTCTTGGGATGCTTTAGTTTTTACCTCCTACTGAACAAAAGTGACTGTCAGGCACCTTTATGTTTTCAAACCTCTTTGTTGCAATGTAGAAAGACTGAGAGGATTTTGTTTGTTGAAGTGAAAACTTACTTTAGAGATGTTAGATGTGCTTTTTGAGTCATTACAGTGTCAAGTTGACACTGGTGTTTGGATGACTCAAACAAGAATGGGAAGAGTCTGATTTCCATAAATACCCTGTTTTATTGCATTGGAGTAAGCTGTTTTGATCTTTTTTCATTAAGGTTGTTTGTTTTTTTAAAGTATATCAACATCAATCATGAGTACATGTATGCATTCTCTCCATTTCTGAGCTTTTTAGGCTGACTTTGGACCTTCAGATGTTGCTAAAGGCAGACAAAGCAAGACATTAAAGTGCAATTTAGCTGTGCAATGGAGTTAAAAGTAAACCAAGCAGACCATAGTTTCTACACATCAGTTTATCAAAAGAAAAATTCATCTTAGCTGCTGAGATGAAGTGTCTGCAAGAAAAACACAGAAGCTGAAGTTAAAAAGAAGCATAAAATGTATTTTCACTTTTGTTTTGCCATGGCATCGTCTCTTTGATATAGGATTTATCTCATCCAAACGCAGGCTTGCAAATGGAAACCACTAGTACTGTGCTATAAATGAGTAATTTTCTGACTTTTTCCATGTCTACACTACAGCGTCCTCTACAGTTTGAAAGTTTTACCTCCAGTGTGAGTTGACTTAAACTCTTTTGTCTACATTGTCAGAGAAGGAAACCATACTCATAAAAAAAAAGTCTCCATTTATTTGGAAATACATTTTTGTAAAATCTGGATTCCTGACAAGCTTAGTAGCATAACAAGTGTTGCAAAGTACAGATGAAGGATATAAGAACAGAAGTGACTTTAGTGCTTTTTGTTCTTCTAATTGTGAAAAGGAAGATCATCTCCAATATGGTGTTTCAGGTGTTGTTTGCATGTGGTGGCTTACAGTTAAGCAAGACAGAACAAATGGAATTAGCATGTTCTCCTTCCTGATTCCTGATGGGGAAGCTGGATTACAAATTGAAGGAAATGGTGATGAAATGGATGATATAACTAATTAAGTTATTTTTCACTTTTGCACAAATATAAACAAGAACAGAAATTGCTCAGCTTTCCACATTGGAGAATAATATTGTCTTGTGTGTATTACCCTGGAAACATCCAAAAAAGCAATATGCAAAAGTTTCAACAATTCACGTTCACACATCACTTGGTTTTGAGAGGGAGAAGGCTGTATCCAGAGTGTGAATCAGGCTTATATTGTAAAGAAAGTGAACAAATTAATTCAAAGCACCATTCTGCTTTGAAAAATAAATAGCATGTATGGTCTCATGGGTGTTTTATTTATCTCTTCATCATCTTTTAATGTGGGCTATTTACAAGTAACATCAAAACATTTTATGATAGCTGGCTCCAAAAAGTTCAGAACCTGAAAGTTTGTCACATAGGTTTCACCAGAAATAAGGATTCCGAGATCATCAATTTTTCAACTATTCTGTTGATAGCAAGTCAGAAGAGGACTTGCCCCATTCTCCCAGCTGTATTCTTATACTTATGGGAAAAGAATAAAAGCATTTTTTTTCACATAACACTACCAACAAATCTCTGAACACAAACAAGGAGTAGAGCTACCAGTACTTTTATCATCACTTTCTATATCAGAAGTTTTATAATTAGCGTGAACTAAAGAAGGAGGGGGAAATAATGAATTTGGGGTAGCTTGGTAGATTCAACAATCCTGTTTGACCTCTAGCCTACAGCTGAAGTAAAATGGTTTTTGTCTCCCCCAGGTATTCCCAGAATTTCTGTGTGCATTTAGAGTAACCTGAGATTTTTACAAGCTGTGCCTTCCTCTGATAGACAGACTACACATTTTTAATTACTGCTTACAGGTTGAAGAGATTAACCAGGATATATGAAAACTTCACTAGGTTCTGTAGAAACAGAGAGAAAAAAGACAATTCTGCCTCCAAAAGAGATTATTGCCCTCTCTGAGGAATGCTCCATAAAGTAATTTTTTTATTTTTTTTAAAATTTAAATAAAATGTGGAGTTAAAATTCAGGCAAAATTTCACATTTTTCTCTGGTTATTTTGTGAGAAGTAGTTCTGTTTTTCAAACAGTTTTATTTTCAAACTCGTCCACTTTGAAGAAGCCAAGAAAAAGCCCCGAACACTTGCATATAAATACTACAAGCCCATGTTTTTATATTTGCCAGGTTTTGGCTGGTTTCACATCAAAATGATGTGGAACTGCAAATTTCTTACTGTACCACTCTTCTGAAACAGCCTCTAGGAGGAATACTTTTGAAAAGGCCAGTAAAAACCCAGATTTGTGTGTTCTTTACCTAGATTCTCTCTTTAAAGTTTTGTTTTTACAAGCTTTCTAGAAATTTTTTTCATCTCTTCAGACTTCTACAGAGCCTAAAATCTTGAACTGAGCGCCTGGTTTTGAACTCATCCTGAGTTTTAATCATGGTACCAGTGCAGTAGTATGGGCTTTCTTTCACTTTTGGCAATGTACGTTACTGCAGTATTATCAGCCTATAATTAATTTTTGAAAAACCGTCCTTTGCCTGCTTGGCAGAGGAATTCAGTACTTTTCTTACTAATCATGACACTTAGCCACTTCAGAAAGCATTTTCCGGTTTCAAAGTGCTCTGCAAGCATTAAATGGTGTTTGTTAAATGTTAAAACACTGATACTGGTCAGGCAGGTAAACAGCAGTCTCTCCACAGGAGCAGGTGTAGGGATGGAGAGGTTTCGGGCCTGATTCTGCTTGAAGTTGAGTAGCTATGTCCAGCTTTTGCTGCTGCCAGGCATCTTTACATACCTGGTAATGTCACAGTTATTATAGTCCCCAAATGTCAGCCACAAGGTTCTGCATAAAATATAGCTAGACCTGAACCTCTGTCTGAATCCCACCGTCTCCTTTCCTGGGGCACTAGGGACAGCAGATCCCACCGACTGCATCCTGGCCAGTGAACTGGCCACCTGCCCTGACTATGACCTGACCCTGTGCCCTGTGACACAGACATCCCTTTTTCTTGAGTTTCCTTTTGCAAAACAGACAGCCAGTGTTCCAGTGGTCACATGGAGGTACTGCTCCTCCTTCAGCCTTACCACAAAAAAGACATTGAGGTGCTGGAGCGGGTCCAGAGAAGGGCAACGAAGCTGGTGAGGGGTCTGGAGAGTAAGTCTTATGAGGAGAGGCTGAGGGAGCTGGGGTTGTTCAGCCTGGAGAAGAGGAGGCTGAGGGGAGACCTTATCGCGCTCTATAACTACCTGAAGGGGGGTGTAGAGAGTCGGGGGTTGGTCTTGTCTTGTCTCCCAAGTCACAGGAGACAGGACAAAGGCAAATGGCCTCAAGTTGCGCCAGGGGAAGTTTAGATTGGATAGTAGGAAAAATTTCTTCACAGAAAGGGTTATCCAGCATTGGAATGGGCTGCCCAGGGAAGTGGTTGAGGCACCATCCCTGGAGGTCTTCAAAAGACGGGTTGACATGGTCCTCAGGAATATGGTTTAGTGGTGTGTGTAATTTTATTTTATTTTATTTTTTGTCAGAGTTATGTTGATGGTTGGACTAGACCATCTTTAAGGTCCCTCCAACCTAGATGATTCTATAATTCTATGATTCTAAGTGGGGTTCAGCCTCCTTCAGCCTTTGGAGTGGGGTACCTTTTTTACATAGTCTTTGAATCCCGCCAGGTTACATGATAAAAGCCCAAAATAAACTGTTGGCGAATTGTTCTCAAGCCATTTAATTGCAACAGGCCATGTTACCAATGATGATATTGTGTTATATGTAGTAGTGAACTAGAGTATATGATAAATTTTCAGGGAAATTTTATGGAGCTGTGTTAAGTCTCCTGCACCACACATAGCATATGATACCTGCAATAAAATCCTAACTAGAGTTAGATAAGTGGTTCAGCGAGCAGCACAACTGCTGTGTAAACCTGAGAGTCATATTATCAGGAATGTTTTTATTGCAGGCTCTTTTTCTTACCTAATCTCATTTGTTACAGTGGTCTTGCCACTGGATAAATTACTTATTTTACCTGTGCCTCAGTTTTTCTAACTGTATGGTAAGGAAATTCACACTTATCAACATACTTAAAAATCTCTGGACAAATTCACTGTCTTGCAGAGCTACTTGTCATTAGTGTTTATCAACATTGGCAAAACTTTACAGGCAAAAAGTTTTCTCCCAGTACAAGATATAATGAGAATCCCTGTGATCACGGAAGAAATTACACTGACCTAATGGTCCTTGACACACAATTGTTTTCACACTGGCAGTAGGATCCGGTAGACCTAAAAGACCAAACGCTGTCCCCAGGGTAACTACCAAACCTCAGACTAGCAGTGACATATGCATCTAAATAGAAGTACTTCAATTCAATATGTACAGATTTACCCTGATAATATAAATGACATCTGGAGACTAAAGGCTGGATATATATTGGCAGTGACTGACAGCCTCCTCTTGATTTCTATACAAATCTTGCAACTGAAGGGAAAACATTAGGAAAGAAAATATTTGACATACAAACAAACAAACAAGCAAGCCCTAAAGCATCTAATTTCCTCTTACTGGGGTGGAAATATACAGTCTCAAATTACACTGTATTTCCTTCAGTGCACAGATTCAGTGACAGATGTTTCATATCATCCTCTGAAGGTACTTTCTGAACAGAAAGAAAAATTGTATAGTTCGAAATACTTCTCAATATTTCCCATGCTTTAGAGTATAACCCATATATCTGGGTTATGCTGGCATTTTCATCTGCTGTTGATCACAGTACGTCAGGCATCACCCTCTGTACAGAAGCTCTGCCAACTCTTCTTTTGCATTAGTTTTGGTAGCACATAGTAGTCCACCCAAAATGCTTAACCTGGACTTCTCTCTTTCTGACTGCCAAGACCTCTGCTCAACACTCCTGGTGGAACTCTTACTGTGAAACAAAGTCTGTTTCCTACTGACTGCTTTAAAATTCACTTTTTCTCCTCTGTCTTTGAAATTCAGTTGGTTTGTGAGCGGAGGATTGCTTTCATGAAGTGTTGATAGGCCCCTGTGAAGACTCTGATCTGCAGAAGAAGGGACTAGAGTTGTTTTGATCAGTGGCTTTGTTTTCTGGTTTGGATCCTGAATTTATCAGCTTGATAAGTTCTTTGGTTTTTGGCTTTGTTTTCCTATGTTTCTCCTTTTATATTCAAATACTCCGCGCTATTTAGTAGAAGCTGTTGAATTCTCTGGAGCTCTCAAGGTAATTGGGTGGATAGGGAGGGGAAACTATTTTCAGAGACTTTCTGATATCAATATTGAATTTAGTGAATTCCACCTGCAGTGTAAAATGACCTTGCATTTTTTTTAAGATAAGCACATAGAAGAGGGGGTACTGAAACACTCAATATGTGGTGTAGCTGAAGTTACCACGAGAATACTCCAGGTAGTTGGTGGATCCAAGTCACCCAGAGTTCAAATCAAGTGTGGCACAGTTATTCTCCACCCTAAAGACATTTTCTGCAGATGACTGTGGGTGCATCATAGCATCTCATGGAAATGCATGTGTTTAAATGGTGCCCCTGTTTTCCACAGTCCTTCACCTGGAGCTTGCTGGGTGTCTTCCTGGGTGGACATGAGTACCCTGCAGGGCACCGGTGCTGCCTGGCTGTGGGTGGCCAGCACTGCTGTGCCTCTGGATGCAGATGGAGGGGCGTCCTCCTCCAGGCCCCCACAATGCACAGCCAGTTCTCCAGAAAGATCAGCTCCTGAGCCCTGCAAGCCTTCAAGGGTCTGTGATACACACTCGAAGCAGATTTCAGGGGAGCCTTCGAGACTTCATGCTTTGCAGAACCTTGCAAGTATCTCAAAGGAGTTCAAGAGGAGTGCATTAATAACAACTAGAAACACCCCTGAAGTGACTGGTCACGGCCTGCAAGGGAGACAATATGCTTGATTTTATTAGTAAAACTCTTTTCTGTTTGCTAAGGTTAATCATTTCAGTGTTTTACTCATATTTTAGTTTACACTTCCTAGTATCCATATGCTGACATTTTACTATCCCTAAAGATGTATGTTTTGTTATCCTGTGACCGGTAACCATGGCCAGGTTCTCAGCCAGCATACTGACAAATCTGAAAAGGGGATTAGCAGTTGCATCCCTGCTGTGAAGTTAATTTTCACTGTAGCCAACTGGGCTTTCTGAAATTTGCTTTAAGTCTGTCCTACTGTTCATATGTGGTCCCTTGCCTAAATTTCCCCATTGCTTACTATTTATATACGATTTCAAATGTCAGTTGATCACATTCAATGTCCTGCTGCACTTGTGGGCAATATAAAGTACAAAACTGTTTCTGCCCCCCAAATATTAGTTAAATATAATAAATTCTCTAAGCACTCTATTAAAATAAAACATGAATTCTCCACTTGTACTTACCCTGCAGCCTAAGCCATCAGTATTCAGCATTCTTTGCGGTGCTGTTTTAACATCTTTAAAAACATCCTAGTGGGTGAATCCTGTTTCAGTGTTGCCATAGTGCTTCTGAAAGGAAAAGCCGTAAGACAAAATCAGTTGAAAACTGATTCAAACTTCACTGTCCACAAAATGCTTCTGAGAGACAGGCTTGGGTCTTGTCCAGGACCACCAACTGGGTGCAAAGATCCAACAGTGTTGAGGTTAAACTAGTTTGTCTCACATGGACAGTTATCCTAGTATAGATTACTCTTGACCAGAAGAAGGAAAGAGCAGCTTTAAGAAGCATCAGTAGCAATGTCCATACTGCTATATTGATAAGGGGGGGGAAAAAAATCAGTTGCAACTAACATTACTAGGCTTGTATAAAATCTGTCAAAGGCAACTTTCAATGACATTGTAAGTATTAACTGCATACTAATAGCATATTAACTACCATTGCCTTATCCTTTAAAGCTCTTACCTTAAGAAATATTGCTTACCTACAACTCCAGTAAGTGAAGCTGATCTCCGGCAGACCTCCCACCATGTCCCAGGAAATTAATCTTATACTGCTAGGGGTGAAGAATCCAAATCAGCCAGAACTTTGAATTTGTCTTGCACTTGCATTTGGGTAAACATGATTAGAAAATGATAAGAAATGGAGAATTAACTTTCATGTGGAAAACCTCACCACAATTCCCCCCCTAAAAAAGAGAAGAGGGAATATACATCAGCAGGCTTTTGTCACTGACATAAATACATGTTTAAAAGAGAGGATAGTAACAGCAATGGGGAACGTCATTTGCAGTGAAAATCCTGCTTTAAATAAATATGGGGAGAAAGACAGAAAAAGAGGGGAATGTATTTTATGCTGCTGAATTAGAGTTGCAAGTGTTTGCATTCATTTTCACATAGTATTCAGTATTATTAAAAACCTAAGGTTTCTATTGCTGGTTCCTTTAAATAATAGAAATATTAAGTAAGCAGACACCCCAAGGTGTAGGTAGTTATATTCCAATACTAGTTTCAATACCGTAAAATTGGATGATTTTATTAATTCAGTTAGCTCCTGTTTTCCAAAATACCAAACGTGTGAACTTTCTTCTTCATGCATATGTACGGCAGTGAGCCTGGAGAGGACTCCTATTAAATACTTGGTGTCTTACAGGAGCTTTGCTTCTTGATTTTTCAGCTCTTGCAGCACATTAAGTCATTATAGCATAAAGTAATGAAAGGCAACATTTGTATTAAGCTGTAGTTGCATTTATTGATTGATACTAAAACTCAGGTGTTATATTTCCTTTCACTTTGGGAAACAGATGAAACGGAGGCACCTTGTTGAGATCAATGTTTATTCCTTCAACAAAACCAAGAAAATTTCTCCAGTGTAATCTGAAAACTGGGTATCTATGATGACCTCCAAAGGAATAGAAAGTTAATTCAGTGCTATGATTCTCTTAAAGTCTGGGGGGGGGGGGGGGTGGGGTGGGGGGCCTGGCTTTTATTTACTCTTTTGTAAAGAGCTTTATTGAACATTTCCATTACTCGTATGCAACAGTACCTGCTGAGGCACAACTGGTATGTTTACCAGGCAGAAAGGGTTAATATGCACATGAAGAAAAAGCTACATACTGTGCATACTAAGCTGCACACTCATGAAGGTTAAGGGCTACAAGCCAGGTTGCACCTCTATAAAGTAGTCTGCCCTGCTGAATAACATCCCGGACAATTTCTGTCTCTATTCTGTCTAGGGTGAAAGCCTCTCTCTCTCTTTCGGGCTGCAGGGTTTTGTTTTATGCCTCTGGTTTGTACACCACACAGCTTTGCTGGGGTGCTGACTGAAATCTGTTACTGGGTGAATAATAAATGGTTCTTAGTAATAATTTCAAGCTGTGCCTACTGGAATACAGTGTGGATGTTACACTGCACAGACAAACACAGAGGCCCAGTTCAGAATTACCAGTTCTTATTCCATTTGTGATCAAAATTAGCTACAAGTTCATCTTCCCCCAAAGCACAAAGTTAATTCATTAACCCACTGCCCTAAGCAGACCTCTCATTGACACCTTGTGTTAGTGATTTTTCATGCAGAACCTGTTATTTCAAGCAAGAAGCAGGTTTGTGTCCTTGGAGCTGGAGCTAGAGAATATGTCATTGCAATTTAAGCAACAGTGATCAAAAGTAGCTATCTCAAATCAACAGGCCTTTATACTAATCCAAAATAAGTAAAGAACATCATGTTCAAAGAAATGATTTTTGTATAAGACTTGACTTTTAAGTCTGTGTGCAAAAATATTCTTTTTGATCTGAGTTCAGTGGTTTCCCCACATATCTAAAAAGACTTAGCAGAATAGGTAGTAAATTAAACTGGAATATAAAATAAAGACAGTGCTATACAGCTGTTTCTTCCTAGTTTTACCAGCTCGAGAAACAACCATGTTAAGGAATTACTACTTGTGCTTTTAGAGCATGTGATTTAGTAGAGTCTTGTGGCAAAGAGAAGCAGGGGGAGAGAGGTTATGGACTTTTGGCCACGTTTTGCCCTTGGGGTTGAACTACAGTGACTGGCAACAGGTTGGGCAACCCCTGTTTTGTCTCACATGACAGATGCACTTAAAGATCATTTGTGCTTTCTGTGTTAACGGTCCTTTGTGTGACACATTTATAAATCCTACGGCGGATAGAGAGGTGATATAAGAGTTTCCACCCTGTAATCAGCAGTGCTTCAGAACTAAAATTCTGGCTGCATTTTAGAGCAAATATAGTGCGTTGGAAAGTATGTATTGCATGCGCCCCTCTGTGACAGTCATTCATTTTACATGAATTATAGGTTAAACCTCTGTGCTACAAAAATCACTGAGTAGCAGCATCTGCACTGTTGCTAAGTGCTAATGAATCAATCTATACATCTCCAGATGCTCAAGAACAGAACTGGCCACTAGGTTTAAATATGGTGGATTTTGTAAATTGACAAGTAACAAAGAATTTTGGAATCTTTGGGCTCAATCAGTTTTTGATCAATAGATATTTCTGTAATGTTGTTCTTGCACGCTACTAATAAATATGGTTGAAAAGATAGTGATTCAAGTAGGAAAAGCCTATAGCTAGATTTTTCTTTGTTTCTTTGTCTTTTACAGCTGTGAACCGGTGCATTATAGTGTTGCTTCTTCATTTCAATCTAGTCTTGCCTGATTTATCTAAGTAAGCATGTGCTATCTGAGTTGTATAACTCCTCCTGGATTTGCTCTGATTTATTAACTTTCTGTTTTCTCTAGGATTTTAAATCAGCAGGGGATATACAAATCACAAAAAGCATTTACTAAAAACAAATTTTGAGCTCACCAGGGTAAAAATACATATGTACAAAAATTAAACCTTTGGAAAATATTCATAAAAGAAAGACACATGAAATTTCACACTGAAGCTGATTTGGATTGGCTGGAAGTGTTTGCTTTTACAACAAAAAAAGTGGCAATAGCTGCTCTGTGCAGTCTGTACTCCCGATAAAACACACAGCAGAAATACCGTCATGCCCAGTTATTCAGTGGGGAAGAGAGTAACATTTTCCAAACAAACTACTTCTTTATTCAACCTGCTTTCCATTCTGTAGTTGATAGCTCCAGCTCCCTGCTTGTCCGGCAGTGGTTCCCATCCAAACACAGTGCTCTGGGAACACCTTTGTTGCAACAACTCCCCTTCATAAATAATAAACCAAAGATTTGTCTCAAAGAATACCAGGACAGCTGTCAAAAGAAGTGAGATTTGTTTACAAAGGGAACAAGAAGAAGTAAATGGATGAGGAAGACGCAGTGGGAAAATGAAGAGTCATATCTAAAGGTTAATATAAAGTGGAACAAAACTCACAGGATGCATTTCAGGGAAAAAATCAGAGGCATCTGAAATACAATAAACTACATCAAAGAATAAATATTAATCACTAGGTCATGAAATTGCAAGAGAGACTTTTTGGGTTTTTTCTAGAATAGGAACTGGACGGGCTTCCAGATAATTTCCTTATGTAGTCAGCAAAGGAAGAGGTAAAAATGTTTATTTCCAACTTGCATTAGGTGGATGCTGGCATTAAAGATGCTACTTACATTCTTTTCCAAAGGTTTTCCATTCCTGTATCAGCACAAAGACATATAAAGATATAAAAATTAGTCTAAAGTCACAGTTAAACCTGTCTTTTGAGATCCCACTGAACTGATGCTTAATCATTACGTTTATGATTATTTAAATATTTATAATGATTTAATGTGATGCAAAAGGGACTTATCTGGGCTTACACCCTAGGGTGAACAATCAGCACCAAATAGCATTACTGACTCCAGACGAATTATTATCGATTTCTGTTTTGATAGCTATGCTGGTGATTAACACCTAGGAAAACACAACTGCTGGAACCAAGGAAGCAAATCCATGGCAACTTGATGATCAGTTTTTAGCTTTCTAACATGCAGGAAGGTAATTAGATTTTCTTTATGTTTTTATGATGTATAATAGCATTAGTGATCTCTGGGTCAGGCGTTTCCTGGCAGCTAATGGTGGGTTGGGTTAAGAGCCCCTGGGTTTATCTTAGACCTTTTACTCTTCCAGCCAGTCATTAGCTGCCAGGAAATGTTTGACACAGGGGTCATTATTGCTTAAATATTGCCTCTAAAAGCTTCTCATTACTATCAATTCATTTTGCTTTTGTGCTGTATTAGCAGCCCTAAGTAGTAATAGAATTAACTGTAATAACAAATCAGGCAAATAATAAAAGCTCTGCAGGCCAGGGACAGGGCCAAGATAAATTACTTTATTTTCTACATATTTCTAGTTTAGGGTTGGATATTGACACCGTAATAAATCCAAACAGGAAGAGTAAGTATTAAGTGACCTACTAGAAGAAGAGGAGGAAAAGACGGAGAAAAGGAGAGGGAGAAACAGTCTCATGGAGAGAGAAAGAGAGATAGAGTCAGAGGGAGAAAGTAGCTTAATGTCAAATTTTTAAGTGAGGAATTTTACATTCCTGCCAAAGAGAAAAGGTGCAAGGCCAAAATGCAACATGCCAAATAAGCACAAATATTTAATCACTGGTAATCTCTTTTTGTCTTTTTGGTTTTATGTGTGTAAACAATGGCTTTTGGCTTGAGGCTGCAGTAAAAATATTAAACAGGGCAGTCTCTGATTTTGTCAGAAGTTTCCTGCAAGGAAAGATCTCATCTGAAATTCCCAGAAGCAAATAAAAACGAAATGTTGTCTCAGTATGAACTGAAACTTTGTCCCTTTTTCACCTGGCGAGACTGCAGCTCAGTTTCTCATCAGCCCGCATCCGTTATCATGCATATTCCTTTTCATGCTCTCTCCATCAGCCATCGTGCAGCACTGTCTTTATACTCAGTAGTTCAGCTTTTCAAACTAAAGCAGCATCAAAACAAATGCCAAATCATAAGAATTTCTTTCCAGGAGAAAGTCATAGGGAAAAAAATTGTGTGAGAATACGATTGATGTTGAGGGGAAATATGAGTAAATTTAAACAATAAAGTGATTCATAAATATGTTGTCATCATTCCTAACACAGTTACAGTGTGTTGCGGTAGCTGAGGGCGGTGGCTGTTACCAGTGTATTGTCTTGGAAATGACAATGTTCCAGCAAGGAGACTCCAAAATCCATCTTGTACCATCTCATTTCTTCTCCTGAAGAAAATACCAGCTGCTTCATAGCCAGATATACTGTGATCAAGAGGTGGTCCTAGTATGCCCATTCTGACAAAGTATGAGTGGCTGTGGGAAACAAGACTATGACACAAAGACATGCCATTGATAAAATCATAGAATCATTTATATTGAAAAAGAACCTTAAGATCACCAAGTCTAACCATTAAGTTAACACTGCTAAGTCCACCACTAAACCAAGTCCCTAAGCGCCACGTCTATTCGTCTTTGAAATACCTCCAGGGATGGGGACTCAACCACCTTCCTGGGCAGCCTGTTCCAACGCTTGACTACCCTTTTGGTGAAGAAATGTTTCCTAATATCCAATCTAGACCTCCCCTGGTGCGAGCTGAGGTCATTCTCTCCCATCCTATCTCTTGTCACTTGGGAAAAGAAACCGCCACCTCGCTACAACCTCCTCCCAGCCTCCTCTTCTCCAGACTAAACCACTCCAGCTCCCTCAGCTGCTCCTCATTGTTCTCTAGACCCTTCACCAGCTTCGTTACCTTTCTCTGGACTCACTCCAGCACCTCAATGTCTTTCTTATAGTGAGGAGCCCAAAACTGAACACAGCACTTGAGATGCAGCCTCACCAGTGCCAAGTACAGGCGGGAAGATCAGTGTCCCAGTCCTGCTGGCCACACTGTCTCTGATACAAGCCAGGATACTATTGGCCTTCTTGGCCACCTGAGCACACTGTTGGCTTATATTAGAAAATACAAAATGTCTGCTTTTATATATAGCAATTGAAGAAAGGCATTGCACATTGAAAATACTGCAATACACCATGCATCTTCATGCAGTCTGCTTTTGAATTCCTATCCCATTTTTTTGCATTATCTTTATAATATGTGTTCACTTCAACTTTTGCTCATATAGGGTGTTCATGAATGAGTCAGTGTTCAGCAGTGAGACCTCCCACTGGGCTGTATTTTAGCAAAACATTTCTACCTTCAAAGCTATTTATTTGATTATGTCATGGTGTCAGTTCAAGCCTCACTCAGAACCAACAAGAGCTATTAACCTGACCCTGTACATTATTCTACAATAATAAATAGAACCCATCATTAGTTATTCACCTTAATTTACATCTGATGTCTACAGGTACGTGCTGCAAATAGGACCCTAAACAAATTTCTACTGCAAGTTGAAAGTTGTTGCCTTAGAATAAATGTGAGACCAAATAGTGTAATAAGATGATCAATACTTCTAAATTGACGCATTTTAGAATAAATTTCAAGTTAATTAAATTAATCTAACTTAAAATTCTCAGAAAAATTACTCAGTGTCGTGAGGAAAGACACCTTCTGTGTAGGGAAAGTAAAGCTACCCACAACTGAGAATTCCATTCCTTAGAGCAGGAATAAAACTAGGGATCCATCCATTACCTGCACAAGGAATGGTTCCCTGAACTATGGTATTTGAAATAAACACATTTATTCCTAACTGTACTTGGTCTTCGGAAGTAGATAGCTGTATGAAACTCTCAGACCTTGAGTTTCCCCATCTCAAAGACAGCAAAACCAACATCCACCTGAATTAGTAAACTGCACTGAGACATTACTCATTCCACAGTTAGCTAAATCAGTTTTCTAATTAAAAAAAAAAATCTTAGTAGTTTTTAAGTCACTACTTAAAACTTAGTGAACTACTATGTTCAGAGTTCCAGACAATACTCTTGAACTCATAAATTTCCTTAACTCGTCTCTGACTGACACTGAGAGATTGCTAAGGTTGTGAAGTCTAGTATTCAGAAAATGAGGAACCATAGCAATGAAGTTTGCCCCCTAAGTTTGCATTCACCCTCCTTATGCATATGCATTGCCTTGCAACCCTTTCTTAGCTCTTCCACAGGGTCCCTGACTCAGTCAGGGGAAGGCAGTCATTCAGCATTCCCTTTTATCCTCAGTGGAATGGCCCCAGGCCTCACTTCACTCATACAACTGAAAACCTTCAGTGAATTCAAAGTTGATAATTCCCTCACTAATATTTCTATAGCGATTACTTCATGCTCTCAAAGACTGTGATTTTTTAAAAGTGTGTTTAGATACCTGTCCAGACTGCCAGGAGTCTCTAGGAGATTTTCAAAATTGGCTTTGTCATTAGGCACCACAGCAATCTGGGAGCCTCCGTTCTTCAGGAGGGAGTAACCCAGATCATCCATCCCTTCCTCGTTGCAGCAGAGGAGGATTCATTCTCCCATAGTACAGCCCAGATGTACAATTTGGCAGAGACGAAGACCTCCCCTTATATTTTCCTTGTCTTTGTGCCATACCCAGCTGGTCCCTCTATCTCTCTGTTTGGGTCTGGCCGAGGGGATGGGGAAGAAGCTGGGGATGTAAAGGGGCTCAGGTAGAGGTGAAAAGGCCTTGCAAGAGGACTACTTAATTTGGGAGAAGTAGCCAAGGAGTTCAATAATGGCTCTGCCTGCTGCTGTTATCCCAAGATCAAGAGCTAGCAGACCCTGTGGATGGGCATCCATCAGGTCCTTGAATACAGCTGAACTGTGTCAAGAGAGATCAGTCTAAGGTATCCTGGCTGGGAATGCCATTAATAAAGTGAAGATTGCAGGAGTGACAGGGAAATATACAGTATATTTCAATACAGTAGCCCAAATCCATGAAAATTCTTTAATAAGTGCTAATAGATTAGCATTTTTGGTAAGCTACAGAGCATATAATTGGCTTTAAGGTTACTTTTGGATGATTCCAGAACACATTACAGAGGTCTGCTGATATTGCAGCCATTTTCACCTTAAATTTCTCATATAATCCTTTTGGCTCTGTTTGCCTGAGGCATTCAGAAGTAACCATTTTTTCTTCTTGTATCTTCTTGTAATCCTGGTCTGAAAAGAGATGAAAGCAACCAAACCCCTGTCTCTACACTTCAGTAGTCCATGGCTTTCCATGGCAACCCTCTTAACTGTGGAGTGGTTGCTGTACAGCTTATTTGAGGGCAGAGACTGGAAGGTGGTGTTTTGGGATGCTGCCTTGGGCTCTGCAGTGCTGTGCAGTTCTGGGTGGTACGTGGCTGCGTGGCAAAGCCTGGTGAGCTGATGTGTTTGTGTGTCCTGCAAGGCCAAGCAAGGGCTGCTTGCCAGGATCTGTGCCCGGAACCTGGAGCAGCTCCTGGGCTTCTCCGGCAAAATACAATTCAGATTTGTATTTTTGCTTTTTGGAGATTTTGGGTTAGAAGTCAGTTGTTACAGTGAAACCACAGCTAATCTTTGCTGATCTCCAACAAAAGAGGTAAAAGCAATCCTATGCAAGTCTGCTAATTATTCTGCATTGCGGTGGAGTTGGTCATCCAGCTATCCATTTTGCTTATCCTACTATCACAGCCGGTAACACGCAATGTCAATAACGGAAAGGAAAAAGAGAGGCCAGTCTTGCAGTGTGCAGTAATTGATTATATCATGTGAATTATGCATTAAAGTGTCTCAGTGTTGCTTTTGGTTTTATAGATTCACTGAAATAAAGTTTGTGCTATGTAAACTTACTGTTGCCTCCCCTCTTGTTGAGAAGAATCCTGAAGCATACTGTTTCATGGCCTGTTTTTTAAAAAGCTAAGATAGGGTAGGAGATTTTTGTGATCAGTTCTGCACATGCATGTTATAAAAAGACACTACTTACCCTAAGTAGAACCTGGGGAAGAAACACAAATCCATCAGAGGACTGGATGAAAAAAAGAAGGGAAAATTTTAACTCTAATTCTTCAGCATGAACTAACTGCGTATAATGTGGTTCTTTCCTATCCAAGTGTTATGAGCTGGTAGTTTTCTGTAAACAATCAAATGAAAATGAGGCTTAAGGAAAATACAACATTTTAACTAAAGATAGGAAAACAAGAAAACAATATACATGGATGTCCAGGAGAATCCATATATACATAACTGAAAGTCATTGAGCAATGTACCTGTTTATTCCAGGATATGAATATGATGGATATGGTCTATAAAAAATATACGCAATAACAATGGATCTGCCTGAAGGACAGAAATAAGTTAGAGCCCAAAATGAAGGACATTTTTTCCCATAATTTTAACACACTGTTGAATAATGAGTTCCCAAGGATTTGAAAAGCCAGGAGCTAGTAATAAACTCAGAAATGCCTTGCATTTTGTGCAGATAAGATAAATGTAATTTGTAGCTGTTAAGATACAAATAGGAAATGTCAGTAATTACTAACTATTATTAACACAATCTTAAGTTTATATGGGATCACAGAAGTCAAAGGAATATTAATTTAAAATTCTGTGGGCACTCAGGACATGATTTAGTTATACCTCAACAGTCTCATATTGTACACAAGGTTTTGGCTTGCCAGAACCAGCTGGGACTTATCACTTGCTGTGAAGTTGATCTTCTGACTGTGAAACAGTTTCTGGGTAACAAAATTGTGTGTTTGATCTTGGCCATGGAGGAGCACATCCCACTGGCCATGCTATTTTTCTTGCAGTTGTGGGTCTGAGGTAGCAATTCCAATGGCAGGTCTGTAGGAACACTTCTTTCTGCTGGCTAATTAGGTTTTTCTGTGTCACTTGATAGGGAAAATGCAGGCTTGGGCAGGAGCCTAGGCAGTGTATTGCACTTTCATCAGTATAACTCTTGAGTTTCAACCCCTGTTGGCACCTTGTAGATTTACAGCAAGCAGTGCTTCTCCAGGAGCTGTGCAGAGGACCTGGCCCTATCACAACTGAAGAGGATCTTCCCCTCATTCTCAGCCACATTTCAGGAATATACTAGGAAGATCTCTGGTTCTCATTCTCATTTCTTCCATAGACAGACTCGGAAGAAACAGCCTCAGTGAGCTCTTCTTTGGGAGAACAGCGGTTTTCAGGAAAATGGGGAAGAGTACTCTTTTTCCTCTTCAGGGAATAAGGACAGGACCAAATGCCTTGTTTCCTAAGTAGAAAGGATAATACAAGATTCTGGAATAACATAAGCCTGTACCTGGAAGTCTTGGTATCCAAAGTAAGGCCAAACATATTCACCCTGGAGGCAAAAAGAACTGACCAAGCCTTGCCTTCAGCTGACAAAAAGAACAGTAAAATTCTGTATGGTTTTATGTTTTCTAAACATCAGGATCCTTTTGCATAAATAGCTTTTGCCCTGGTTACTTGTGACCATTAATATCAGCTGCCTTTAAAAATCACCAGAGAATCAGTGCATAAATATGTGCAAACAGTAACTTTTCAAGCTACCACAAATGCTTAAAGTTGTTGTGGAGAATGAGCAATTGGTAATTTGAATCATTTTAAAGCAAACAAAGTAACCATTTAAAATTTAGAAGCTTTTATTATAAATCCTCAAAAGGATTGGTTCCAGCACCTTTTAAATAAATAAAAGTGCTCACTTGGATGTAAATAAGAGCTGAGTCACTCCAACTAAGAAAGACCATATCTACAGGAACAAAGGGCTTATACACACTTTTTGAAAAGTTCTGACCAATTTTGCTTTAAAATCTTACGTATGCATGGCAATTGGAAGTCCATATTCACAGATCCACACAATCACCAATTTGCTGAGGCTGAAAAGCATCTCAGGAGATCATCCAGTCCAACTCCCTCCTCAAAGCAGGGTCACCCAGAGCAATCCACTCGAGACCACTCTCTGCCATGAAGTATCTATATACATGGATAAAATAACCTTCTTTTCTCCAGCCTAAACAGCCTTGGCTCTCTCAGCTCTCTTTCTATAAGACGTGCTTCAGTCCCCTGTCATTTTTGTGGCTCTTTGCTGGACTCACTCCAGTATGTCCATGTCTCTCTTCTACTGGGGAACCCAGGACTGGACTCATATCTCTAGATGTGCCTCACCAGGGCTGAGCAACAAAGGATCACTCCTCTTGATTTGCTGCCAGCACTTCTCTTAATGCAGCCCAGGATACCATTGGTCTTCTTTGAAGCAAGGCTACATTGCTGGCTCATGCAAAAAAGGACCTCTGAGGTCCTTTTCCATTGAGCTGTTTTCCAGCCAGTTGGCCCTAGTGTGTACTGGTAGTCGTTCCTTGCCAGGTGCAGGACTTGGCATTTTCCATTATTGGACTTCAAGAAGTTCTTGTTGGCCCATTTTTCCAGCCTGTCCTTCTAGAAGGCAGCACATGCATCCAGCCTGTCAGCCACTCCTTCCAGTTTTGTGTCATCTGCAAACTTGTTGAGAGTGCAGTGTGTCCTGGTATCCTGGTCACTAGCAATGAAGTTAAACAGTATTGGTCTTAGTATTGACCACCGGGATACACCATTAGTGATGGCCCTCCTGCTAGAGACTTTCTGCCACTGGTGACAACCCCCCGAGCCTAGCTGTTCAATTTCCTTCTTCTCTTCCTGTTTTAGTGTTGGTTTTTTTTTTTTTTTCATGGAGACAGGAGCAATATTTGCTTTCTCCCAGTCTTTAGGAACCTTCCTGATCACCATGAGTATTCAAAGAGAGATCAAGACTTGCCTCAAAATGCACTTGCGGGTGCATCCTGTAATACCCCATGAATTTGTGTGTGTCCAGTTTGTTTAAATGTTCCCTAATTTTTGTCCCCTTCCTTCCTCTCAGGACCTTAAACTTCATCAATTCCTGGATTGCTTCTTCAGTGTTCTATTTCTCTGACTACAGATATTGGGGTGGTTCAGGCCACCCATGAAGATAAAGATCTGCCAAAATGTGGTGTCTTCCAGTTGTCTAAAGAAGACATCATCTACTTCTTCCTAATTGGGTGATATGTAGTAGTGGTATGGTCTCACCACAAGGTTGCCCAGGCTGGTCTTCTCTCTAACCCAAACTCATCACATCTCGGTGGCTGATGATGTCTCCCGAGGTGGAGCTTCATGGATCCCCACTGCTCTGTTGCTAGTTGGGATGCTTGACTACATCATCTGTTTTTGACAGGAACCTTTGTTCAGAATCTGGGATTTGAATCTACAGCTTCTGGCTCTGCAAAAAGAATGGCACTAAATAGTCCAAACTAGTGACAAAAGTTGGCACTTAAATAACTTTTGACTGCTGAGCACTGGTTTGTTTGTTTGTTTACTTGCTTTCATAGGCTTTTCTAATGTTGTTAGTACATTTAACAAGTGCGTCTCCTGAGTTTTATGGTGCAAGCCTGGCAAATAGCACTACATGGAACACAAGTTTCCCCTATTAGATAATTAATTACAAGCCTTTTTATTCTTTACTAAATGTTTACATTTACACTTAGTTCAAGTCTGCTTCTCTTCAAAAAGTAGATCAAACTTCAGACCGTGATGGAGACACACAGCAGACCGGAGACATGTCTCATTTAAGAAATCTGCCCAGAGCAGATACTACTGCATATCTAATCCTATTTGTGGGAGTTGCGTATTATTTCAGTTTCGTCCAACTTGGAAAATATTTAAAAGGTAATAAGTAAGTTACATGTAGTGATAGAGAGAAAAGGCAAGAAGAAAATGTAGTTCTCAGAAACATTAGTGGCATCCTCAGTGTCTAATTTTTTAATCCGTTGGTAGATTTTAAGGCCAGGCTTAAGTAAGCATGGGAAATTTTATAAAAGGCAAAACATGCTACTTTGATTATCTAAAATGTAGTAAATGGCTTAATTTGTGTTTTGAAAGCCTTGTGCAGTACACTCGGGTAGCGGCTAACATTTGAATACCAGCCATCTTCGCATATCGGCTTTTGAAACCCCAAGAGCTTTTGCCATTTGTTCCGATTAGGTCTGTCTTCAGGAGATAAGTCTCTCAGGTAATTTGAAGCACAGGCACAAAATGAAGTCCGTTTGATGGTCTGAGACTAGAAAATGTCTCTTACCCAATTAATTAATGCTGTTCTTTTAAAATTCCTGTTCATGTTTCGTTTTATATGCCATTCTCTCAGATGTCTGAACCCCAGCACACTTATTTCAGTTTGTTTCTTTTTTTTTTTTTCCTGTGGTTCTAAAGAGTTGTGTCTTATGTAAGTAGCTACACTTTTCACCATGAGCTAAATAATGGTCCGGATCCCTTTTCTCATCTGTGTGCGCAGTGGCACACTCCCACCAGATCATTTCATACGATATCTGCTGTAGGGTTTAAAGCTAAACTGACCTTTTTTGCTCCAATATATTACATCCACCAGACTGAGGATTATTTAACACCAGAAGCAAGCAGAGGATAGAGACAAAGGAGGAAGAGCTAAGCTCTTACTCTCTGTAGCGTTGCCTGCTCTGTCTCCCTTTAATATTACAATTGAAGTTACACGCTCTGAAGATTTCCTTTAACTTTCATACCTCTTTTTCCCCATTGAATCTGTGCCTGCTACTGCTGAGTGCAAAACTGATTTCCAGCTTTAAAGTCACTGCATTATTTAAGCTCTCATCTCTATTATGTAGTTACTTTATTAATACCTTTTTAAGATCATGACCTTAATTCAATGTTTAAAGGAACAAAGGCAAATGTCTCAGTCAGTGACACATTTCTCATTTTAAGGAGAGATAAACCTCCCGCTCAGCCCAGAATTATGGAAGTTGGAAATGTAGGAAGCATCTCTCAGCATGCGTATTCTGCAAAATGTGCTCCAAGGCAGCAAATGCCACTTCTGAGCCTACTGCCTTTGTCAGCCATTTTACGCATAAGTAACGTTCTTGTGAGCGTGGCAGACATCTTGCAGAGAAATAGTATCACTTGTGCGTGGTAACCAGCAGGAGACATTGCTAAACAGTACCCATTTTTTATTAGCGCTGCTTTAACGAGCAGGAAAAAGATACTGTTTTATTTTTGAGCACTGTGAAGGCACTAGGAAATTATACTGCTCTTGAAGGCGGATAAGGTTATTAAAGAATTTTACTTTTATTACAGATATATCATAGTGCTGTGAGGTAGTCGAAGAGAAATAAAATTAAAGTACTGCACCAGCTAAAGAAATGCTGATACTTGTCCCTAAGTCAGTAACAGTTTTATGTTGAAAAGTCTGTGAAAGTAATTCACGAATAACTCACACTGGACTTAAGCCTTGATTTTCCTGCTCCCAGCTCCTCCGTTCCTTTCCCTTTTTTCTTCTATCCTGCTTTCATCTTGCTGGTAATCTAAATGTACACAGTGAGATGAGATACTGGAATTGGTAAAATAGAACTGCTTCCCATTAAACTACACATTCTCAATGAAAAATTAATAGGAAGCAAAGGATTCTGCTAAGAATTGTCAATGTAAAAATTCTGGCAACTTTCACTACATAATATGGTTCTTTGTCGCCACTGAACTTGTTTTTTCTTTCCAGCTCCTGTAAAGCACAACTGCAAAGCTAAAACCAGTAACAGAAATTAAAGTGGTGCACGGGGATGCTCCTTTGGAAGCCCTGTGTTCTGCTGAGCAGAGTGTGACGATGCTGCTCCTTGCATAACTGAACGAACAGGGAGAGATTAAGAATAAAAATAGAAGTGAAATAGCCAGTGTTGTCACATACAATTTGCCAGACTTTTGATCAGAAAAATATTTTCTATGACATTTTCTTAATCAGTAACTGAGATCAGCAGTGTTATTGTTCGCTGTAAGAATTGTAGGAATTATTGCCCGTACCAGCGCTTTACCTCAGCATTTTTTGCTCGGTTATTCATTCCATTTATGGGATGATGACTTTCTTGTTGTTTTTATAAGGTGGCTCTTTGCTTTTGCTCTTGTAAATGGGGTATGTTTGCCCATCCTGTGTTGCTTCATCTTTGTTTGGTGGCTGCCCCCACGTAGCCTCATCCTGACAGTGGTGACACACGCGTGGCACCACTACACGAGTCAGGCACTGCTCCCCAGACCACCCTTGACCCATTACTTCTCAATGCTGCTTTCCTCATGGGCTGTACCAGAGCCTTGTGAATAACCAAAGGATTGTTACAGTAGTTAAACTTCTTTGGTTTTGCCCAGGATTTAGTATATGGTACAATCTGGAGAACTTGAGGCTTGAGCTCTTGATGCTGTTGCACTTGGAAAAAGTAATAGCAGCAGATCACTGCGGAAATCTCAGTAGGGTATCTTTCACACAATATTGCGTATATTCAGATTAGTTGTTGGAACTCATAACTCCATATTGCTATAAAACTTTATGAATAAAACCCTGATGTTCTTGCACTGACTTGCTGGCACTTGTCCTCGGCTCATCCTGTCTCCTTGGAAAGTCTGTGGAAATTGCCATAATTTCATTGCCCTCATTTCTTTACTAGCCTAAGGAAGTACATGGCACCCACATCTTGAAGGCTCTCACTGGGACAAGAGAAGAACCCTCCTCCTCACTGTTCAGAGGCATTAGGAAGACACCCATCCAGTGGTGGATATAAACTAGCAGATATCTTTGGAGAGTTGCCCTGCAGGAAAGTACAGGGGCTATAGAAAGGATTCATGTCACTGGAGAAAAGAAACTGTCTGGCCACCTCAGCCCCTGGACTCTGGAATGGAGAGACCCCTCATGCCCAGAGAAGATGACGGAGAAGGCAGAGAGCCCTTTCCAAAAGACTGCCCAGAAAAGTGAAGACAATTGCTTTTGCAGACTCATGCTCACCAAAAGGAGACATGCTGCAGAAGGCACTGTAATGACAAAGGCAAAAGAGCAAATCAGTGGGGAGTGAGCTGAAGATTAAATAAGAGTGTGACAAAAAAGATTACTGGAAACTTCTATGGCACAGGGGTTAATTGGAAGGAAGAAAAAATTCAGACTGCTTTGTAAACATGCTGTCTACAGCATGGATATATAAGAATGAATACAGAAAAAGTGCTAAAAGGCAAGCAGCCAAACAAGTGAAAATAACTGAGTTTTCTCTTTGCTGCCCTGCCTGAAGAATTACTTTTTATTGTTCCTCAAGTTAGAGTTTCCTTAGCAAAATGAAATAAAGGAACATATTTTTTCTGATCCACCAAGAAATTGATTTGACTCAAAGTCAAATATTTTTAGTTGGGAGTATGTTTACTTTCTAAAACCTGGAAAGTGTATTTTAGAACATTCCAAAACAAAAACTTTTTTTCTTTTTTAAATGAAAATTTAGAACATTTCAGTTTGGAAATAAATAAAAAAATGTTCTCTTTTAAGATCATGGAGTCCAACTGATATATGATGCATCACATTATGTCTTCTGGTGCTACAACCTCGACCCATGGCAGGGAACTGGCCTTGTTAAATAACTCTTTGTATATGTATCCTTTATTTAACTCTTCCACCCTCTCTACTTGTCTCTCTCTCATCCTACAGTTTTGATTGAATTAAAAGCCTTAAACTTCAAGAATGTAGTATTTTAAACTTCTGATTTTCTTCACTGTGTTAAAAATGCTCACCATCTCCCAGCTCAGAAAGAAGAACTGGTGAAGACTGCCAGAATGCATTTGTGAAGGTTAGCTGCTTGCAGAAGAAGAGTTTTGTTTACAGTCAACCCCAGGGACTTTCCACTGGTGAGGAAGGCATTTGATGGGGCTAAGGTGTGGAGTAAGGATGTTGGGTAGAATCAAATCTCTCCTGCCTTCACAACCTCTGAGAGGAATTATTCCCTCTGTAGAGGTTTAAGGAGGGCAATGACAAAGTGGGTGATTTGTCACATGAAACAATAAAAGTGGGGAAAAAAGGACGGGGTATAGGGAAGGAGGCAGATTATGTTTGAAAGAAAAGAAAGCCAAAATTCTCATTATAGTCACTAGGAATTGTAAGAACAAAGCTGACACAATTACCTCATCATCTTATAATATCACAGAATCATAGAATCATAGAATGGTTTGGGTTAAAAGGGACTTTAAAGGTCATTGAGTTGCAGCCCCTCTGCCATGGGCAAGGACACTTCCCACTAGATCAGGCTGGTCAAAGCCCCATCCAGCCTTGTCTTGAACACTTCCAGCAATGAGGTATCCACAACTTCTTCAGGAGACCTGTTCCAGTGCCTCACCACCCTCACAGTAAAGAATTTCTTCCTAATATCTAACATAAATCTCTCCTTTTTCAGTTTAAAACCATTCCCGCTCATCTTATCACTACATTCCCTGATAAAGAGTACCTCGACATCTCTCCTGTAGACCCCCTTTAAGTATTTGAAGGCCTCTATGAGGTCTCCTCAGAGCTTTCTCTCCTCTAGGCTGAAAAAACCCAACTCTCTCAGCCTGTCTTCATAGGAGAGGTGCTCCAGCCCTCTGACTGTGTTCGTGGCCCTCCTCTGGACAAGTTCCAACATGTCGATGTCCTTCAACCTAAAGATTTTTACGCGACTCAGGATTTTCTGGGGGTGATTTATGCAACCTGACTTCAGCTCCAGTTTTGCACAGACTTTGAGAAACGTCTCAGACAGGCAACTAAATGCTGACCCTCTTCAAAAACTCCCATGCTGTACTCTCCTCTTTTCATGTCACATATTATGACTTTCATTTACATTTTTGGTTTGGCTGTGATTTCTATGGGCATTCATGTAAGCGCTTTTGTGTGTTCGTGTGAATCCATTCATGGGTACAATAGTTTTGGAAATTATTGTTAGCAAACCCACTATCCAATGAAGCAGATATTTTGAATGTTTTGGGGTTTTTTTCTCTTTTTAAACAATTACAGAAAGAGGATAGAACAATTTCGGATAGCAAATAAGACTATAAAAAGATCATAGCCTGAGAGCAAGTAGAATAAAAGAAAAATCTAAAATAAATTACTAATTTTAAAATATTTTTTCAGTTACAGTCATTAGATTACAAGGAATCAGACAATGAGATAATGAATGCTAACCCAAATGCCTTGATGAAATTCTCAAAGAAATAATAGAGACATACAATATTTTTTGCTTGTTTATTAAGGTCTCATTGTGGTCAGTCAAAATACCTGTTTTAAATGCTGTTACCTTTTAAAATAGTCTAATGGAAATGCACTCCCCTGATTGGAAAAAGAAGAGATTAGAGATTAGCTAGGATTCTCAAGAGATCTTCAATGTTTTATTATATCTTCTAGTTGATAATCAGCTTTCTCATTGCATTTTACTAATTTTCTAGTCCCTGTAAGAAACAATTCTATGTCTTCAATCATACTTGTCACCATTCTTTGTAACTTTTTGCTATATCCTTTCTGTCTTATGCGCTGTTGAAGATTCAGAAACATAATGGATCTATACAGTGGCATGAGGATGACTTCCGTTTCATTCTCCACTTCATTTCCATTTCCATTTCCATTTCCATTTCACCCTTCTTTCTTATCCCTTCTAGGACTCTGAAAGGGCCTTTCATGAGACTACCCACTGACTGTGTTTTGGCCTAAACTTAGGCAGAATGTACGAGCCAGATTTCCTTGTCCATATTGTAGGTAACTTCTTCAGCAAACTCTGTATTTTTAACATCATTATATCATCAAAATCTATTATTTTATTATTTATTTTATTATAACAGTTTAGTATTTATTTTATTATAACATTTTTACCCATCTGTCCACCAATTACTCTTTAGAGTAGATTCTATCACTTTTCTGCAATACATATTGATATCCTGACCAGCAGTTCCCATCTCGTCCATCAAACAAATTAAAAACAAAAAGAAGTTGTAGCACGAGACACCTCCCAGTCCCTTAGAACCAAGGCAGTTTTAAGAAGTTTCTCATGTTCAGGCATTCCACAGATCATTCCCTTTAGGAGTCCAGGATTTATCCCTAGACCTAGAGTTCAGCTGAAACCAGTAGGAGAGCAATAAAGAATATGTCCTAGGTGCTCAAGGATGAACGACACGGGCCCTTTTAAATTTGGAGATTCCCTCCCTCCAACTTTGCTTAGATCTATGATGTTTAGTAAGGATACTGTTTTAAAGATAATTCCAAATGTTTCCCCAAATAATAGAATTATTTTTTTCCTTGCAGTCTTTACTGGCTTGTTGAAATGAATTACCTTTCTTCTAATGAACCATGAAACAGGAAATATTAGTCAATCAGTTCTTAGCTACTAGAAAATTCTTGTTAACATGGAATGATTTATGCTACATGAAATCCATGCTTTAGAGTTGTTGCAAATTCATTCCTTATCGTCAGATCCCTGAAAAGTCACCTCTGTACCTGTATAAAAGGATTGTTAATACTGCTCAAGTTTGCCACAGCTAGATCATCTTAATCTTGAGGTGCTGTTCTCCAAGAGAGGCAGAAATTAAATTTCACTTCTTGTCTGGATGTCCAGCATACAGAGTTTGGTTCGTAAAAAGTTCTTCTCAAGCATCTTCTAAGTTATTAATTAAATTGCCTCTCTTCTGAGTAAACGGTTGCTGGGATCTTTAAAATGTCTGTGTTAAAGCTTGCTGTCGGGATGGTCTTGCTCCACTAAGAGTTACACATTGGCAGACTTTAATTAGAACAACTGCTCACAGCTAATGACCCACTCCAAGAAGGAGGCGGCGCGGGAGCTGGCTGCTCCACTACAGTGACCAGCCTGCTCCGTGCAGTATAGCATCTTTCCCAGACAGACAAAAATGTCTACCAGGAAATCTTTTATTGCTGCAATGTTTCACTGAGAGCAGTGCAATGGTTCTTAGAGCTCCACCCTGAAGCTCTTTGTGTAGTATAACATCTTCTGTCACTATGACAGCAACATTTGGAGATATCATGTTGTTTCTGACATCTTTCTGTTGTCTGTGACTTTCTGACAGTGAGTTAATTTTAGAAGAGCAAATGAACCCCATTCAGAGTGAAGTCTATGCTATAGTCACGCCCTAAAATTTGCCAGTGAGATACCTGTGTGGCAAAATGGGGTCTCAGCCCTTTGTCCATCTGGGAGGTCTGCACAGGTCATTGCTCCTAAGTAAGGGGTGAGCTGGGATGAGCTCATGGCTCAGGGGACAATGACCCACTGCTTCTCCCTGGCAAATTACACAGGAGGAGTCTCACGGAGTCTTCGCAGAAGTATCGGTGCACTCTTCACTTAGTAAAACCTAAGAAAGGCAAGGTGTAGCCAGCCCGTCCATCACCACCTGGGTTTGTAGCCCATCCCCAGCAGAAGTTTCTGTTTATTTCTGTTTGTGCCCGCTTCCATATTTGTGTTTCTATCTGTATAATCTTTTCTGAAATTATTGGCAAGCTCTGTATGGATAACCTTGTCTTTAATTCCATTTCAGCTTGAATGAGCAAGTCCTGGCAGAGACAACTTAACTGAACATTTAATTCAGTTTTGACATTTTTTTTGTCATTAGTTGAAATTTGACTCAGTCACATTTACTGTAACCATCCTTGCTATGCAGCAAGTAATCTCAGAGCAGGCTTATGCATTTTTCAGATCTTTATATGATTCCACAGTATAAAAAAAATGCCTACGAATCTTTCTACCTCTTGACACAGGAAAATTATTCTCATTACTCCCTTTACTCCCTACATAGATATGGAAAAAAGAAAAATGTTTCCTATGGGATAGCAGTTATAAAATGTGTGACAGTTCCTGAAACCACTGATTCAAAAACTTTAATATACATGATTAGCACTGAAATGAGGAAATAAATTCAGGTTTTAGGTTCAGACTGAGTGATGTTTAATCTCTTTATCTTCAAGGTAGAGACAGATATTCTTTGTGTGTTCAAGTTATGCACACACTTTGAAGAATAAACAAATATTGAAAACAAGTCTTTTAAGTTTGTCTTTTTAGAATGATTTTGAGTTTCCAAACCTCCTCATGATTTTGCTTATTTCAAAATCATATATGCATCTGCTAAAGACATTTGAGATTAATAAGAAGAGCTGAGACTTCACTAGAGTGGAGGAACATTGGAACCAGTACTACACAATTGTATAAAGTGCATAAAGTAAGCAGTAAGAAAAAAGGTATTTTATTGTGAGGTTTTCAGTTATCACACTCTGAAACTTGAAATGGAAACACGAACAGGTAAAAAATTAATATAAAATGACACTTAATTTTAAATCAGCATTTTTCTCTTGAATGCCGTGTTCCAAACAATATTTCCTTACTATACAACAAAATTACTTCAAATTTATCTGGTCAATATGATAAATTTGCTGACTCTGTTTCTCAGAAATTTCTGGATGGGAAGAATTCTTGATAATCTCTGGCTGAACAGTTTTGTACTCTAGTCACTGTCCAAAGTCAGTCTTCCAGGCAAAATATCATACTCCTCAAAATGTTTGAGTGCATGATTTCTGCCCATAATAAAAGGATATTGCTGTGCATCATTGTTTAAACTCCCGAGCAGCTTCATTTATATGGGAGTATACACTGTATTATTAGTTACAATAACTGTGCATAACTTCATTTTGTTGATATACTGCTACTGCTCAGTATCATTGTCAATACCTAATAGCATAAGGTAAACCTAAACCAGTTTGCACTTAGAACAATAACTTTAATGGTGCTTAATGGTCATCAGAATAGTCCTTAAAATTTTTGATTTTTTTTTTTCTTTAAGCTTGGTTTTGGGAGCAAATAAGTTAATTCCCAAACAAGAGCAGTTTTTTACCATTTTGTCTCTACTGGTAAATTGTTCACAGTAAAATAATTAGAGTCTAGCAAACAGAAGCAGAAATAGAACTTTATAAACTCAGAAGAAACAGAAGTTGAGAGGGAAAATATGGCTGGCATTTCAACAAATCATCGAATATGTTGTATATGTAAACAAATGAAAAATACCAAGTAAGCAAGCTGAACATTTTATATAAAAAATGGTTTAAAAAGGGAACAAGTAGTATAAAGTTACTTAACTAAAATGAATTATACCAAGAATTTCAAGAATTGCATTTACATTAATGCAAAATGTGCCTCCAGATCCACAGACGGTCTTGATACCTACAGCTGGATCTCACATTTTAAAAGGTCTAACATTGAATAACAAAGGATTTAAAGTTATGAAGTTTTCATTTTGTTTGTAATGTTTTCATCCTAAAACTGCTATATCTCCTTGCAGTTTTATCGTATGTTCTGTCCAAGGGAACACTTTTTAAAAAGCATTTATCCAACAGTAAGATGAGCTGATGCACCACTGAGGACAGATGTGGCTGAGTTATACACATCACATTGAAATAAAAAAATTATTATGCCATGCAAGTACTCATAATCTTTCCAATAAGTCTGGAGAAGAAAAGGTACAAAATCTGATAACATAATTACATTTAATAGTAAAAAAGGAAAGCTAATCTGTGATTACACTTAGGAAGTAACATAACTCATGTTGCTGGAGTATGTCTGTCCAAGAAAAAGAGGTGTTTTTTCCCTTGGGCTGTGAGACTAGCCAATTTCATAGGCAATAAGTTGGCTATGGTCTACTGTGTATCTATGGGACAGTAAAGAAAAGAGGATGCTGGTGATCATAGAGATGTAAGGTCGTTACAGTGTGGTTAGCTAAAAGCAGTTTTAGACTCTGAAATGTAACATAACAGAACATAGGGAGAAAGTCTATCCCCTTCAATTATTCTTAGCAGGTAGGGTTATCTCTCATTTTTGTACCAGGCTTCATGTTTCTTTTCAAATGCTATTGCTTCGTGATGTGTTTTACACAGCAAACAAAACACACCCACAAAAGCATGAATATTGAAATTTCTGGATTTCTGGATGGATGGAAGGAAGGAAGGAAGGAAGGAAGGAAGGAAGGAAGGAAGGAAGGAGGAAATTAACAAGGCACAAGAAAATTGAAGAGAATTTTCTATATAAAACTCATCCCTAAATACAATAGTTTCTGGGGAAACATTCTGATCCAACTGCCTGTATCCCCACAACTTAGTACATTGCCCCATGGAGGAAGCTGGTCCAGTGATTTTCCTTTGTGCCATTGTATCATCTCCTTCCTCTGAAGTCTGTAATAGCAGTTTTGTAGATCCTGCAGTGCTGTGCCTGAAAAACACATTTTCTTCCTCTGCTGCAATTTAATCTCAATAATATTGTTTGCAGCCTCACTGAATGTACACTTTATCTTCTTCTTGTATAGACGGTTTACAGAGCTCCAAATATGTATTTTTATCTGCTGCAATGTTTGAATAAAGTTTTACAAGGGCAGATTGACTTTCAGGATAGTACAAGTCAATGAGTTTCCATCTTCATTTATTTGATCCCTGCCATTCCATGTCTCTTCATTATACTCGGGTCAGCAATTTTATCCCCTATTTTAGAACTGAAATTCCCTGTAATCAGAGGATGCTGAAAAAATTCTTCTCTAGTGTAATTTCACTGTAGTCAAAGTACTCACACGAGGGATGAATTTGGCTGAGAATATTTGGCATAAAGTCAGTGAGTTACTACAGCTGCTCTAGGTCTCTTTTTTTTTCATCACCCTTGGCTGCTCTACTTGGTGCTTAAACTTGAGTAGTGGTCAGATTTATTGGGGTTCTTTAGAGAGGGATTAAAATAAACTTGACACAGCCTGAATTATGTCCTAATACATGGTGTTCCTTACTCAGATCACTCTCACACCTGTACAAGCAGCCAAAACTGAGGACCCTGAATGGGAGGTAGGAGCTGAAGATGTAACATATTCACTACAACTAAAGGAAACAAGGAGTATTGCATGTCTTAAACCTTGAGAACAAAACTGAGGATATAATATGAGCTTTATCTGTAACATAGTATTGTTTGCACAATGTTAATTTCTGTTAAAAAATGCCCCCAAAAGGGTGCAATTTTGATCCTGACTACAGACTAGAGTACTCTGTATAGCAACATGAACATGTTTTTGTGTTCTCTGTCCCTTGGCTTACACCACTAGAAACTCCAATAAGATCTGGTGGTGTTCCATTACTCTTCTGTGCCTGATGCAAAAGATATGGTTGATATAAATGATATTTTTCCATTGACATGGAAATTCCCATAGTGAATAATTATGCCAGCAATATTTGTCCTTAAATTTGCACGGTGACAATATCTGTAGAAGAGTTAAAAAAGATGTTAAATCACTTTTTTTTGGTGCCATGTTTACTTTATATGGAGGTAGATTTAGTGCTTTCCTTGATCACCTGCAAGGGCCTAAAGGGATGATTTTCTGTTGGAATATGAGGAGATCTTTTTGCCTTGGTGGGAGAAAAATCCAGACACATTTTGTTTCATTTTCCTATCACATCCTCTGAAGCTTTGGAATAGGTCATGTCAAGTGACAAATTATCTAAGTGACATTAAAAATCTCAGACCTGTCTCACCTCTTCACAAATTGATGTTTAGGAAAAACCCCAGATTTTTAGGTATGGAAGGAATTTTTGTCCAGGTTACAGCAGGTGTGTTCTCTCCATGATTTGAAAATTTTACTTAACATGTCCTTCCTATTACAGGAAAATCAGATTTTGGTAGCAATTCTAATGCTCGTATCTGTCTCTCTTATTTGCGAAACACATTGTAACTGCAGCTCTTGTTCTGTTGTTTTGGTTTTTTTCACAAGTTTATGAATTTATGATAGGATATCAGCAATATTGCTCCAGTGCCTGTACCTGTTGTAGCAGGCTCCAAGCAGAGAGCCCTGCTAAGCCATTATGTATTTGAGTGGTTTTCTTTTCATTCCAGCAGCACTTGTTATTTGCTCTTCTTTATATGTTGCATACCTCATCCATAGTGCCTATTGCCTCTCTAACAATACCATAACAGTTATGCATATGATCTGAGGAGATTTAATCTAACAATTTCCAGTCCGCATGTGTAAACTCTCACTAGGTATTGAGCTGAAGCATATTTAAAAATGACACCTTACAGAGAAAATGAAAAAGAGAATAACTGAATGGCTGATTTGATGAGAAGTGTCCAAATTCACCAAGCCATTTCTATAACTAGCTTGCACCTGGTTAAGTATCAGTAAAAATAATTTGCTGAAAAAAGCTGTAAAATAAAAACAAAACAAAAGTGAGAGAAATCATATTGAACATCCTGTGATATTCCCAGGATGATGGGTTTGAGGTTTGTATGGATGCCTTGGTAGGCCATGACAAGCCATGGGAAAAACTAAACTGCCTCTTTATACTCTGAAGGCAGGCCGGAGAGCAAAATGGAACTGAGTTTGGTTGTTTGCTTCCAGGACAAGTCAACAAGGAATGGGATGAGGAGAGCAGGGACTAGCTAGTATGTCTGCCTAGTGTAGATATTTGGCAAAAGGTCTGAGATGGCATCTAGAGGTCATATTTTCTGCTGCTGGCCAGGAGTAAACGGCCATGGTTCCTCCTGGAGACCACTGTTCTGGAGAGTTGTCTCCAAGCTGAAAAGCTCTCCAGGAACTGGCAATGTTATTCTATGGAGACAAGCAAAAATTTCACTGTAGAAAGGCTGGTGTGTGACAGTGTGCATTCTATCCCATATTCATACACAGAAAAAACAGTGACCTTACTGAGCAAACAATGTCTTGATAAAAAAATCTGTCATTTCATAGAAGAGATAAGAGAAGAACAAATCTGTTTTAGTATACACAAAGCATAGTCTTGCAGAAGATCTGTCCCTAAGAATTAGGTCGGCTTTGTAGTTTACCTTTTTTATGTAGTGGAACTTCATTATTTTAGCTGAATTATTGATGTACTTTATATTCATGCAAAGGAGCTTAGTTGTATTTTAATATGTTTTGTTCAGTTAAGAGAAACAGAAATCTCCCTTTCAGGGTTGTTTTCCTTTCATAGTTGTTTGTAGGAGGGACCAAATTCTCCCTTGTTTTTGAAGGCAACCACTCGCACAAAAGAAATAATTTATTATTTGGGTTTAAGTATGTATGTATGTTGATGGCTGTGCATATGCCTCTCTTTGTGAAATGATATACACAAATACCCTGTAAGTAGTAAATAATGGTCATTTTGAGACTTACAATAGTATTTTTGGAAAAAAATTTAGTTTTGTAACTCAGGGACCTCTAAAATAGCAAACAATTATCCACCCTGTCTGCAACAGTAAAGATGGATAATATAGCAACGTGATTTAAAAATTGATCTTAGCTCTACTCAGCTGAGCATAAAGGAAAATATATGACCTGCTGAGGAGACATAGTGAGCCTGCAGCATACAGTATATCACTGTCAAAAATTAGAAAAGTCTTTAAGACCTCGCTACTAAGAATGGAGTTTTCCATCTGATGTAAATTTCTAGCTAAACTTTTATTTGACCTTGAAAAAACTTAAATTGTAATCAACGATCAGATCGTACCAGCAGTGCAGGTGAAAATTTCATTCTATGTATGTTCCAAGAGCACCTGTGAAAGGAAGTAACTGTCCCTGATTCAGCTGGAGAAGCTGGAAATCTTTCTATGACAGTATCATAGGCTTCCACAGGGTTATTTTAGACTTTTACATCTTCAGGCTACCGGCTCCATGAGAACTAGTCCACTATCTAGTTCTATCTTTAAGCAAAATATAAAGGACTGGATTTAGGGCAGAGCTTAACAGTCTGCAATTCCCAATAAAGCAACTCAAATAGGAGACAGAATTTTTGAACTTACCTCCTATTGATCACAGAATCACAGAATTGTAGTGGTTGGAAGGGACCTCAGAGATCATCGAGTCCAACCACAAAAAAAAAA
>NW_015091043.1:1898738-2094250 GCF_001431845.1 Calidris pugnax
AGGGGTCTGGATATTTAGGGAACCCCCTGTCCTACTACTGAAGACTGAGGCAAAGAAGGCATTTAGGACTTCAGCCTTCTCCTCATCTTTGGTCACTATGTTACCTCCCTTATCCAGTAGAGGATGGAGGTTCTCCCAAGACCTCCTCTTGCTATTGATATATTTATAGAAATTCTTTTTATTGTTTTTAACATCCAAAGCCAGGTTGAGCTCTAGGTGGGCTTTGGCCTTCCTAATCTTTTCCCTACATAACTTTGCTACACCTTTGTAATCTTCCTGCGTGGCCTGCCCCTTTTTCCAAAGGTCATAAATTCTCCTTTTTTCTCTAAGCTGTGACCCTATCTCTTTGCTCAGCCAGGCCGGCCTTTTCCCCCGACGGCTCGCTTTACACCGCGTAGGGATGGCCCGTGCCTGGGCTTTTAATACTTCCTCCTTGAAAAACACCCAGCCTTCCTGAACACCTTTGCCCTTCAGGGATTCCTCCCATGGGACTTTTCCAACCAGTGATCTGAAAAGGCTGAAGTCCGCCCGCCGGAAGTCCAAGGTTGAGGTTTTGCTAGCCCCCTTCCTTACCTCTCTGATAATTGAAAACTAATGATTCCAAAATGCTGCTCAGGTGCTGCCACAAAATTTGGCCAAAAGGAACTAATGTATGCTTGAAAGCAGAAATTTAAAAGTGCAGATGTGTTCTTACTCAGATGAAAATGGGAAAGAATTAGGCAAAAGCTCAGCTACAGGAATTAAAGCTAAAGTGCTTTACATGTCATTCACCACCAGCTCTGAGAGCATAGGCTGTCAGTTTCTGCACGCTGGATGATGCATAGTTATTTATTAAAATATGATACCTTGGCAGTGCGTCTCAAGTGCTGCAATTCAGTTTCTCCGTAGCTATCGGAGGCTGGTGGGTACTTCTAAAAAAGTAATGGCAAAACACCTCATTGCTGAGTGTTTTGCCAGCTGGCATCAGTTCCAACAGCAACAACAACAAAGTGGGTTGGGTTCATCCCTGGCAGGCACACTGAAGATGCACAACAGATGTTTACCTCACATCAGGCAGCAAAATTTCATCTTCATTCCTTGCAGCTGTGTTAGGTCTCTGTCAGGTAATGAACATGAACCAATTTTTACATCTGTTACACATGTTGCTCCCACTACAAATATTAATAATGCAACAAAATGTAAAGGAAATAGTTAATAGGCTAAAACAAGTTTGTTAATTTAACCACTGCTACTTTGCACCTTTACCTGTCTGACCAATGGCTCTGGATTTTCTCTGAAATGGAATAGCAGGAACTGGCTATTGAAAATGATGTCACCCCTCTTTCTCCCTTGAGAACTGCTGTTTGACTTCAGATCCCTGAAAATAGTACTGCTGTCCTTGTATTCAAGACCTGCTCACCTTTTTTATTTTTTTTTTATTTTTTTTTGGTATGTACATATCCCAGGAGATTGTCCTGCCAATCATTTTTTGAATGCTTGCCATTGAAATTTTTCACTGTTTATGAATGGAGGACATCTGGACACATTTTAGCCATTTTTAATCAGAAGAGAAAATAAATTCCCTTTCCTTTCCCTTCCTTCATCAGTAAAACATTTTTTCTCCACTAAGTTCCATCTTCACATCAAATAGTTAAATCAAAAAACAGTGATTCTGTTTATGATCTCATTATCACTACTTTTAAACTGAACAAATCTTCTGAACTCAGTGGAATTAAACTGATTTTGAACAGAAGTGAGAGAAAATTCCACTCTTTCTAGAATTTCTTACATAGGTCAGAGTGACTTACAGCTGTCTGAAAACTGATTAAGAAAAATGGCTAACTTGAAAGGTGTGCACTTAAAAGACTTTTAGAGGCACTTATAGAGAGCTCTACATAATTTAGTGGGGCTGGCACCAGAACGGTTACGCAGAAATTACTTTTTGAACTTGTAAAACTAAATAGCCTGCATAATCTCTGTATATGATTTTAACACATCCTGTTGCTGGTAAAGCAATCTTTTATCTTTTTCAGGTATGTTGATTGTCTAAAAATATGGAAGATCTATTACATTGCCTTTCTGTTAACTTTTCTAGGATTTGTATTTAGGAAGCACAGAGAACATGCCTATTCAAAAGCCTGGAAATTAATTTCTGTTGGTTTTGTTCATTATTTGCTTTCCCCATTCGATTAATTCTCTCTGGGAATAGTTCCAAGCCCATCTTTTGGCAGACCTGTCAAAGCACCCTGGAGAAAAGCACTCGGTAGATCTTCTGAGGACTAATGTCCGTGTGGGTAGCTGTGCTGGTGCTGTACTGTGCATTCCAGAGGCTGAGTATATAGGGTGGGTTAGTGAGAATAACCTATCAAGACAATGTGGGGCACAGGGTATTTTCAGCTATTTTGAGATTTCCGACTAATTAATTATGAAAGACATACATCACTTGACTTAATCTTAGAGATTGTGCTGGACTCTGGGTGTACGACCTGTGTGGAAGGCACAGCTGTGGTGTCCTCACCTTGGCCAGTGCCATGTGGCATCCTTGCTTCGTGCAACTGAGTGTGAATTTCACTCAGAATTTTCCTCTGAATGGTTTCAAGCTGAAGGTTTCTCTGATGTTAAGAAGTTAATTCAAATCCCAAGGGTTGTACCCATACAAGAAATCTCATCGACGGAGTAGGAAGAATGAGGAGAGAAAAGATTCCATTGCACAGTGATGTTGCTGCTGTTCTTATCCCAATCATTATGTTTTTCCTATAGATTTATTTCATCCTTGTTATTTTCTGTTTTTTGCAGTCTACCTGTCCACAAGTACACTGTTGTACCCACAGGTACTCCTTGCCACTCCTTGTCTGTGCAGAGCTGCACCATTTTCACCAGCGCAGAATGTGGCCCTGCTTTCTCAATTGCTAGTTCATCGAGCTGCATGAAAACCACTTCAGTGATTACCACTTCAGGAAAGGAAAATGGGAAAGTTTTTCATGTACCTGACTGAGCTGTTGAGATGGAGAGGAAATACAGAAACAATCTACACACCCATACGGTGCATCTCCCGTATGTGTACCCACAACACGGGGAAGGTAGTGTGAATGCTGTCTCATCCCCTGAGCACACAGCTGCTGCATTCAGAGGCATTTTGCAGGTGGCTGAGTCTTTTTTTCAGGTTTTAGTTCCTACTGGGGGTGTCAAACTCTTTCTGATGTAGGTTTTCTTTTTTTTTTTTTTCCTTTTAACAGGAACTAGAACCTGAAAGGAACTGAAAACATCCTTTGAAATGCTGCAAGTATGGCAGCTGTGCATTGGAGATGGGAGTGAGGAAGGAGGAACTGGGTATTACAGAATGAATCTTTTTTATGTGACAGAAAATCTACAATATTTAAAGTATTTTCTTGTTAGAAAAGCTCTCAAACCTTTTAAAACATTTTTTTTTGTCCTCTGTAGGCTCAAGGATGTGTAGAGGGAAAAAATCCCACCCAATTAGCTTTCTTATATTTAAACAAGTGCATAAGAATAGCTGTCCTGAGTTAAACCAATCCTCTGCCAAGACCTGGACCCTGTCTCTTGCACAAGCCAGCGATGCATTTTTAGGGAAGAGCTAAGGGGGGGGACAAGAAGGATGCTCTCCTGTTGCATGGTTCCTGCCTCCACTGAGCTGAACCTTTGTGACTTCTTGATGCTGAGATGGTGCACACCCATTTAATATTTTTTTTCTTATATAATAGCTTAAATTAGCACAATCAGTTTTGAATTTGAATAATCTGTTAACATCTAGAGCATAATAGAACAAAGAATTTCACAGCCTTACTATATATTCTTTGAGAAAGCATTTCCTTGTCTTTATTTTGAACCCACCATCTACCTTCTTCATTATATTCAAATGTATTATTGACATAAGTGATGTACAGCTTAGGTGATGAAACTGTTGTGGTTGTGACATACCAGTGTTTGGCAGGTGAAATAGTTGTCTTGCTATTTTATTTATGCTGTTAAAATTTTACATTTAAATGCAGAATTCTCTATTGTGGTAACAATTATCTGATTCTGTGAGCTTTTATTTATTGCTCAGCGTATCAGCATGGGACTGGCAAGGAAAACTTGTATGCTTATTTTCTCTGTAGTGGTCAGTGTTGGTAAAATGTTACCACAGAAGAAAATAAGTACAGTGAACTTTTATTCTTCACCTCTGCCATGAAACAATCAAAAATGACAACTACTTAAAAGGCTAATGAAGCATGTTTGGAGCACTCAGCTACAGCTGGATTGATGCAGACTAGGAGCTCTAAATTAGCAGATTTGCAACAGACAGCCAAAATGACTAAGGCAAATAAACCCAACTTTACCCTTACCATTTAATTCGTCTAATGAATCTGGAAAGTAACAATATTTTGTCAATGCTGAGATTCCTGCAGAATCCTTGAACACAGAGGGGAAAAACTGGTCCCCATCAAAAGAACAAGTAAAAGTAATTTCACTGTTAATGCTGGAAAAATACAACTTTTCCTTCTGTCCACCACTGATTGCACTTTTGAGAACAAAGTGGTATTTTAAAGGCATTTATGTGAATTAGTTGCCAACTTCCCACTGACAGAGACCTTGGAGACTACATTACTTCAAAGTCTTTTGAAAATTTCACCTTCAGCAGTGGAGCAGTGCTGAGAAGACATCAATAAAACAGCCCCCCAAATGAGTCAGAACTAGGCTTTGAGCTTAGTCCAAGAGACTATAATGCATAGTACACATACAAAATAGTGACATATAGGTAATATAATATTTAAAAAAAAGACAAGAAACTTATGTGACATTTCTTCAATAGATAGCTATTTCAGTCAACAGAAGTGAAGGTTTTGACATTTGGGTTAGTTTTTTGTGTGAAGAAAGCTTCCTCTTCATGGATAGCTCACTTCAGGGAAGGGGAGAAATGCATGCAAAAAGATCACTTACTCTCCACCCCGCCAAAAAAAGAGGCCAAATAACACCTCCACTCCTCAGCAGAGATAGAAATAATGGTGAGCAAGCTGGACTCTGAACACCCTTGGTGACACCAGAACCCATGGACTTGTGCAACAGAACAAACATCATAATGCCAATTATTATTAAAGTTCAATAATATTGTCCTCTATCCAAAGCTATTGTTAAAGCTCAGGGAACTGCTGGATGCCCTCATTTCACTGACAATCAAGCAGGTAGACTGATTCAATATTTGGTTCTTTTGATTAACAGCTACTTACTACCTGATCATTTTCATCACCTCTAATTTTCATCTTGAGGCGCTACTCTGGATTAATTTTGTTTTACACATTGTGATTTCATTAAACTCAAAAGATACATAGATATTTAAATTAGAGGCAAGTTCAAAATAATCTATGCTGTCCCAGATGCATGCACACTCAATGAAGTTACATCTTCTTCTCCAACATATACATAATTGTTTTATACAGTATACGTAGTATCAGGACACTACCACAATGGTTTTTTTGGATCCTTCAACTTTTTTTTACATGGCCTATTCACTGTTATTAGAAGACTATAATAATAAAATTACACTAAAATAATATAATAGGCAGTGAGTAACAGTTTGAGAGTTTCCACTGGTTCAGAAAATATATCTTTACAGTACTAGGACTCAAATTCCAGGTATAACCTGTCAAACAGTTGACTCAATGGGCCAATAACCCTCTCCAGCTCCTGTGCATATTAAAAAAATTGACCACTTGCATGCACTGAAGGATGACTTCAACTACACAGACAAAAATAGGTGTGACTAAAACAATAATGTCAGCAATTAGTTAATTAGTTAATTATAGAATCATAGACTTACAGAATGGTTTGGTTTGGAAGGGACCTTTAAAGGCCATCTAGTCCAACTCCCCTGCAATAAACAGGGACATCTTCAACTAGATCAGGTTGCTCAGTTTCCTGTCCAACCTGACCTGGAATGTTTCCAGGGATGGAACATCAACCACCTCTCTGGACAACCTGTTCAAGTACCTCACCACCCTTATTTTAAAAATATTTTCCTTATATCTCATCTGAAGCGCACTTTGTCAGCCCATGTCCAGCTTTTCAGCCAACAGTACCTCCAAGTCATTCTTGGCAGGGCTCTTCTCAATTCTTTCATTACCCAAAGAGTATTGATACTGGTGGTTGCCCTGACCTGTGTGCAGGCTCCTGCACTTGGCTGTGTTGAAGCTCATGAGGTTCACATAAGCCCACTTATCAAGCCTGTCCAGGTCCCTCTGGATGGCATCCCTTCCCTCAGTCATGTCAACTGCACCAGTCAACTTGGTGTCCCCTGCAAACTTGCTGAGGGTGCACTCAATCCCACTGTTTATGCTGCTGATGAAGATATTAAGCAGGTCCCAATACATACCCCTGAGAGACACCACTCATCACTGATCTCCACCAGGTTATTTAGCTGCTGACCACTGGTCTCTGGAGGCAACTATCCAACCAGTTCCTTACCCACTGAACTTTGACGTATATATCAGCCATTCATGCATAAAGACCATAAGATTAAGTCCCAGAGGACTGTTATATGGATCTTCTGCTATAATCATGGTTAAATTAACCTTCCAAATTCTACCAGAAGTTGGTAAAAAATGTGCTTTTACTGAATGTGGTCTTCAAGAGGCCTAGAAATTTACTCTGAACTTTCAACTTACTCTTCTGTATCTTTATGTTTAACTTGGAAAAAAAATAGCTTTAGTGAAAAGTTTATATTTTTTCAAAGCAGGGATTTTTATTCTTTTGCAACTTACATAAATTGACAAAAAAGTCACTGAAGATGTGTTTGAGAGGTTTTATTAGTTTCTTAATAATGTGATGTTGTTAAGGCTTTTAATTCCATTTATGTCTATGGTTTGTGAAAACACAGTGTCAAGAAGGCTTAAGAGAAGCCATGAGTAGTCATCAACACCATTTTATGACATAATTTGTGCAACGTTCCTGAAGCCATACAAAATAAAACGTAAAACTTCACAATCTACTACACCTGTGGTCTTTCAGAACATCTATTTTGCTTCTTCTGCTGGTGAAGATATTACAGGCAGTAGGAGGTGTGCTGTTGGAAAGGTAAAAACAAGAGTTTCTCTGACATCTAGCTTCATGCTGAAAGGTGGCTTGGAAATTGTCATAACTGCTGCCTGAGATAGGTTTGTTATTTGTGTTTGCCCTCTATGTACAGCTGTAAAATACCTACTAAAATTTCAATGGACCAATATTTTCAACTCAGAACTTAGAGCCAAAAAGGAGGGGATTTTAGAGACAATCAGCCTCAGAGAAATGATCAGGAATGTGAAAAATATGGTGGTACAATGTCGTAGAAAGCTTCATCTTGAAAAATATGTCCAACAACTACCTTTTTTCAGGAAGTTTCAGAGGTCTGAGAAAAATCCTCGGACTGTTGTCCAACATCAGCTGGAAGAGTCTTCACACCACATGGAAAGAAAGGGATTGGAAAAGAAGAAAAAAATGGTGATGGCCCATCCCAACCAGGCTGGTCCAGTAGGCTAGCATGGGAAATCACTAAACATAAAAGCTTTGATGAAAGACACAAAGCACCTAAAAAGCCTTAGATGTAGACAGCACTAAAGGCATTTTTGTTGCTTGACTTCAGAGAAAGCTGGCCAAGACACACTTGCATCTGGTGCTGGAACGAAACGTCCTCATCGTTAGCATTTCCCTCCTTAATCTCACTTAACGCGCAGTGCAGCGAGTTCAGCTGCAATGTGTGTTTGCCCACTCGCTGTGTTTGTCGTGTGGGAGCAGTTAAACCCCTTGCCAGCACGGAGCTGTGCAGCCCAGCTCTCACTGAAACCTGCCTCCTCAACAGCGGTGCGGAGGAAGGGCAAAGGCTGGGGAGCCTTCACGCTCAGTATTTCATGCCTGGTCAGCTGCATCCCACTCTACCAAAAAAACATTTTATGCAGAACTAATTTTATTGTAAGAAAAGCATTTCAGGGGCTGTTACCATACCTGCGATATTTGAAATACGAATTCAGAATTCACAGCTTATCAATAAAAACACATTGACTTTCACGGAGGTTGTCTGGCGAATTCGCGTACGGCAGTACAAACATTTACTTACATCATGTTCACAGCAGATAAACCGCAGTTGCTAACAGTTTGTTAATTAGATCTTAGTTAAGCTTTGTCCTTCCTGCTTTTGTGCAACCCTTTAACATTTGAGGATGCAATTTGCATGCATCAGTCAACACAAGGACTGAAGGAAGCGCTTGTTTAGGTAATAAGATAAGGAGGTGCTCTCTCCACTTTTGGGTTTTAGCCGCCACAGAGGTACCAGTTCCCAGGATTCATAGCTGCTGCTGCTTATTCAGGCAGCTCTGTGGTTTGCGCTGCATATTAATTTCTGTCCAACACGGGAATTCAATTTGTACTGTACATTTCATTTCTTCACAGATTTAGATTTATTTCATGTTCTCTGCTTTTAATTAACTCTCTGGCACAGCTGCTGGACAGGATATAAAAACTCATTGCTCTCCCTGCCTTACGAGTACACCACCAATCATTTACCGCTTAGATGGTGGTGCAGGAGCTATCAGTTTCCATGGCAACCAGGGCCGTGGTGATTGATTCCTTGCCAGTGTGGCATCACCACAGGGAGCGAGGCTTGTGATTTTTGTATGCTTGCAACATCCATCTAATTAAAATGGGATTAGAGAATCATCCCTGTATATGTTCAACAACTGCACTGCAATCCATTTATGTAAATGTCAACTCTATTCAACACAGTAGTTGAAGTGTTTATGAAGAAACAGTTGCTTTTCTCCCAGTGTCTTTCAATGAGGGGAGGGATAAAAAGAGAAAACTGTATAGAGCCTTATTTTGGTTACTAAAAAATAATAATAATAAAAAATAATAATTTCACCGATGCTTGAGTGCTATGCAAATTCTATCCTGTTTCCGAGACTGAATCATGACTATAGGGAGCAAAGATGGCAGAGCTGTTACGGCTCCGCTGATGTGCTGGTGGCTAACCTGGGAAAATGGGCTGAGCCTGTCCTGGAAATTCATTAATTAATTTAGTGTGTATGAATTATTTATTTGTCAAAAGCCTTTAATTCATATGATTGATTTTAGTTCACTGCCATCTCCTGAGAGCAAAGTAATCCTTGTGCTCTCATAATTTTTCTTTCATAGAGCATTCCTCAAGTCTTACAACAGTTACTTGGAAATTTGTGAAGTCTTCACAGATCAGGCAAGATGACAGATCAGTAGTATGCAAGGAGACTCCAGATGAAAAGAGAAGCTTAGGGATTTTTTGGAGGGCTAAAAGTGAAGCCGGGTTCTTTGGAGGATCGTTAGATGTAAATGCAAAGGAAAAAAAGAGAAAGAAAAGGACAGAGGGTGACTGATCTGTTAGGATATTTTCTTTATATATCACCATTTCTTCCACATAACACTGACAAAATAGTCTGTTAACATGAAAAATGACAGTTTACAGTACCTAATGGTCTCATGTCTGTATGCATTTCATTTTGCAATCTACTCCTGTATTATAAAACTTAGACCCATTGTATAAATTATAGATAAAATTAATAGCCCATGGGATTTTATCTAAAAGCCCATTGATCCTAGTCACATGGTTAATTTTTTTAAAAAGGCTATTTCTTCTCACAACAGAAGTAAACTGACTGTATAGCAGGCAACAATATGCAGATGGTAGAAATGTCATGTACCACCCAGGAATGCTGTGTTTTATTATGCTCCCATAATAAAATCCTCCCTCATGAACAAATCCAGCCCCGGTCTTGAAGGCCAGAAACCACAGTGTCAGAAAACAGAGATGACTGATTTTGGTACAGAGGAATCATTCTGTTGGGGCAGCTGCAGAAAAACTGAATTACTGGTCAGAAGCACAGAAATGGAGATAGCCAGGATGAGAACATAGTGAGCGTTTCTGAAGGAACTCTTCCTGAAATTTCTAACAAATTCATTCTGCCAAATTACCTGAGGGGATGTGCATGAAGCAGCAACTGCAAGATCTCTGTCCTGCCCTTCTTCTAGCTTTGGGTCCCTGTGAGAGAAGGCAGGTCCTCTGGTTGAACGTCAGGTCTCCTAACCACAGCAGTAAAGAGTATTTGCCCCTCTTTAGTCCCCAGTACTTACACAGGAATAACTCCTTTTATGTCCAGATATACCTGGACTAGAGGAATAACTTAGCCCAACCCAAGCCTGCAGAGGAAAGCAGGGATCTATCCCTTCTCCTCACAAAATGTGGATTGGACTCAGGCTAAAAACTCAGCCAAACACATATATTGCTGCCTCTTCTATGTCCTTATGACAAATAGTTCACTGTCAACACAGCTGTGAAGCCATTGCATGTCCTTCCACAGAAACTGTACAGATATGGGGCTGAAGATTGATTGTACCTCACACAAGTTATGATAAGAGGTGACACAACAACTTTGGTTCAAAATTGTGTAATCCACCTTATTGTCTATCCAAAAAAATCCTCCAAAACAAGAGCAACCAACCAACCAACCAAACCAACAAAAAAACCCAAAACCAGAAAAAGACAAAGCTAGTAGCAATAAAAAAAATCTCTAGGCATTTTTCTGCCAAACTGAAAGCCCTCTCTTTCTCCTTAGAGCAAACCCAGGAGGCATTTGATGATCTTGCCTTTTGATACATTCTTCCTTCAGGACTCAATGTCTCCCATGTGGGAATCAGTCTTCAAGAGATTTTTGGAGCTTGCACTTGGTTTTCTTACAGTGAGGGGCTAGCGGTTCTCCCAGATCCACAAAGAGAGCACTCCACGTGCATTAAAACAGCCTGATTACACCTGTGTGGATTTTCTTCTCCTTCCACATCTCATGAGTTGCTCCACTTAAACAGGAAAATGCTTGGGAACTGTATTATCCAAAAATTCAAGCAGCTAGAAAATAATGTCTCAAACTGAAACATTTTAAATGGAATGATTAGCCTAATAAATCCTAAATTTCTTATGAAATGATGATCAGTTATCCCCCAAATAGCTGATTAATAATATTTTAAATCTACAGATGGAGGCTGAAGAACTCTAAGGAGAAGATTTTGAAATATTTTCTCTGCAAAACAGAAGGAATATTTTGCTAAAGAAATATAAAGAAAATTCAGTGTTCTCTTCAAATGTTACTATGCCAAATTTGCAGATTTGATTCAACTACCACAGTGCAAGAACAGATTTCTATTCCTGCCCCAAATACTTTTCACAATATAACTGTCCCTATGGATTCAACACCACCAGCTCTAGAATATTCTGGAATTTTTCTGTGTTAAATGTGCTCAATGGCTGGTTCTTCTGTGTAATGCTTCTGCAAATAGTTCAGCTTTTCACCAACAGGTAGGACTCCATTTTTGTGCAATTTCATATATTGCACAACAATGGAAACCGGTAAGCATTTTGAGTAAGGTTTCAGAAGTTTAACAGCATGCCATCTGGTTTTTAGGTGGACAAATGAATTATTAAAATTGGAAACTGAGATCTTTATGCATGATTTTTAAAATGTACAGATTTTTCCATTTATTTAACTCCACGTTGACCCAATGCTACATTAGAATTAGCTAGCTTGCCTCTCTCCCTTGGCTTGGTATCAGAAGCACTTCAGGTACTACTCTTACTAGTAACAGTTAAAGCTGATGCTGAACCAGTCCCATATTTGCAAGTAGCATGCTCTTGCTGTTTCCCTCTGCAGAAACAGAGCTAACTCAAGGTGATACAGTTTACCTGTCATAGTGGTATGTAAAAGATTGCCATAAGGTTGAGGAAAACAATGTCTCTGAAGAGAAGAATCTTGGGAAATAACTGTTCAAATTATTCGGTAAAAAAATCTGAAGATTTTAAAATAACAATTACAGTACAAGAAACAAGGTTCAGACTGTGAAACAGCCAGGTAAAATAACAGCATTACGCCTCAGTATTTTAAAGCAAAATATTGCAATGAAAATAAAATTATGTAGATAACAGAGACTCAGTCTCCTTGTGTAGAGCCAAAATCCTTCATATTCCAACTGACAAAATGATCTACTTCAGTTTTGTCCCCTTCTGCCTTTTCCAGCCAAGCGGTCCTGATGAATTTCATCCCTTACAGTTAGCTGAATATGCTGACCAGGGAAAGGTGCCAATCAAACATCTGCGTCCTGTGCCTGCAGAGCAGCCTGCAAGGACAACACACCAACAAACTTCTTTACCTCCTTGCTGCAGCTCAAATGTGCTCTGGAGGAACCACTGGAAACAGTGTTTAGCATTTCTTCTTATCCTGTCCTTGGTATCCCTGATGAACTCAGAATACTGCTTGTCACCTATTAGTGTCAAAATACAAGTATCACTTTTATTTTAAAATGTGGATAATTGCCCACTCTGAACATGGCTGAGACAACTCAACCCATTTTATTTAAGCCAGTAGAGAGCCCATAGATGCTCTATTTAGGCCTATTTTTATATGAAGCACCCTGTGCTGGCAGCATCCTGCCATCTCTGCAGACTGTGTTTTTAGTCTTTCGCACAGATAGAATCCAAATGCCATTTAACTCTATATTTTTTGAACAATCTCTTACTTACTATGCTGATGGAGGATCATTTGCAGTATACCTTTTAGTATCCTTTTGTGTATCCCTAGGAGTGGTGTGAATGCAGGTTGACTAACCATTACTGTTAATTAATAGCTGGAGAGATATTGCTAGTGAAGTGAAACTGCTGATCTCAGCTTATTCCCTGGCATGGAAAATTATTGAATATTGAAAGCAAGCGAGTTTTTTCCAGAGGTTAGTTTTTGCAGGTTCATGGCTGAAATATTAATGCAAAATCTAATGCTCACATTGCAGAATTTTGCAGTTAATATAAAGAACCAGCCAGGGGCACACCCAAAGCAGGTTTTGAAATAAATGTTTTTGCCTTATGTACAGTTTTCTATTTCTGTCTCAGTTGTGGAGCTGATAGTGATCATAAGTAAAATGGAGCTGGAAGGGAGCAGGGAGACAAGAAAGGAGCTGAGAAGAGAAAATCAGTGAGTAACATCTGATCACAGGTCCTGGCTCAAAGAATCTCACCTGCCATGTGGTCCCATCAGTACTAGAAAGCAAAGAAACCAGCTTGCAGAACCTGCAGGGCAAAGCAAAGGATTATAAAGTGCCACCAGTTGTGGTTCCTCTGTTTGTTAAGGCAGGACTGACTGAGCATTTGTCATTTGGCACAGGTTTCACTAAATTCTTCCACTAACCCTCTGGTGATGGGAACCATCAGTGTCATTCGCTAACTCAACTACCATCGTGCTTCTTCCGATAAGATGCAGCCTACACCCTGCTTGCTGCAGCACTGCCCATTACTGGGTGGAGATGGGTCCTTCCACTCACCATTGGCTCTTGCATGCCCACAGTTACTGTAGCTGCCTCAGAGCATCCTCCTCTCCGCAGATGAGGGACAGGTTAGCTTACAGCAGGGGCTGTTGGGAAGCTCTGTGATGATGCCCTTTGCAGGACCTGGTTTATGGGACTCCTTACACAATCACAGCTGAGGTTTTTCCTCCTGTAAAGCTGCAGAACGAGGCAAGGATTTGGCTTTAAATTTTCATTCACTAATATTGCTAGGATCCTTTTTCTGGGGTCCTCCCTCATGTCATGGAAAAAAAATCTATTTGCTTCATCCTTTCTTTGTCCATCCATTACAGTGATTCCAATGAATTTCTTCAGTGCAGAGAATAAATGACCTTCAATCATTGAAGCTTCAGAGACTTCCAAATAAAGACAGCAGATTTGGCCCCTTTCTTTCATATTTGTCTCCTCTAGCATTCATTTTCAGGAACAAATTTCTAGACTAAAATACTGTCATGCTGTATAGACCAACCCGGCCAGGCATTTCAAGTTAAAATGAAAACTGTACAAAAGGTAAGCATGTGATGACTCTCATATCTTTTGCTCTTATGTGGGTGATAGAAATAATTACCTCTAGACATATCATTGCACTGTGCACAGTCGGCACATGGGAGATTGCCAGGTGTTGGATGTGATAGGAAATGTGCAGCCTGATTATATGTGCTGGAATCCAAGTGCTGCAAAATATCTCTTTTAAATGAGATGAGGAGCAAGAATTTAAAGATACCACTTAATTTTTCAACTGCAGTCAAGCAACACCGGTGTTTCAAGATGAATTTGTTAATCACATGGGACTAGGGATTGTATGTGGTAATAAAAGACTAGAAAAACATTTCCTAGCAGGCAGCAATAACTGTTCCAGTCTGTTTAAGTAATTTTTTTTCCTTTGCCAGTCTAATTTCCCCTGCCCTGCTGCCTGCTCCAATTTATTTCAGTTGAAAGTGAATGCTGAGCTGGTGGAAGGCACCAGATTCATGACCGTGGAAATGGAATGCATTTGGTTGCAAAGGCTGTGTGAAATTTACCCTTAACAGAGCAAGGTGACACAAGACCTCAGCACCACTGAAGATCTCCACCCTGCTGCCTTCACAGGAGGTCTCAGTGGTGGATGAGCCTCTCCCAGGCCAACTGCATGGCCATGGTTGAGGTGGAAGGGCAAGCCCCTCAAGCTGTGCCGTCAGTTCCACCACTTGCTTGGGCTGGTGGGAACTTAGTGTTACAACTCACTTGGTTTCACCTCCCCGTGAGCACCACCAGCTAGAAAGGCTGCACCTCGTTTTCTGAGCCCATCATCTCCTTGACAGGAGCCCTCAAGCAGCTCTCTGGTGATTGTTCAGGCACATCCTCCCCTTGAGCAATGCCATCCCTCCTGTAGCTCCACACTGTACCCAATGTGTAGGTAAGTGACCGACCGTGCAAGTGAGTCAATAGCATGCTGCTCAAAGAAATCATCTCAGTGCAAACCCCGTCAGAAAGTCTACACCAAACTACGTAAATTCACTGCATCTCATTTCTGGCAATGCAGAGACAGGCTAAGCAAATTCAACCTCGAGGGTGCCTTGATTATTCAGAAGCACAATGACTAAAAACTACTGTGTGCTGCTCAGGCATGAAGGAACACATTTCTTCAAATTCTCTGAAGATACTTAGTTAGATTCATATTTACATCTTTTTTTATGCATTTATTCCCAGTATGTATACAAACAGATGCTGAGTTTTTCTTCCCTGATGTGTTTGAGAACAAGAGAAGTTTCTTAAAATCAGTGGTTTTGTGCATTTGCAAGTGTATCCAAGAGCAAACAGACTACGTGCTTCATTACTGTCTCTTAAAAAAGAAACAAAAAAGCTAGACATAATCAGAAAGCAACAAAGAAGTCACATAAAGACCACTTTTTCACAGTATATGTTTTTTGTTTCTCAGATAATCAGTCACTGTAGAAAGGCTTTTCAGCTAATTTACTCTTTATGCTCATTTAAAACTGGCTCTGGTATTGCTGTGCAATACCAACACTAAATTTCCCTTTACCCTTCTGAGAGTAATAAACTGTAGCAACTGACCACTAATAGATTACTGTTCACATTACTGCTATATACTTGTCACTCCTTTCCCTACACCTCTTTTCCTTTCCATGCTCTGCAGGACGAGAGCCCTTCCACTCTTTTTTCTTTCAAAATCTGCCATCGTTTCCTTTTTTGTTTTAAAACTGATGTTATGAAATACAGGGCATAGTCTAGCCAAGATACTGAGAAAACTGCATATGTAGGCTTTTTCTTTTATTATTTTCAAATAGGCTTCTGATGATTTCTGGGTATTACCAAGTACAGAAGTTTTCAATTATGGAAATCTAAATAAATGCATGCAACTGTATGTACATATATAAAATTATTTGGCTTTGGAGAACGTGAATGGAAAGTAGCACATGTTGCTGTCAGTGGTCAGTGCTGTGGGAATTACAGCATCTAAAGCTGTTAGACCTGTGGTTATTGAGTAGCACAACACCAGCTGAAGGAGGTTAAATCACAGCATTTGCATCCTCAGAGACTGATGTAAAAGGCACATTGGAAAAACAGTAGGTGAATATCAGAAAATAAATTTGTATCTCACTACATTTTGTGCTTTGGTTTCTCGCAGAAGTTGGGCCTGGATTCTTTCTCATTCATTCAGTGAGATTATCCCCGTTGCTTCAGTGGCCTTGCTTATTTACTTTTCATCAACTGCCAGACTCTCACCTGAGAAGAGTTACTTCCCCGATGTTGTGACTGTACTGTCAAAGTGGTGCTCAGTTTCCAGAGCTACCAAAAGAAGACAGTACGTTAGTTACCTTGCAGCCTTATTATAGAATTAAACAAGTTTTAGAATTTGGATGCTGGTTTTTAGTTCAGTTCAGTTAGTCGCCTTGCTGAAGGTATGTCATTTCTTTCTCTGAACCCTGTAGCCCCTCATGAGGACTGACCCAAAAGCTCAAATACACTGCACATGTGGCACAGGGACTACCTATGGCATGAGAGAATGACAAGAACGTTTTTAATACAAAGCTAAACTAATCTGGGTGTTAATCAAGCTGACATGTATTGTGTAGTGCAAACCTAAGCCGACCCATTTTTTCCCCTTAAAAAGCATAGCAAATTTACTAGTAGTCTCACTCAATGTCTGAGAAGAAATCAATTGATTACATCTGAGCACCTGTGAGAGCATTCTTAATAAACAAGGGCAGCAAAACAAAGTTAAAAGGAAAAAGAAAGTTGATTCCAGTTAAAACCATTGGCAAAACAATAAATTTATTTTCTCTCCCAAACCTCACCTCCTTTTTGTGTAACTCTTTTCTCATAGAACCAGAAAAAATCAGCTTTAGCTGTTGACAAAGCTCATATCTGCACTTGGTTATGACCAAGACGTTCAGAAGATATTTACTACAGAAATCTCTAGACTTTTTACCAATTTACTAATTCTGAATGGTTATCAGATGATGAAGTTTACTTCTTGGAATTTGAACAGGTACTACCTTTCTCATCCCCTTTGGTTAGGGGATTATTTACCTAGGATAATTACTTGGCAATTATCTGAGTAATAGAGATTTTAACATGCCTCTGAAGAAAGATAGAAATAAATGCCCAGGTAGGCCAAATGTAATTCAACAGCACAATAACATAACTATCTGTTATCCTCTAAATTTTTTTTTTTAATAACAGAAATTTCAAAGGCTATTTCTGGCCTGAGAGGATTATTTTGCTAGTACAGGACTAGTACAGGACTAGTACAGGACTAGTGGCACCTCACGTAGTCTGCAAGAGTAAAAAAATGCAATAAATATTCAGTTCTACAATGAGAGCTCACAAACAGCTTTTTCTGTGCTTTCCTGGGTAATGGATACAGAAATGGACATGAAATTCATCTTCTGGAGCAGGTTCTCTGAAACCCCTCTTCACACAGGCTTCTTACTCTTACAAAAGCCTGTGACTGCTATGGAAAAAATATACCAAAGCTTATTTTTTTATGAAAAAAACAAAGTACAGAAATTCTTGAAAGGTCAAGATACACATGTGGGACAGTTTCCTTTATGTCATTGTGTTCCCATTTCTACCTCTTTTACATTCAGACATTTCTGTGCCTACTTTATGAAATATCTTTCAAGGGGGCTTATTAAAACAACTGATGTTATAGAGTATTCATAGAAGAAAAATTTTGACTCATACGCACACAGTGACACTGATCCTAAAGTTTGTGCCCTTTTAATCAGAGAACAAAACTGGAACCAAGTTACTCATGCAAACAACATTTAGTAAGTATGTCTCCCATTCCAATGGAAGGCTCTTTGAAAATGAATTATGGTCAATGAGTTACAGAATGCAGGAGCTGAGTCTTTTCAAACAACTAGCAGGAATGAGAAAGATAATAAGCATAAATAAATCAAGAATTGCAGTATATTTTAGATCAGAGACAAATGTACATAAATAAAAGTTTCATCCATTATTCAGGATACATAAATATAAAATATAGAATATAGAATATAAAATATGGAATCCAGTCTCAGAAAGGAGATCCTTGCATCAGCTCCTGTGTGACATTGACCCTCTGCCTGTGAAATGCAGATAACACCATTTCCTCACCTCAGGGGTGTGAAAATACTTTCGGTCAAGATAGTCATCCTGCAGAACCTATAGTCATGGAGGTTGACCAAGCATCAAGGAGAGCTAGGTCATCAAGAAAAATTTCAGTTTTAAAAAGATCATAGTTTGGACTTGGTTTTTTTTATATCTAGTAATGAAAAAAAAAAAAAAAGAAAAAGGGCAGAATCAGGCCATCTAAGAATTTGGATAAGAAGATTTGTGTATAAGAAAGCACAGCAGTATATGAAGCACAGCTTCAGTTCCACTGAAGTCAAGTAAGTGTTAAGTAGGACACAGGCTGACCTTTCAGATGTGAGGTCTTACCTGTGAGTAGCCCAGGAAGTCATGTCACCTTGTCCTTTCCACACAGCATGAGTGCAGATCAGGGGAAGAGGTTTCAGAATTAGCACCATAATGTCTTCTGAGCTGCAGTTTCAAGTGGTTTCAGAGCAGAGTCTGCAGTAGCTGGGAATACAGCAATACTGGAGAAATAACGATTTTCTGTGGGTTTTACTGCATCATTTACACAGCATATTAAGGAAGGGGATCTTGAACTTCTCTTCCATTTCCTCTCTGTTGCTCTTTTTTATTCTCCACAGTCAACAAAATGCAATTATCCGTTAAAGCTTAGGTGGGGATGTGAGCAAAGTTTAAAGCTGGGAAGAATACCCTATATTATTATTTTTTCATGCAAAATTCTGCATAGGGGCATTCCCCGGCTTTCAGAGATTTGTACAAAACAGCAGTGAGTTTTCTCTGCTCACTAGCTGATTAAAAAGAATTCTGGAAGCTAAGATACTGTCTCAAAAAAAGTAACTGATACTGACCTGAGGTTCCCAGAAGTAATTTCCTTGAATGCTCTCTCTAACCATGGCATCTAGAAGTAGCATATCAAAACAAATGAATCATGGTACAATACCATTCATTTATTTACCTTTCTGAAGTCAACTTGCACAATGCAGACACCTACTGTCATCTGTCATAGGGTTACTGTCTCTACCAGTATAGAGTCTACTAGAAGAAGAATGTGTCCCTTTGTCCCTGCCCATGGCAGGGGTGTTGGAATTCGATGATCTTTAAGGTCCCTTCCAACCCAAACCATTCTATGATTCTGTGATTCTAAGAATAAGTGACAACTGGACCGTTGCGTGGACGATGTAGAGTAGGAAAGCATTTTATGTTGCTACTTTTTATGATTTGAATTGGAAATCTATGTCTTTCTCACAACTTAAACAAGGAAGGAGCACACAGTCTTTCTAGAAGGCAAGGGGATTTTAAATTGATGAAATATATGTTGTCTAATATTCCTTTCATCAGTAACTTATATTCCCACACAATCTCTTCTGTTTGTTAACTAGTAACTCTTCTATTATCACAGTAATTTATACATTTAAGTCACTTTATGTTCTGTTTACCATTTTTGTGCTTCATTTCTCTTACTGAAATGAGAACATACCCATCCTTCTTGTTCAGTGTTAAATTTCACTTTCAGTATTAACATAATGCTGTTGTGTTTGGATTTCAATTTCCGACAATGTGAGTGGTGGGGACACTTTTAATGGTATCTTAAATTAAACAATTTCCATTGGAATGTGAGCAATTACCTTTAAACTTTTCTATTCCCACTAGCTTTGTTTGTTTGCTTGCTTTTAATCTTTCTTCCACACTTAAATAAAACTCACTCAATGATTTAAAACTACCTGACAAAAATTTTAGATAATATGTAATTTCTCTTTTAAAAAATTCCTATTTTTCTCTCTCTTTTTTTTTTTTCTTTTTCCCCTCTTGTGATCTTATCCACTGATATTCATTTTCGGATGAATATACCGGAAGCTATAGAATTAGTGGTTGTTTTGCTTGCTAATAAACTTATATATATGTTTTGGTACATAAAGTGAGTTTTGTAACAGTTCTGTACATACAGTCCTCCCAAGTACAATGAAGCATTGAAATCAAGAAGTCTGGCAACATGTAATTACATTTCCTCATCCCTTCAGAAGGCATACTCTTGAGACTATGCTCTTAGGATTTTGATGGGTCAGTTGTTTTAAATTAAGAGTCCTAATTGGTTTTTATTGTTTGAATGATAAATGAACAGGCCACAGAGGTTAACAACTTCTTCAGTGCACGTTACTTTCTCTGAGCTGCTTTGCTGAATCGATGGAAACCATGGTGGGGAGGCTATTGGTATGGGGGGAAGGCAATGTAAATGGGAGAGTCTGTTCTTGCTAGCAAAGCTTTGCATCTAGTTAGCCTTCAGTATGCATCATACATTTCCACTGCTGGAAGCAGAAAAACGTTCAATAAGCTACCAAGAAATTATATGTGCAGATAGTGACAAACTAGCATAGATGATCAGGGCCTCAGCCATCCGAAACTGCATCAAATTAGTAGACCACAAGTACTTCACAGCTCACCTCATGATTTTGGCTTTCTTATATCAAGACCAGAAGACCTTACTGGAGGTCACCTCACCACACCTCACTGCAATGAAGTCGGGCTAGTGACTCCACAGGACTTGGGACACTAGTCCTTCAGAGCCCATATGAGAACCTGAGGTCATCTTCATCTTGGAATAATGGTGCAAATCATGTCCTAGTGCTCACCACCCTGTGGGACTCCTGTTTGGTTGAACACTTGGACCCTGGTGCTGGGAAGCACTTGCCTTGGTTCCAGGAAAAGACCTTAAAAAATGGTGCTGTCAGATACTCCTTTAAGTCCTCCCCACTCACCTGCTCCATAACACTTTGGTTGCAAACAGTCCCGAGTGCAGAGGGACAGAGCCCCTGTGTGAGGAGGAAAGGGATTTATTCTGTTGCAAACATAACTGAAGTGTTATAATTGATGATCAAACTGCATGATATTCCCTCATGGAGTGTATTCAGGGACGTGTCGACTATTGAACCTGCAAACTATGTTGGCCACAGAGCAGACATAAAGAGTTCCTTACTTAAAAGGAAGATTAAGCCTGTGTGAGGCAAGGCATCAAAACTCCCATTTGTGCTGAAAATCATAGCTTTGGGAGGAAAGAAATGCAAATCTTGATTATTCTATGAAAAATAATATTCATCACTCACGGGGTGAACACAGACAGAAAATGAAGTGATAAAGAGTTTCTTAATGGAATGATGAATAGAAAGACAAGAGTTAAATATTTGAGGCATGGAAGTCAAAAGTTGTGGGAGAGGTGGTAGTCTATGCATGCTGCTCTGCTGTTGTGCTCTGCCTTACCTGTGACAAGCCGAAGAAAAGAAAAATCAGTATGTCTCATTTCATGGGATTATTTTAACAAAAGATGATTTGCATGAGAGAATTCAAAGCTGAAGGAAATCTGAATGGCTATCACATTTCGTAGGTATAGAAGCCAAGGTGTAATCAGGAAAGGGACTAGTTTGCCAGTGCCCAGCAGGATCAAGACCAAAGAGAAGACAACAGCAGCCCACTGCAGCTCAGATAGGAAGCAGTTTTGAAGGGGAAACACCAGTTTCTGGGTTTAGGCAAGTATATGTTTCAGATACTGGACCCAGGGGTGCAGAGGACTGGGACAGATATGACTACGCTGGCCACAAGCAGACCAGCTCCAGTGTGACTGCAGGATCACTGGGTTAACTCAGCAGTGCTGGGCACCCACATTGGTGTCCCCTGCTAGATTGCTAGATTGGAACAGAGCACCACCCCATCACAGTTTCCATGCAGATGTGCCACCAGCAAGGCTCTGATGGTGAATAATTCATGTCGATTGACTTGTTAGACAAATTACATCGTTTTCTGAATCTGCAAAGAGAGCATAATCATCTCAAATGTTCCTATTATTCTAAATTGTTCAATGACTTTTCCTTCTCATGAGAGATACTTTTCCTTATCATTTATAAATCCACGCTAGGATTGTGATACATGCAGATAAGTAGCAGGTAGGATTGCTTACAGTCCAGCCCTTCCTCTTTTTCTGGAGCAAAAGAAGCTCTAGGTTCTTTAAACAGCCAACATACAAGTTACCTACTATTCGTAACTCTTTTTTCCCAAGTAAGAATACTCTTTTTTCCCCAACACAGGCTAATGTACTGAAACTTTTTCCCTTGTTATTCCAAGGTGTATTAATTTTTCAGTTTTTCCTAAATATAATTTTAACTTTTCTGTACTCTTATAACCACAGACATCTCTAATGTTAATAAAAATACATCATCATCTTATATGATAAAGTTTTGGAGGATTAAGCAAATTTTTGGTCTTTCATGATCTTGCAACTCCTTCTCAAGTCTCAAGTCTCTTGCATATGTACCACTTAAGGTCATATTTTGTTGTGGCTGTTACACTGCCCAGTTACTTATCCATATAACTTCTACACAGATCATAAAAAGGGTGGGAGTCCGCTGGTCCTATAACAAAGCCCAAGAGAGGTAGAAATTTCTTTTCTTTCCATGAGTACAGAAAATATTTTTTTTCCTATGGTTCACTGCCAAAATTGCTGACTATAGCTGTGTTTTGCAGTCCAGAATTACTCCGTTCTCCTGCTCTGAAAAGTCACACTGAATGTTTTTGTGATGACTCAAGGGATCTCTGCTGTTCCCTGTTGGTTGTTTTGGTTGGTTTGGGTTTTTTTTGGGTGGGCTTACTAGCTGCTGCACTGCTTTCTTTCATAGCTGGTATCCCAAGTCTTATTTTGCTGGATTTGCTTCTTGAGTGATCCTCCCAGACCCTGAAAACCTGTCCTCTGCTCGCCTCACACAGCAGCTGAAGAACCCTCTAAACAACACCCCAGTGGGTTTCTTTCTCCCATCTTCAGCAGGTCAGCTCTTTTCAGAATAGGTATTTCTATGGCAAAATTGGAGACACAGGCAGGACAGTCCCTTCCTTCAGGCTGAAATATTAACCCCTTCAGTCCTGATATTCTGTGAGACTTAGTCTGGACACAGTCATGCTAACATTTTATTAGATTCCTCATATACAAAAGCAGCCCAAAGAGAGATTTCAGTGGATGCCAAGCCCCTAAATACAAAACTGTGAACAAGATAATATTCGCATGCTGTTTCTCACATACAAGGTACTTAAGTTCAGACAGCTGAAGACACTTGTCCTGTTTCACGTATCTTAGGTGTGATGTCCAACTGTGACTCTGTTTCTCAAAAATAAATTCCTGTACTGCTGTTCTTCCCTGCCCCTAGGTGCCTTTCTCAAAGCACTGGTCCTTTGGGTCCCAGTGCTCCAGCTGAGCTACTCAGTGAGTAGTCTATCTGAGACTTACAATTCAAGAGTTTATGTGCTAAGTCCTTATTTAGAAGTAGTACTAAAAATTAACTGAAGCAAATGACAGACCTTGAGCATTTATGAAAAAAGGTATCACTTTATGCAAGTAAAATGCTCTAAATGTCTTCATATCATCATCTTACAAATTTGGATAATAATCCTTTCCTCTCTCACAGGCACACTGAGAAGCCTTTAAAGTCCACAGCAGGGTTCTATGACTACACTAAAAAACACAGAAAAAAACTTTCTCAAGTCAGAACCATAATTGCTCTTCTGATCTTAAACCTAACAAACTCAGGAGTAACTTGAAATCAAATAAACGACTGTGGCTGGCCCAGCTGGTGATCCAAGCTGATGTTTCTTATCATGAGATAAACCCTCATAGCTGGCTACCCAAAGTGAACGCTCATAGTTCCAAGTACACACTTGGCTGGCTCTTTTTGCTAAATGCACCAACATTATGGTAAGCAAAATTTCAGTGAAAGAAGCTACCTGGACATCTTGTCTGATCTTCTCATGGTAACAGTGAAGCACTTTCAAATTTCTTCTAATGTTGTTCTTGAAAAGAAATGAAAAATAATACTAGAAGTAAATTTTCTGGGCTTTTAAGACTCTCATTAGTCCTAATAGGAGTTTCTTACATACTTAGAATGAAAAAGACCTTAAGAGCACAGCTGGCAAAAAAATGTACACTGAGAAAAAAAAAAAAGTTTGCGTGCTTTAAAGGCCAAATTTGTTTCACTTGGCAATGCATTGTCAAATGTACTAGGCTAATTGTTGAACCAAAAACTGTGTGTATGGTTAGCACTGTCACTTTAATTGTTAGAGATGTTTTTATATGGTGAATATGGTCTTCCTGTCATCACAGAGGAAGTCATTCAGTCTTGCAGTTGTACAAACCGTGAGGGTTTGTCTAATCGTGAAAATAGGTCTTTTAACAGCCTACCACGGTGACAACAAGCCAGGGCTGCATTTACAAGTTTTGTTGTTGACAGAAAGCATTGAGTGTCAAAACAATTTCTTGGCTGTTATCAAACTGATGAAGCTGGGCAGTCAGGATAAAGCTGTTAAGTAGGCATGGGCGATCTCAGGTGGAGGTAAAGAAGCAGAACAGACTTACAAGGGGTTTGCTCAGAAACTGCTGAAAGTACTGCAGAAAACCTTTTTGCTCATTTCTCAGGTCTTATCTCTGGAATGCGATGTATTTCAACTCTCTAAACAGACTGCTCAGAAATTCTCAAAGGGAACAATTTTTCCATCAAAGAATGAAGTTCCGTCAAATTTCAGATGTTTCCAGAGACATTTTGATTTCTGTGAAGGTGTGATAGGCTAGGCAGGGTTTTGAAATGTGCTGACAACTCTTGCTAACGTCTCTGTAGCCTACCTGCTTGCTGGAGCTTAAATAGCTCCCAGACTCTTCAGTTCCTGGATCAAGCAGGAATTGTAGGTTTTCTGGGATTTTCAGGTTTCAATTATGACTCTAGTTGCTGGTCAGAAGAAGGAGTTGGGAGACCAGACTTGTCATCTACGGGTTCAGAGAATGGAAACTAGCACTTCCGAGGTTTCCAGGCTCCGGTTCTTAATAAAGACCCTTTCACCACCAAGTGCAGCTAGAATCTTTTAAAAATTGCATTTTGACATTTCCAAGAGTTTGGGTTTTTTTTAAAGTGAAAATGCACAACTTCAAAATTATGCTGAATTTTAGAATTCCTAAATCCTCTTCAATATTATTTTATCTGCTCATCTCTTTTAATCACTTTGAAGTTTTTCCATTATATTTAATTTATATTCTATAAGATTCTCTCATTATGTCTCCCAGTTCACCCAGTCCTTTTTTTCCTAGTCATTATGTCTAACTGCTAATGTTAATACATTTTTTTGTTGTGAAATTGGTATTTTTGAGTGCTTAGATCTCCTTTTTTTCCAGATATTATTGCTTTTTTCCTGATGAAACTCAGCCCTTAATACCCCCAGGATAATCAACAAGACACTGAAACTCATGGAGAAATGTTCTGGGTCTTGCTTCTGCTTTTTGCTTATCTTTTTCTTCCTAGAATCCCTGTAATTCAAAAAACTTGTGCTACTGTACCTCCCTTTCCTTACTAAATCCTGTTGCACCAAACTCCCAGAGCCATTTGCAGCCCTTGCAACCTGCACTGTCTACCATTAGCCTCTGGTTTATCAGGCCGATTTCATATATTTGTTGTTTATTAATATGAAAGTCTGTATCTTCCAATTCTGTTCAAGCTGCAGAAGACAGACTCTCTCTGCTCATACATAATCAATCAAGCATGTTTCCAGCAAGTTGACATACCCATAGCAAATCATTGTACTGGAAAAGGTGGTTGCTTCCCTTTGTCTGGGTAATTATCCAAATTTGGGGAAAGGTGGAGTGCATTCTTTTTGGATTAAAATCTATAGCACAATATCTGAGCATTACGATTACCGTTATTTGCTCACTTATAAACCGTACCCCCCTTTACGAAGGCTTTCATTTATACTCTTTTGTCTGCCTCTGGCCTCTGACTTATTTTCTCTTTTCCAGTCCCATACAGCCTTAAGAGAACTTCTGCAAAGATGGCCCTCTGCTAATTGCTCACACAACAGTTTTGACTCAACGCCCGATGATTATGAAACATAAGAAAACCCATTAACTTTAACCGCATCCCCACACCCCCGCTGAGCTCGATGTTCCTGATAGATGACTCCAAACATCAACCATCTCCTTTGTCTGTGGCTATTTTTAACTGCAAAAAGAGCTTCCTGTAAATGCTTAACACACCTATTCATTCAAACAAACTCTATGATTATCTCTTTCTCTTTTTTTTTATCTTTTTTCCTCAGGACTCTTAATGGTGGGCCATTAGTACCTCTTTCCTCGTAATTAGAAGCAAGATCAAAAATAGAAAGTCTTTAAAACAAGTAGTCTGCTTAGTTATCTTGGTCCTGCAAATAGTAACTGAACTTTCCCAGCTCCTGTTTTCCTGTCAGGTTCCTGTTTAACCCTTTGGGACTAGCAAGTGCTAAAATACAGCAGCCTTGGGATAGGCAGGGCGCTGAAATGTCATTTAACTTAAGACACTGACAGGTACAAAACCAGGGCAACCTGGTTTACATTTGAAAGATGTCAGCAGGGTACATGGTGATACGTTACTTACATGGTTACAGAACAGCTCCTGTGGTTTGGCAGAGTCTGGGGCCCAGTTGCTCTATCATTGCACAGTTACAGTAAATTGTAATTCTAACCAGCAAAACTTTAAAGTATGGAACACCAAAATTAATTTAGATGTCAGATGATTCTTGGGTTATTTTACAAGGGTCTGTTTGGGAAGAAGCAATGAACTGTTTCCAGGTACCCCGCTTTTATAGCTGGGAAGTGTTTTGGTGTCTGTTAACGAGTTCTTGACAGACTAGAAAGACAGAAAGGGATGTGAAACATCTCACATGAACGTGTGAGAACTCATATATCCTGGGCCATGGCAAAGCCCATGTAGGGTCTATATGAGACTACTCTCAATGCTTTATTCAGGGTTCACTCTTGTCTAAGTTCCTGCAAGAAATAACAAAGTCTAAAGTGAAAGCCAAAGATCCATGGGCATACAGAAGGCTGCTCTGAGTGGCACAGAAGGGGACAGAGCACAGGCTGCAACCTCAACTCCCATTTTGTGTCCCCTCGCTGACCTGCGCTGCCTCTCTTTCTCTTCACATCCTTTGCACCTGCTTGGGTTTTGTTTTCAAGATGAAAGTATTTGGCAGAAGTTGGTGCTGTCCGTTGACTGTATTCTACATTTGCTGCTCTGGCACAGCGCCTCTGGTTTCAAGGTAAATTTCCTGGTTTATGAAGTACTGTAGGAAGAAATGCATATATATTAGTATTATTACTTGAAATGCACAGAATAGTCATTTTTACTGTGGTATGAATCACATTTTTGAGTCTCTAAGACTTTAGAAGTAAATTATTTTTTTTAAAAAAGAGACAAAATAAAATCACAATACTGGCAAATGTAGCATACCTATAGGACAGAAATGATCTTCCAACTTCCATTTATACCGATCACATGTTTTTTTCTTAAAATACTTAAGAATCCATTAATGAGAAGATGCACTAAGGGCATTAATATGTGTATTCATAACAGATTCTTGCTGAGCAATTATTCCACAGCCACTATTTGTCATTGAACTGAAAGATGAAATTGTCTTCTAAAATTAAAGGGTGAGTTATCCTGAAGCTGAAAAAACACATCCTGGGGTGGGAGGGATCTAAACTACTCCAATCGCTAATCTTGCAGATCATCAATAACACAAATGTTCTTTATAACCCAATTTTCAGAGAATGACAGACAAAAGAGACTATTCTCTGCATGTTTCCTTTTCATTTTTCCATGGTTTTTAACCTCCAGATGGCTTCTACTTAGGTTATCTGACTTTCTGTAAGAATCTTGGGTTCAAAACAGTAGAGCAAATGCAACTTTGGCTGATCATTGTCAGACTATTTCTTAAGGGGTGCTGTGTACAAATCACTGTTTCTCACTCCAGATCATTTATTCTTGCTTCAGGTGATTTAATTTTAAAAAGGAAAATTGCTTCACTTGAATGAGAAAGGTCTATAACTCTTCAAACCAGTTTCAGAATTCCAAAACTAATTTGACCAGATTAGGTAATTTGGAGTCCAGCTCTTGACTTGAGGTAATAAATCAGTCATGAAATTGTCAATATATAATCTTGTTGTAGCGTAGGTTACAATGAGTTGTCACAAGTGTGTCTAGCATATCTTTTTGTCACAATCAAGAAATAGCAATTCAGAGGAAAATCAATTTACTAATACCTTTCTGACAAACATATGGACTTTTTACCATAAATATTTTTTGAGTATGACGAATGTGGCCGTGCACTCAACACTAACTGTCCAATGGCTAAAACAGATTGAATTGTGTACAGAGTATTCTACTTATTTTAGGAGTTTTGAAAATTTTTAGATTTTGTTTTAAAAAAATATGACCGTCCCTCTATTTTTTGTTTAAGCCTACTGAAAGCAACATCCCAACAAAGAAAAACACACTCACTTAGCTGCTTCAGGTAAGTTCTTCTTCTGGATCATACATAGACGTCAACTGAATTCTAATTCTATCGTTGTTGTTATTACTGTTATTATTACTGCTACTGTTATTCATTGTCTTCTGTGTATTCAGGTTACATCTTCTTTTCCCTTTGCTGCTGATTATTAGGGGGAGAAAATGCATGTGACTGAATAGTCTTAACATTCATGCCTTCAGTATAAGCTTCATTACTTGTAGTTTACTGGAAAAGAGGATGCAGGTAATACCATTAAACATTGCCTTATGAAAGATGGTGTTCATAGTCTCACTGGAGACATCCCTGTAATCTTATTACTGGCCATCTCTGAAGTCTCATCAAAAAGTAAGCATGGGAACCTAACTTATTCAGTTGCTGCAGAGACAGCCCCCTCCCCTTGATGTCATGCAAAGTTACTACCTACATCTTCACCCCAGATCATGAAGCCTTCTTAGATTTATGGAGGAGGAAAGGAAGGGTAGATGTGTTACTGTGGCCTTTAGATTTACACTGGGAACATAATGGTAAGTATGAAAGTTTCTGATACAAAGCAAAGAACAAATTTTTTTCATCTACTACCTTTTGGAGTCACTTGCTATCAGCGAGTGTCCAGCACTTTGATGTTGGTTTAAGAGCGGGCTCAAGAAAGACAGAGATGGGCATCACACTTATTCTTTAAAAAGGTAACTTTAGTTGCTGTTAATCCCAAAGGACCTAATTCAGGTCCAGTTCCTTTATTTCTCTTGTATCCTCTACCACTCAGTTGCCTTTCCTCAAGCTGTAGCTCCATCCTTGTGCTCTCCCATATATTTCTCCTCTTTCTTTTACTTCCTCAGCTAAGGGCTACCTTCCACTAGTTTTCTCACCCTTTAATTAACAGATCCCCAAGTTTCCTAGAGCACTGTTGCATAGACAGAAAAACACTCTCTTAATCACTCTCTTAAACAGATGTTCACTTTCCAAGTAACCTACATACTACTTCTGTGCCAGCTGTTTGTAATATTTAAGGAGAAGGGGGCTGAGCAGTCTATATCTGCAGGACTTAGAGAAGAATGGTACTGCAAATAATTGCTTAAACTATTTGTGCTGACTGACTCTGCACCCAAAATTATATGAAATCCAATACTATTGTAAACTCCTTCAGAGGCAAATAAAAACATCCGTTTCAAAGATTTGTTCAGTGTATTTCTGAGAACTCTGTTATAAAATGAAATACCATTAAAATGTTTAACGTTTAGCTTCTTCATGGCTCCTACTAGAAATTAATCTTTATTTTTCTCCTAAAGGAAGAGCTCTGAGTGGATACATAATAAAGAAATCAAAGGAAATACATTCAGATGAATGTAATGTGATTATTGGAGAAGTAGTTAAATAATTTGTTCTGATGTTTGATTGTTGAGTGATGTTATAGTGACGCCTTCTTAGTCACATGACTTTTGTATTTTAATTTCCTTCAACTCACATCCAGACTTTCTTTTCCTAGCAACACTCCAGCCTTTTGAAGGATCCTCATCTTGTTTATTACCATCGACCAATTCTACCCCTGGAATTACTTCAAGCAATTTCTTTATTGATTGGCCTTTTAAACCTTGTAACCATTGACTTTGCATTTGTATTCTTACACTGGCAGTCATGCTGGCTTTCTGTGTTTTTCCCATGGCTGCTTTTCTTCTGTGTCTGTCCTCTTTTTTGTTTCTTTTATTTCCGTGTCATTTTTTCTCCCTTGCATTATGACATTGAAATTGGTGATTAATGTTTGCTAAATTGCTGCTTTTCCATTATGCCTTAAGATTTCCAATAAAGTTTCAGAAAAGGGTAGAATACAAAAGGTAGGAAAAGGTGAACACGAATAAGAACCATACAGCTCCTGGGTCAGCAAGAAACATAATTGCATATGTAAATCTGTGCGCAACTTACACTATTTGCATGTTTAAAGTTACCCGTGTACTTCCTTCCTCTTCGAATCTGGGTCATAAGGAGGGGAAGAATACACTCATGATTATAGCTGTTTCGGAAGGCTTCACTATCATTTATTTGAATAGAAACCATGAATCAGCTTCTATAGTGTTCAGAGCTCCTTTCATTTGCATTCTCCAAATGTTTGTGAAAGAGAATTTTTGTTCATAAGAATATTCAATGCAAAGTAAAATATCAGAAATAAGGGTGTGAATGCATGTTTGCATGAGTATTGACACTGGAAGCATTCACATGGCCATCTGGACAGCTCTGTGGATTTGGGAACCGTTCAAAAAATAGCAAGTGATTCGGAAATTATAAACAGAGTGCAAATAGCGAGTAGCAAGGTGGTGATAGTTTCAGTATTAGTACAGTGAGTCATTCAACAGCAATCCATGAAATGAAGTTTCACTAACAGCTACCCTTCCTACTTTACTATCTGCTGGGGTTTGTCAAGCTGGAAAAAAATGGTTTCAAAAATAATGAAAATTTCTGCAGCATTCTCTATTTAAGTAATCAGAGTGTGAATATATGTGTAAGAAACTTACCATTTTTCAAAAATACTTCCACTTTTTTTCAAAACTATTTATCTCTTTACTTTGAATAGCAAATAAATTAGTTAAATGCCTGTTTTGGAATTGATTTACTGTGATACACCTCAGAACAAACAATATGAAAATTGATCTTTTTCGTGCCGTTCTCATGACACGCCTAGCTGCAGAAAGAAAACATTGTAGCAAAGACTAGACGTGGGCACAGTACAATTATGTGTAAATTCAAGCTTTAGAGAGGCCATCTTGAAGAGACCACTTTACAGATGTCAATAGCCAAGATGAGCCATGCCATTTGGCTTTATTATAACCATGACTTTAGTAAATGTGATTGACTAACGTAAACACTAATAACCTCCAGGGTTACTGGCCCCGGGCTGCGATTGCCTGTTGCTAGCAAATTGTCCCAGTGCTCTCTGGCACAAATTTGGCCTGTTGCAACCAGTACTTTGCTCAAACAGTTCCTGGGGTTGCTTTGATACTAAGAACAGTCCAGTGTTCATTCCCAGGACACAGCTCCCAAGCAGTAACCTTGTCCTGAAGACTTATTTGATTTATTACCATAGATGTGGGCTTTTCTCAGCTGCATTGCTCTAGCACAGATGTAACCTAAAAACTCAGAATGCAGGTTAGTGCCGTATCCATCATGAGTTAGCAAATTGTATTCTGTAGAAAACAAATCTATTAATTTTCACCAAATGTGCAGTAATGGAACTCAAGTGCTATATTAAAGCCAAGGAGACTAAACTGCAGCAATCTTGGGCATGAATGTCATAATGCAAGAGTTACTTTAAGTGGATTCCTTGACTGACCCTCCTCAGTAAATACTCAATCTCAGCCAATACTACAGGAAACAGTGTTGCTGAAGTGCATGCTGTTTTCCTTCAAGTGGACAAGCTTTAAGCTAGTGCTAAATAAATTGTTATTATTTCTGCATATTTTTTAGAGATTTATATATCTTTTCCCATCTTCTACATTTCTTCTGTCTTTCAAAAAGATTTTCAGTGAACAAACACATAGAAGAAATCCCAAGAAAAAACACTTGTGACTCCATTTAGGCTCACCTTTTTGGATTGATAGATATAATGTTAAACTTTTTGCCATGGCCAAGCCTTTGAGTAAGACATAAGGGATATATGGTATTTGGCTCCAATTGGAAATAACCACTTGTTCTTAACACTTTTCACATAATGCACCTTATCCTTCAGTCTGTACATCTTGAAGGTATACATTAGTATTTTACTGAAACCTGGATCCTTATTATAAAACTACTCTGGAGCTAGAATTGTGTAGCTGTTCCGCAGAGCAATGCAACCATGAAAAAATCTAACCGTTCTTTATTCAGACATTTAAAAGATGCCACAGAATTGCAGCAACAAACATATTTGCAGATCCTCACAGAAAAGGAAGTGAAGGTAAAAGCAACGATATGTTTGATGTGTTCAATAGCTGTTACTTCAGAACCAATGGATGCATCATGCCTGAATGACAAAACAGACGTTGAAAAGTCATCTAGGGGCCCGTTCTTCGGGGACTTCTCTTGGTATTTTAGTTACTCTCTCTAAGTATTTAAATTACCTTTAATCTTCCAAGCAGTTCCAGTTCAGAAGTTTAAGGACAAGCTGTTCTTCAGTGACTTTTTTTTACTCTTCTAAGGAATCTGATCTTGCATCTAGTTCAAAGCTACAGAGCTCCAGGACCATCACTGTTGGCTTAATTGCAGCTGAGTCGAGTGTAAAACATTACTGTGTTTCATTGATATTGCCCACTCACACGCCTCCTGCTCCCAAAGTCGCACTGATCCACCACCGCAAAGAGGTTCTTTAATTATCCCCTTATATGCTTTTTGGGAGGGACAACCAAGTTCACTAAAATGACACCATTAAAATTACTTATGCTACATTTTCACAGGTGAGTAGTGAGCAGCTCTTGCTGGCAAAACTGAGCAAAAGAGACAGTGGAAAAAAAAGCTAGATGCAAAGCAGAGCTGGAGTGGTCCATGAGTAAGAGCCACAGAAGAGACATCCTTAATCTCTGGTAGTACAAGGTGTTCAGAGGTGGTAATGGGAGAGAAGTGGCAGAAACTGGGAATCAGATATGGAAGTCAGGCTGATTCCATGTGAAAATGCTGATCTTCTGAAGATAACATTCAAGCAAAGAAACACGCTGAAAGGGATAAGAAGAAGTGCCAGATGAACAGAAAAAGTATCCAAGTGCTTTGCCCATTTCTGGACAACGAGCCAGTTGAAATTGCTAAAATTAACATTTGGTGTTACAACAGGGAATTCTTGTTAAGATAGGGCAGTGAGTCACAAGGAATGGAAACCTAAACTTATTAATTTCCATGTTAAAAAATTCCTTTTAATTAGGTTTGGCTGAAAACTTCTGCACCTGACGCTTTCTGGCATTTTTTAAATCAACCACAGAAGAGAGAGACAGAGAATGAAAAAATAACAATTTCTGTTTCATGCATAGATTTGAAGGTCACAGAGTAGAGGAGGTAATTGCCTCTATATTTTGGCACTCATGCAATAGGGAATAAAATCCCGGCAGTAGAAAGGGATCTCAGAGAGGAGGGGGAATGGAAACAGGTCCCTGCTAGGCGAAGCAGGCAAACCCCCTCCCTGCCTCTCCCACCTCCCCAGTTACCTCTGCAGAACCGGTATAGAATCTTGGAGGAGGAACCAACTGTTAGAGGAGAGGATGAGACATCTAGGCCAGAAACGCCAGAAAAACCAAGTCACCGTAGACCTGGCATCACAACTAGTTCCAAAAGGAAAAGCAGAAAGGTCATCGTTGTGGGTGACTCTCTATTGAAGGGGGCAGAGGGACCGATATGCCGTCCTGACCCGCTTCACAGGGAAGTCTGCTGCCTCCCTGGAGCAAGGGTCAGGGATGTGCTGGACAAGGTTCCCACTCTAGTCAACCCCTCTGATTATTACCCCCTTTTAGTATTTCAGGTGGGCAGTGACGATGTGGGAAGAAGGAGCCTAAAATCAATTAAAAGAGATTTTACAGCCTTGGGAAGGGTGCTTAAGGGAACGGGAACACAAGTAGTGTTCTCCTCTATCCCATCAGTGGCTACCATGAGTGAGGAAATTGATAGGAAGAGACAGCAGGTCAATTTGTGGCTTTGGGACTGGTGTTATCGACAGGGCTTTGGGTTTTTTAATCATAGGTTGCTATATGAGACACCTGGCCTGCTGGGGGCAGGTGAGATGTGCCTGTCCCAGAGGGGGAAAAGAATTTTGGGACGGGAATTAGCAGGGCTCATTAACAGGGCTTTAAACTAGATATGAGGGGGGAGGGGGGGATAGCAGGGCCTATTAGGACTAAACTTAAGGAAAACAAGCCAGAGTTTGAGGGATAGTGTACTGGGAAGGACTCTTACAATACCAATTCAATTCAGAGAGGTGATAGACACCTAGATATTATGGAAACACCTGAGAGGGGTCTGGTAGAAAATAGGGCCCATGCTCGCGAAAAGGTGTTGGAACCAGTAGCCCGTCTGAAGTGCATCTATACCAATGCACGCAGTTTGAACAACAAACAGGGGGAGCTTGAAGCCATGATGCACCAGGATAACTATGACATAGTGGCTATCACAGAAACGTGGTGGGATGCCTCACACGACTGGAGTGCCACAATCGAGGGCTACAAGCTCTTCAGGAGGGACAGACAGGAAAGGAAAGGTGGCGGAGTTGCTGTGTATGTCAGAGATTGCTATGATAGCTCGGAAATTAAGTGTAGTGACAACAGGGTTGAGAGTGTTTGGATTAGGGTAAGGGCAAATAAAGGTGACATCGCTGTGGGAGTCTGCTATAGACCTCCCAACCAATGCAGTGAGGTGGATGAAGCATTCTATAAGCAACTCGGAGAAATATCGCAGTCGCTTGCTGTTGTTCTTGTGGGGGACTTTAACCTCCCCGATATCTGCTGGGAGTACAACACAGCTGACAGGGAACAATCCAGGAGGTTCCTGGAATGTGTGGAGGATAACTTCCTCATGCAGCTGATAAGTGAGCCGACCAGGGAAAGTGCCCTCCTAGACCTGCTCCTCGTGAACAGGGAAGAACTTGTGGGGGAAGTAAAGGTTGGAGGCTGTCTAGGGCACAGTGATCATGAGATAATTGAGTTCTCGATCCTCGGAGAATCAAGGAGAAGGGTTACCAAAACTGCCACCTTAGACTTTCGGAGGGCAAACTTTGATCTGTTCAGAGCACTGCTAAACAAAATCCCTTGGGAGGATGCCCTTAAGGACACAGGAGCCCATGAAGAATGGGCGCACTTCAAAAAAGAAGTCTTAAAGGCACAGGAGCAGACTGTTCCCATGTGCCGAAAAACAAGTAGGCGGGGTAGGAGACCAGCCTGGCTTAACAGGGATCTCTTGCTGGATCTCAAAAACAAAAAGAGAGTCTACGACCTTTGGAAGAGGGGGCAGGCCTCTCATGAAGACTTTAAAAAGGTAGCAAAGCTATGTAGGGAGCAAATAAGGAGAGCTAAAGCGCAGCTAGAGCTCAACCTAGCTGCAGCTGTTAAGGATAATAAAAAATGTTTCTACAAATTCATTAACAACAAAAAGAGGAATAGAGAGAATCTCCCTCCTTTGTTGGATGCAGAGGGAAACATTGTCACAGAGGATGAGGAAAAGGCTGAGGTGCTCAATACCTACTTTGCGTCGGTCTTTACCAGTGGAACTAGCTGTTCCCTGGACACCCAGCCCCATGAGTTAGGAGACAGGGAGGAGAAGCAGAAAGCGAGCATCACTATTAAAGAGGAAGAGATCAGTGACCTGCTAAGCCGCTTGGATGCACACAAGTCTATGGGACTGGATGGGCTACACCCAAGAGTGCTGAAAGAGTTGGCAGACGTGCTCGCCAAACCGCTTTCCATCATTTACAGGAAGTCATGGCAGACTGGAGAGGTCCCAATGGACTGGAGGGTGGCAAATGTAACACCCATCTACAAAAAAGGCAAGAAGGAGGATCCAGGAAACTATAGACCGGTCAGCCTAACCTCAATACCAGGGAAAGTCATGGAACAGGTTATCTTGAATGCCATCAAAACCCACATAATGGGCAACCAGGGGATCAGGCCTAGTCAGCATGGGTTTATGAAAGGCAGGTCCTGCCAGACGAACTTGATCTCCTTCTATGACAAGATAACCAGATTATTGGACGAGGGAAAGGCTGTTGATATTGTATACCTGGATTTTCAAAAAGCATTTGACACTGTCCCCCATACAAATCTGCTGGAAAAACTGGCTTCACACGGCCTGGACGAGCATACGATCTGTTGGATCAAGCACTGGCTGACTGGAAGGTCCCAAAGAGTGGTGCTCAATGGATTCAAATCCAGCTGGCGGCCGGTCACTAGTGGTGTGCCTCAGGGCTCAGTGCTAGGACCATTTCTATTTAACGTCTTTATTGATGATCTCGATAAGGACATAGGGTGTATCATCAGCAAGTTTGCAGATGATACCAAGTTAAGCAGGAGTGTTGACTCCCAGGAGGATAGGGAAGCCCTACAGAGGGACCTAGATAGATTGGATCACTGGGCCAAGATCAATGGCATGAGTTTCAACAAGGGCAAGTGCCAGGTCCTGCACTTGGGCCACAACAACCCCCTGCAGCGCTACAGGCTGGGGGAAGTGTGGCTGGAGCTGCCTGGAGGAAAGAGACCTGGGGGTTCTAATTGACAAGCGGCTGAATATGAGCCGGCAGTGTGCCCAGGGGGGCAAGAAAGCCAATGGCATTCTGGCTTGTATCAAAAATTGTGTGACCAGCAGAAGTAGGGAGGTGATTATGCCCCTGTACTCAGCACTGGTGAGGCCACACCTGGAGTATTGTGTCCAGTTTTGGGCACCTCAATACAAGAGAGATATCGAGGTGCTGGAGCGAGTGCAGAGGAGGGCAACGAAACTAGTGAAGGGCCTAGAAGACAAATCATATGAAGAGCGGCTGAAGGAGCTGGGGCTGTTCAGTATGAGGAAGAGGAGGCTGAGGGGAGACCTCATCACTCTCTACAACTACTTGAAAGGACACTGTAGAGAGGTTGGGGCTGGTCTCTTCTCACAGGTAATTAACAATAGAACGAGAGGGAACGGCTTCAAGCTCCAACAGGGTAGGTTTAGACTGAACATTAGGAAGGAATTTTTCACAGAAAGAGTGGTCGGGCATTGGAACAGGCTGCCCAGGGAGGTGGTTGAGTCACCGTCCCTGGCTGTGTTTAAGGGACGTTTAGATGGGGTACTGAGGGATATGGTGTAGGGGAGGACTTTGTAGAGTAGGGTAGATGGTTGGACTCGATGATCCCAAGGGTCTCTTCCAACCTCAATGATTCTATGATTCTATGATTCTATGAAAATGAAAAAAATCGGTGATAGTCAATATGGGTCAGCCAAAACAAGTAAGGAAGAGAACTGGCTTGAAGGAGAGAAGCTATTACCTGAAGTGAACAGAAAAGAAACAATGAAAACAATGAAACAAACAAAAAAAAATATTTGAAGCTAACACATCTGTTTTGTGCTATATAGATAATATTCAGTTTTTCTGAGAAAGATGACAACGAGAGACAGAGGGAAAAGAAGGATAGTGTTGCTGCAGAGCTGCATTATCTTCCCAGAGGGAAAATTTATGTCAGTAAATTAATCAGAGTCATTCTTCTGCTCAGTAGTAGAGGCTGAGGGCAATGGTTTGAGAGGGATGGAAAAGGAGAAGGGCAGTAAGAGAATGCTGTGAGAATCAGCTTCCTGCAGAGAAGAACCAAGGCTGCTGACTGATAAATCCTGCCATTTCCTCTGGTCAGAGTTATGTTGCTGGACTGGATCCTCAGCTGAAGTAAATCAGATGAACCTCATTGGTTTGTGTGGGATCGTCCTAATTTATATTGTAATTTCCACAGTTTCGTTATAAAGTTCTAGTCACAAACAGGTTCCTGGGGGAATAGTGCTTTGGTTAAGAAAGGATGACTTCAAGACCTGTGGTTTCCTACTCTGAAGAAGTATTAAACTCACACATTTAGTACATTTTTAACATAATAATGTGAGTAAACAGGTTTAAACATGTTTCAGTGTTCGAAATGCTAAAAAGCAACTTCCCTTCTACCCCTGCACCTCCTGTGATTTGTGACAGCTATGCCATGATCTGTGTCAAGGAATTCATCTGGCAATAAAACCTCAGACTCCCTCGTTATCAGTAACGGTTTTTAGCACCTGATTCCTCCAGTCTGGTTCTCAGCATTTGCTCAAAGGCCAGTGGTAGGGAGCTGAAACGGTGAGGAAGGATGGGGAAGGGGTCATCTCTGCTGACGAAATGCCTGTGGAGCCATAGTTTGAGACACTCTTTGAAATACAGCTGTTTTGCTGACCCATGTCTCTAGAAGGATTTTATATTTTAGTTTTTTAGGACACCAGAAAAATGTGTTTTAACTGAATGGTTAATTTCCCCCCCCAGAAAAAATGATGAAAAAAGTGCTTATCAGCAAGTACTGCCTCCCCCTCCACTGCCCGCCATAAGAAGTCCATGAAATAATCTTCTTTCACCGGAACACCTACCTAGCAAGCTAGTCCTTCACACCAGTATCCAGCTGGCTGCTCTTGTCATGATGTGATCCATTTTTGGGTTGATCCATTTTTGGGTTTGAACACAATGATTTCTCTCTTCTGTTTCATTTCAAAACACTTGCCTGCTGCCTTACACTTATTAGCGTCTTTCACTCTTGTGAGCTAGGTGTTGCAGGTCGGCTCATGGATTTCAGTGCCGATTTTTTGCTCATTTTAGTTGTCAGCAGTGTACAGAGCCTCAGAAAATCATGGTTTCATGCTGCCACCTTTTTTGGGCAATTTATACTTGGAAGTCCCATGGTCTGGATCTTGCTGTCTCCACTGCAGGAAAATATTTGTGTTGCCCTCACCTCCCTCCTTCCATAAGTCCTTTTTTGACCAAGCGTCCCTTGAGCTCTTCCAATGCAGCCCCTGCTGTTGTTGTGCTGCATCAAGGAAACAACGTGGCTGAAAACAAACACTCTCATTTTGCAGATCAGCTCCTCCAGCTGGTTCACCATGCTGCCTCACAAAAGCAGGCGCTGACAAATTTCAGGGGTAGGTGGGCACAGAGGGGTGAGGGCTGAAGCTGTTCCTCCATGGAGGAAATCTTAGCAAGACAGTGCACCAGGATCCCTGCCCAGGGCATGGCCAGACTGAGAAATGACCTTTTCCTTGTTATTGCCATGGGGACATCACTCAGTCGGATCACATCCCCAGACTGGTTCTCCTCATGGCCACACAAATGTTACCCTAGTTACTTTTTCTAAAGATGCTCCAGTAAGTTCACCTCCGAAAGACAGCTCGCTTCTTCTTCAAGACTGCACTTCAAAAACACGAGGAACTTTATAGAACCAGCTTGTTGTGTAGCTCTATGCTCAACTTTGAGAATGTCCCTTTTTTGCACTTAAATTTAGAATTTGGGGAACATAGACAGTTCCAATGAAAAATTTTTAATAGCATAGACCTTTTCATATGTAAGACAATAACTCATTTTTGCTGAAAGCTGAAGTAATTTCCCAAAACCTGAAAGATATATATATTTTTTTTTCAAAACCAAAATAATCTTCTTTTAATTCATGTTCTGTTGAGCATGGAAAATATATTTACCAGTCAACCTTTTCCTCAGGTTATTTTTTATGTAGCTAATGTTTTTGTTTTACATATGAAAAGTGAAGGAAGTTCCATAGCTGTGTAACCTTGAGGGGTATTTTTGATATCTGAGTGTGGCAATTTTTCCAGACAGCACTAATAAAGATTGGTACTGCCTATAGGATAATCCCTTTAAAGAGTCTCTCCCTGCTATGCAGCTGTGGATGATTCCCTTAAGGGGGAAAAAAATATCCTATTTTATTCTGGTTCTTCACTACTATCTAAGTATTTGCTTTACAGAAGTGCTGCAGGTTTCTAATCTGAAGCTGATTAAATGCAGACACTTAGGCAAACCATGGGTGTGATTTGCAAGGAGCACAACAGTTTTGTGGGGAAGTGAAAAATGAAATGAAGTAATGAAAACCATCCATTAGAGCTAAGGCTGCAAGGCAAAATTCTCTGTAGGTGTCAGTACTACTTTGGTAATAGTCACTATTACTATGACTTTGGTGGTGTGATGCTGGAGGAGCCTCTGGCCAGGAAATGTAATTCTTAACGTCAGTGAGCAACAGCACACTAACAGCAAGAGCAACTCATCATCTTGCAGGGATTTTGAGGACCTTTGGGGACCCGACCCCGAGGTGCAGTGGGGTGTGGAAGAGCAACAGCGGTGCATTTCATCATCCTTGTTGCAACCAGTCCCTCTCTCCCTTGTTCATGCAGGTATGATGCTTCTCTGACCTTTGGGGCCAGGAAGGAGAGCTCCCCTCCCGCTGGTGGTGTGCATGGTTCCCAAGGAACCCACAGGATGCTTCTTTGTGGAGCAGGTGACAGCAAAACACAGGCTTTTATTCCTTTGGCCCACAGCCTGTTGTCATTACAAGTGGGAATGAACAGCTTTGAGATGGATTAGCGTAAGCTACTGCAGATCTTCAGCTGTGTAGCTGAAACAGTGGTAACAGAGGAAGAGGTGTGTTTGTTTTCTCTGCCCTTACTGAGTTAATAGTTACTCTTGGTAAAAATCTGTCCATTTTTTAAGCTAATGAATATCTTGTAACAAAATTACTGCTAGTCACTTTGGCCCAAGAGAAAAATTAAATGAGAATATATTTTGAAAGTGATTTCATTTTCCGTCTGAAGAGGATCACAATTAGAAGGAGTTACTTGATTTGACTTCACTTCCTTATCTACTGCGGAGGATGTCAGGGACAGAGAGTATTGAAAAGAAAAGGTACTTAAAAGTCACAGCTAACAGTACCTTTACCACTTTACTGCAGACTGCTGGCTTGGGAGTGTTCTTCCTTCTGTGTCGTGTGGATGGCAGGTGGTATCATGACATAGGCAGATGTGCATGTAAAGAGCTGGCTGCGCGCAGAACAAGGGCAATGGAAACCATTTACTGCAACACTGCACAAAGCAATGCCAAGTGGCTATGCTACTGGCAAGCAGTCTCCTCCTCTCCTCTCCTCTCCTCTCCCTTTTTTTTTTTTGTAGTTTTATTAATCAAATAATTTCAAAACACTTTTTCCAAAGTCAAGAGACAGAATTTGGAAAGGAGCCTGGAGAAGCATGATCCTATTCCTGCTCACCCAACCTCACACATGTAAATGTAATACCTCTTCCGAGAGTGAGGGGAAACAGCCAAGTTTCCACTTGGTATTTTTGTGGATGAGGATACATATGATAATCAAGGCGCACCTGAAAACAAGGTCAGCAGCAACAGCAGATTATACGGTGTCTGAAAATTGTACCCACCGTTGTGCAAGTCAGGATGCCCACAACGAACTGGGGTTCATATCATGAATGCCTGGAAAGTGTCAGCTGCTGGAATCAGCAACCTCAGCGGCCACTGGGGAGCTATTTTTATGTACAATGAGCAGGGGTGGGCAGGTTGGTTGGTGGTGGGGTCCAGACCAGGGGTGGGAATTTGCCTGAAGACCACAACCACCAGCTCACGACTGCCATCTGCCCTGCAGCTTGCACGTGCAGGGGTTTGAAAGGGGCATTCACGTCTTCAAAAGAGGTTTACAGGGTTTTTTCCTTTTGTGTCTTACCGGATGCAGAAGTAACCTTTCCTGTATGTTTTTTTTTCGGCAGCCTGCCCTTGTCCGTTCGCTTCTTCTCTTGAGAGAGCTCCAGCTTATGTAACTAACCCCTTGACGCAAAGCGTGTATGGATCCACGCAAATAACTTGTAATGTTTAATTAAACTAAACTGCAATCAACAGACTTTATCTTTTGACTACTGTGTACCGGGGAAGCTTTATCTGTTGAAAATTAACAGTAAGATTGGCTTGACTTTTAAAGGCACCATGTGAGTTTCTCATTAGCCTTATTATAATTTCTGAATCATAAATATGTAAATGATGAGTTTCACACGGGAGATTTAATTCTGTGCTCTTATTTCTGATTAGCTGGAAATACACTCTGGCTCTGTCAGATAATTGGTAACACTGCACACCAATAAGGCATTTCCCTACACTTCATCAGAAGCAGCTGAAATTAAAGAAGGCAGGCGCTGTTACATTTTTGACAGTTTTGTAACACCAACTTGTTGAAGTTTCAACTCAGCCATTAATACAGTCTATGAATTATTAATTCTTTCTTATGTCAGGAACTAAAAAAAACCAACCACCAAAACTGAAGATCTGAGCCTGGAGTATAAATGCTCTGGGAAACAAATTTCTCTCCCCCCCTCCACTTCTTTTCTGATCTACTCTCCAAACAAAACACACCCATTTAGTTTGAGTAAAGAGGAGGGAAAGTAGTATTTTCAGGGATTTGGGTTTTAAATACACATCCCACACATACACTTAACTTGGGTGTTGTTTTGGGAGATTTTTTTCCTTTTCTCTCTCTTTTTTTTTTTTTTGACATGTTGACATAGATGTGCCTGGTTACATGATAAATGATGAAGTAACAGAGCAAGTGGAAGTTTCCAAATAAATTTGAGAATGGCAGGTCGTACAAAACAAATTGATGCATGGATTTTACTTTCTTTAACTGAACGTTCTGGGAGAGACAGGATCATATGGAGAAACATGGAGCATGTGGATATTCCCCACACAATTCTGTTTCTCTTCTCCTCCTCAGAAATCCAATTTTAGTTTCCCCTTTCGGCAATATGAGTTCTAATTTCAACAAAGCACCTACCACCACTCCTCCATACAAGCAGTCTCCCTAGCTCATGAAGGCCAGTCCTCCTGAGGCAGTTTCTCCCCTCCACCAGAGGCAGCTTGGCTTTATTTATCAGCTTTCCTTTCCTGCCTTTATGTTCTCCTTTTCTGTTAGTGCTACCAGGTCAATGAAAGGTTTTAAATGTAAAGGTCTGCTAATTGTTCACAGAACATACATGGACTCTGATTCTCAGGCTTATCATACACCCTGGGTGTGTAAGATTTTCATAATTTCACGTGATCTGTTTAAGGGAAAAAATATTATCTAATTAATAATAATTTATTCATTCATGTTGAGTGAGGATTCATTTTTAGTGAGGATTCAACATCAAGTTTTTATTTGTTCTAGTTTTCCAAATTGTTTAAATCATTTTTCATCCACCAAATTTGAGCTTGCCTAATTGGAAAACCATCAGCTACAAACTGTTAAAACCTGTCACATGAAAAGACATTCACATAAGGAAATATTAAAAAATTGTGTTACCAACTCAGCTTCTAATAAGAAATTTTGATGGTGTATGTCATTTTTTTGATAAGTTTGTGCAATTCACCATTACCCCTTTATGGGTGAGCCCATGTAAAATAGAGGAGGGATTGTTATTGTTGTGCTGCTAACATCAACCCTTATTTCATTACTATTATTGCAGTGATTATTCATCATCAGTATTATGATTATTTTAATAAGTTTAAAAAGCACATTCTTTCTCTGTTCCTCAGCTCCCTTCTATCGTTATGAGCCTCTTGACATTTACAATTGCTAGACAGTCGATTTAAAGTCTAACAGAGATGGAAAAATTCCTTAGTAAATCAGATGAATGCAAGCCTGCGTTTTCTGATTTATAATCACTCTCCAATGCAATAAAATAAAGCCTTTGCTTTCATCCATATTCCCTTTATTTATTTGTTTTCTTTTTGTATATGTTCTGAAAAGTGAAAAGGGTGCAGTCCCCTGAAAGTATCTTTTCCTTTTGTTATGGGCTGAGGAGTACGAGTGAGCCTCTGAATTTATAGGCTGTTGTTGCTATGTTTCTTAATTTTAGGAGCACTCTGCTTGGTGAGACACAACAATTGTTCTTTAAAGGCTTTTGAGAACAGCCTCCTGTGAGGATGGAGATGGCAACCCACAAGTACCAGCCCCGTGTGTAAGGTAAATTTTAAGAGCAACTGCCAGGGGATATCCCAGGGGATGGACAGAGCCAGGCTTGGCCCTTGGCTTTTTGTCAGAGGGCAGCAGCAGTGGGCATCACACACCTGCAAAGATGAGGTGTAATCACAGCAGCATGCATCGTGTGCATGCCATTATTCAATGTATTACCACCATTTTTTGCAAGTGTACAAACATGAGTGCAGATAAAAGCTGAGATTGTGGCAGAGACCACAGGATCCACACTGAGCTGTCTGATGCCAGAGGTGCCACTGGAAGAACATCACAAATATCCCAGGTAGAAAACTAAAATTTTTTCTCTCTTTCACAAGGAAAACACTGTTAAGATTTCACTTCTTTGCACTTCCAAGGACAGCCAATAGTATTTGAGGGAAATGGGTTTTAAGACCTGTTATGGAAGAGCCATACACAAACTGCAGCTGGCATGGGCTCTTCCTTGGTATAGAAGCATAATTTAGGCATTGTTTAGATTTTGTTTTAACTCAGGGTCTTTGGCCTTTCCTTTATCTTTTAGTCGTCTAACTGCAGCTGAATGCAAAGCTAGCAGAGGAAAGAGTGGTCACACAATTTACACATGCTTGGGGCAGGTGTTAATTGTTGTTTTTCAGAAAGGCATGTGAAGGACCACTTATCTTTACATGTGATCAGAAAATGAAAATAACAATTAATTGTAAATTCAAACGTTGAGTGTTACTTCAGGGCCAGAGGTCTTTGTGTGGTGTGAAAGTGAGTGTCATCTTCAGAAGTTTATGTGAAAAGCACTGGGCCATTGGCCAGGTTTTGACAGGCTGGTTTTACTGAGGAGAAAAGACATACTCACATCAGCAGGATCTGAAGACCATGCCTGTTTGTGAAATCAGTGCTTTCCTTGCTCTGCCCTTGTGTGTTTTCCAAAATGCAAATATTTGCTGCAGTAAAGCAGCATATTCATAAATAATATAGGAAATGTTAAAACCACAGGAATGGCAGGGTTGGCCAGAGCCAGCAAGTCCTTTCCCAATCTGCTGGATGCAGCTGCATTTTAATCCTTTACAGAAAGTGATCAGCCACCCTAGAAATAGTTCCTTTTAGCCATCTCCTTCCTGCACTAACCTTCTGAGACGGTAGTCCCAGGATTGTACTTGTTTAGAGGCTAAAAATCTTCCTGTTTTGAGTTTGAAGTTTTTCATTTGAGGTATTTGTGTGTCCAGTAATGTTCTTCAGCTCAAGCTTCCCTCCCTAGGCTGTGTTGGGAACATACATGTGGAGACACATCATATCGTGTCTCAGGCTTTGTTTTGCCACGCTAGAAAGAGTGTCTTTCTCACAGGATGGGTTTTCTGTGCCCTGCCTCCCTGTGAAGCCTGTTTCTACTTCAATACTGAGTGTTTCTTTCTTGGGAAAAAAAAAAAAAAAAAAAAAAAAAAAAAGGACCAGGAGGGTACTTGGCAAATTGCTCTATTTATTTTTTTTATTCTCTGTGCTACTGGTCACCAGCTTTCTTGATCACTGACTGCATGGCATTTTAAGACTCTTGCTTAGGTCAGCTCTGCCCCACATTTAGACCCAGCAGATAATTGCTCATCTGCTGTGAGAAAAGACAGAAAATATGCTCCACACCTTCGGCAGCCAAACCGCTGTCCTACTTAAAACACAAAAACTGAAGCAAACAATAGGAACCATTTCCAGAAAACATGGCCTGCTGGACGGCAACACAAGAGACAACCTAAAACTTCTAGAAACATCAAAATAAAACCATCTGTGCCTCCCCTCTGAGGACAGCCTAGGTTTTCTTTGCTGTGGCTTCTCACTCTAACGCCATCCAGGAGCCACATTTGTACCCAGGAGGTTATGATGCAGCGTTTGCTTGACTGTAATGCTGGCTGCCAAATTTGTTAATTGAACTCTCCGTGAAGACAAAATGCTTCGTCTGTAATCTTGCTGCGATGTGAGCAGACTGCAATATCCTATACTCAGGCTCAGGGATTTTCCTTGTCATGCAGCACTTCACATCAAAGGTGGCCCTTTTGGGGGACTAGTTCAGACCAAAAGAAAAGGCAAACAATGAAGAAGGAAAATCCAGTGTTTACAGCCTACAATAGCAAAGATTATTGATCCAATAGGTGAGCATTTAGGATTCAGTATAAAGTGTGAAGTGAAACTAAAGATTATTATTATTATTTCTAGCACAATCCATGTTTTCATGTGGTTATATTCCACCTTTTTTTCCATTTCTGGTCTTGCGGACTGTCTTCCTAGGACCAGGTCATCAAGGTGATGCCAGCAGCCCACGTGGACATTTAATATCAACCACAATATAACTTACATGTTTTCCTAGATTTTAACTCATCTTGCAAACATGGAAAACTAGGCAAACTGACTGCAAGGCCAATGGCTTTCTGCAGCATACCAAGACACTGTGAAGGCCAGCAAGAAACTCTGGAGATCATGACAGGCGATACGTGCACTTTTTTACTGGTGGTTTTCACATCTCACTCACTAACCAACAAGTGTGTGATTTGTGTGACTACAGCAACACTGAAACTACAGCTACAAGCTTTCAGGGTGCTGTTGCTGAGAAACAAAGAGGTATCTGTCTACGCTAGTTCTGTCTTTTAAGAAGGGTGAAATATATTTGTAATTTCGAAGCCGGATTTTCAAATGTTGCCAGTTCAGAGCATGTTGTAAAAAAAACAAAGCCTGAGGTTTGTTCAGAAAAGCGAGAAGGAAATACTGTCATTAAAAACCGCGTGCACGTACCAAATGTCTACACAAACATATGGTTGCTGAGACATGTAGGCATGAGCTTTGCCGACATAACTGATTACTACATGAGTAAAAATAAAGACACAGATGCGGATTTTTATAAATATGAGATTGAGTTTCTAAGGAGTCGACAAATTGGCCTTTCATGCTGCAGCAGTAAATACAAGCGATTCAAAGATGCCTGAAATGAAAGTGCCACTGAGGCAGTCCCTTGGTCCCTCGGCAGGAGGCTGGGGACAGGCACAGATATTTCAGCCCAGCTTCAGACAGAAGAAGGACCTGACAGACATCCCACTATGAGAGCTCGCTGCAGAGAAGACTGTCAGTTTTAGCCTCCGCAGAGCTGTGGCTGATGTCTTAGCATCTCCTTGGTGGCCCTGTCAGTAGGGCTGATCTTGGTAAAATTACATTCTCTTGGCTCGTTTTACCTTTTTTTTAATGTTTACTCATCTTACCAGTGCTGCTCTGTAACACATTTTCTCTCTTCTCCCTCTAGCCTGGTTCTTTAATCTTTATTCAACAAATATGTGTGAGATCATTTCAGGGAGATAACAATCTAATTTTAGGGAACAGAGAGAGCGAGGCAGAGAGGCAGAGAGAGCGATAGACTCACGACTCAGGTTGAAATGGAAGGGGCTTGCTGATAATCAGGGTGACATCGAAGCCCTGGATCTAGTCTCAAAGTATTTTAATGTGGGTTGCCTGTGGCTGCAGGATAAAAGAAGACATTTGCTTTATGTCTGCAGAAGTGAGTTCATGCTAGGATTATTCACTGCACTATGTTTTTCAGGCATCTTTCTTTTTCTTTTTTTGTATGTCTCAGGCATAATTACTAGATGCAATAAACAAAGCTATGCAAAGCAGTAATTCCATCTTGTATTACATTGTTTCAGAATCACAGTCGATCAGGACATGTTTTTTTTTCTTGACCTTTAGCATGCTCATGTCTTTCTCACTTCTTATTCCAAGGAATGAACGTCTGTGCATGCTACACGGCTGTATGAGGTGGAGCAGCAGAAATAACCAAGTTGCCATGAACTCAGGCAATTCCTACATTGCCTTCAATGCCAGTTGAGAGTATTGCTTCAGGAAGAATCACTTCAAATGCGAGAAGAGGCTGTAAATTTGCTCTCCTTTTTTTCCTGACATGCACTTTTTTTGCTTACACTCTTGTGCTTCCTGCATAATAAGGTCACCTGTTGTCATGATTCATTTATGAACGAACAGGCAGGAACATCTTTCAGGCTAAGCCATTCTTTTGGCCCACCCTTTGTTGAATTTATCTATAAAATATTGGTGAGATCTTTTTTTCCCCCCCCTTATTTCTTCACTGATATGAAGTGCACAAAAAACATAATCTTCAGATTAAAAGGAATTCTCTGAAATAATACTTCTTCTCATGAACACATAGAAGAACTCGGGTTTATATAAATCTACCCTGGGAGTCCTTTGTCAGGATTGCACTGGCTGGAATAAAGTGGATGTCTCTCCCCACAGTTACATGTTTTCTCCTGGACAAGGAAGCTGCTTCTTTGAAATTGATGTTTTCATTGATTGCTGTTAACAATTTTCTGGATTCTGAAGGTGTGCAATTCATGGAAACACTTAAAGGCCTATTCAGTGTTGCATACCTCTTCTAAAAAAGTTAGGAGAGAAGAAGGTCATATGAAATTTATTATTTTTTTCTGTGAAGAAAAAAGATAAAGAAAATAAGTTGCAAAGCTCTTCTCCCATAGTAGGGAGTAACATCTTTATCAACCTTTTGAATTCTTGTTTCTGACATACTGTCATTTGTCTTCAATCTTGGGAGTTTCACCTATACTGGGGTCCTGGAGAAAATATGCAGAATCTTTCCCTTCACCCAAGAATAAAGGCTGTAAAGTACTCATGGATGTTAGTACACAATGCTAGAAATATTAAGTTTGGTAATTACAAACCTTTATAAAACTAAAAGTATTTAACCTTCAGCTTTTCCCTCATCCAACACCATTCTAATGGTTGCAAAAACTGAGGTTGTGTGAGTGTTTGTGTTTTAATTGACCTACTTTTTAGGCAGGAGAATTAACAAAGGAGCATAAGCGACCTTCAGGCACCAGTGGCACAGATAATGAAAGCCACAGCAAGGACTGTCAGCCGTTCTGACTCAAATGCTCGTCCCACTTTCAAAAGTAAAAGCTGGGTGCAGATATTGGTACGTAGGTACGTAGCTTCTTTCCTACCTGAGATCCTAGGAGTTTAGGTTCTCTGACTTTCTAACTGAAAACCAGGTGCCTGAGTGCTTTCAAGGATTTAGGTACTACAATGCTTTTGAAAACTGCACTTTACATCTGTTTCTGTAGCTCAACAAAACTAAGATGTGTATAAATACAGCCAGGGTCGAGTGGGGAATGCAGTGAGTTGCTGTTGCATCTAACATGTAAAGAACAGGGCCATTCTCCTCAGGAAGGACTGTGATATTTTTACACTCAATTTCATTCAGAAATGCAATGACAACTAATCGTATTCAAATTCTTTGGCAAATGGAACAGAATTGTATTCTGAGTCCACAAATATGACAAAATTCAAAAAGAAAAATACCACAGGTGGAATTTTCTGACTGAGAGAGTCCTACAGTGCAATGACCTCCTTATGCATGAGCAGCTGAGTGCAAGTGATATCAAAAGTTGGTGATGAAAGATGCACAAAGACAACAAGTTGGACCAGGAGCCCTGGATTCAAGACTGTATTACTCCACAGTATTCCTGTGTGGCTTCAGGCAGCCCAGGTTACTCTCTGTGTCTAAGTTTCCCACCCTCTAATAAGGGGAAAATAGCACTTCTCTTTCTTACAGGGCACGTGCTGCAGGTAAGTGCATTAAATGTTGTAGAATCTTTGAACACCGGAGTATGGAGGAGATAGATGTACTTTAGCGCTTTGTTGAGGAGGAAGTAGTTAAGAAAGTGTTTTGAGAGCTGGAACAATGCATAATCACTTTATATTGTCTTTTTTCTGTGTCTAACACCACACAGAAAATTCCTTTGGTAGTATTTTGGACATTTGTGAAAATCTTATCTTACGTGGCTATTTCCTACTTCCCCTTTTAAGGGGTTCTACTTAATTACCCTTAGTCCCATGCAAAAAAGTCATGGAAAATCAGTTTTCAAAGTAACTTCAAGTATCTTTTTTGTATGTAATACGCAGCTGTGTAACATAAGTATGAAACATGTACATAACACAAAATTCCTATTTTGTGCTACCTGGAATACTGCCAGTGAATCAGACCTTCCATCTGTTAGTTGTCCAGGAGCGAGGGTTGCTCATTGCCTCCCTCCCAGGCAGCTGTGAGAGGAGGGAGGGAAAGAAGAAAAAGAGAGCAGGGAAGAAAAGGGGAGTGAAGCTAACAAGGAGTACAGAAGATGGTTCTCAAATTAGTCAAAAGGATGACGTGTTGTGCTGCGAGACTAATGTCTATTTTTTAAAATTTGGCAGCTGATAGGAGCTGCTTGGAGATTTGGCTATTAGCAGCAACCTTTGTGGAGGCAGACCTGTGGGCAGAGTACAGGTGATGCACCTGAAGGGATGTGATTAATGAATGTTTCACACGACACTGAAATCTCTAATGTACATAAGTCTAAGTATTCACGAACATACGCACATATATTTGTATGCATAGGCACATTTATGGTTTTTTTTTGGAACCTGTGCAAATCAGGCACACAAATTGCACTTGCATTTAAACATACTACTCAGATATACAAACCCATGTAATTTAACCTGTTTTGTTTTGTTTTGTTTTTTGTATTGAAAATATTTCAATGTCGATATTGTTTCTTTCACATCATCAGCTTTTGTGGTCATTATCAACATGGGTCACTTTTGCTTGAATTGTCCTCTTGTCATGCAAATTATTAGCATGGTCCACAATTATGAAGTACCTCTGATTATAAAATAAAGTAATAAAGACAAAAATCAGTAGAAGAGTGACTGGGGTGAATTCATAATTCATTTAAAGTGCAAAACTGTCCATTTAATCCTTAACAATATTCATTTTCTTCAGTGTGTAAACCTTGTCTGTGGTTAGAAAAGCTATGAATTTAAATAACCTTTAGCAGTCTGAGAAATGAATAATTTGATAGGTATATCAGGCAAAAAGTTGAAATGACATACTCCTCCACCTTCTCCTAGAAGAATTCATTGCAGGCTTTCTGCCAAAATTGCAATTGGAATGGAAAGCAGTGCTAAATAAATAAACAAACCCAGAAGGACTCAAACAATAAAGATTTCTTGATTTGCCAAATAGCACCATTGAGGTGGATTCAGAAGTAGAGTCCCTGCTATCCCCTTGTTTCCTTCCTCTGTGGCTTGCTCTGGAAATTAAAGGAGTCTCAAAAAAAGGTCTTTTCAGATCTTATCAAAATGAATTATTTAATCTGATTCAGATTAAATTGGTGGAGTTGTTAGCACCTCTCAAGCCAGACTTTATTATTTTGGAAAGCTTAATGCTTACTTCAATATTAATACAGATACAGGCTGCCTTGCTAACTCGCTTTGATTGACAGTCCACACAGGGGGGCTTTCAGGAGAGGAAGGAAGCAAATCTTTTCTGACTGGGAAGGTGGGGAAACCTTGCCCTCATGGTCCTGAGGGCGGCCCACCCCAGTGTGATGGACTCAGATGGACACAGCCGGAGAAGATCTGCACCCTGGGCTCACCAAAGGGCTTGAGGAGGTCTTGGGGAGCAGCAGACCAAGATTGAAATACCTCTGTCATCTAGTGAGATTCTCCCCTGTGCAGGGTAGTAAGGATTTCTTTTGAATCCAGAGGACAGAGTAGCCAACACCTGTGTGCAGGGTATGTAGAAAAAGCTCTGCAGGTAGATCTCTCCTTGAAACTTGCTTTTCTCTATATCCTGCAGAGAAGAGAGGCTTGTGCCCAAGTGAATGTGGTGGAAGCAAGGTCTTTGATACAGAGCTGTAGGAGTGCCACAGGAACCTGCTTTCCAACCAGCAACAGAAGAGAAGGGGAGCATTTCAGTCTGAGGAAGCTGATGTGTGCCTGTGGGACAATGGTGGTGGATGCGCACTCCCACGTTACAAGGTGTTAAGTTTTCCATAGGCTTTGAAGGACAGTCATAAACCGTTAGCTCCTGTCTAGTACACCTTTGCATTGCTCTGACTAGAGCTCTCAGCCTCCTGACTTGGGTAAGGTAGCAATCATGCTGAGCAAAGGAACACTGTCTTATTTTTGCTCTGGTTTTGGGGGTTTTGTTTGTTTGCTTGTTTGTTTTCCAGCTGAAACTTCAGTGTAAAAAATATAGCATGTTTGTTTATGTTTTCAGAGACACTTGTGGTTTTCAGTGAAAACCCCCAAACAAAAAGATAGTTGGTTGTCAAACACATTTTTATCAGACTTGGGAGGTTGCCATGCATACATCTTGCACTGCATACCTTCTGGTTTCGCCAATTTTCAAACAAAAGAGGAGAAAAAGAGAAGAACTAAAATAATCTTATATTTTAAAAAAATTTGATTTTATGTGCAAGTCAATTTCAGTGGAAGTTTGTAACTGGCTCTAGTTAGACTAGGTTAATCAGTTTTTGCTTGCATGACCCTGAAATTCTGTTTAGGTACTGGGATGGCTCAAGTTTGCTGATGGGAATTTAGTAGTTTTTGGCTAAATATATTGAACGGTGTGGATGAGTGGTTCATGAACTCTCTGAAAGGAAAGGTCTTGTAGTTTGCAGGTAGCAAGTGAAAGCTTTCAGTGGATATTGACAGGTCTGAAGAGGGGTAACATGGGGGAAGATAGTGTGATTAAAGTCAGAAAAAAAGCAAAGAATGAATAACAAAGCTAGTTTATCACTGGGTGTGTAATTTCCAACCAGCATGGCCACGCAGTCTCCCTTTACAGATGCTGTCTCTCACCCTGCAGTTCTTGTACTTGTGCCTGTGTATCCCAGTTTAGCTGGAATTTCCCACTGGATCTGTCGAATATCGCACAGTGAGGGAGTCTGTTGAACCCTCCCTTTCTGCTGTTGAACGTGGTTTCTTGCTTTAATCAGAGTACAACCTCATTTCCCCTGCTAGGTATGGAAGGTTTTTCACCTGGGTTTGTGGCTGAAACAGCTGCTTACAGCAGCAGCAGCCAGATGCAATGGTATTTTCTGTCATGAAAACTGCGTGAGCACTCCTCAGTCTATTCCACATAATTGGACAGCATAAACTGTTGCCCAATTCTTGCTTTGTCATACTGACATGTGGTACCTTCCTTTCTTCCTTAACTCTTTCTGTTATGGGTCTACCTCCTCACAAGTTGAGTATTTGTGTGGTTTCAAGTCAGCATGACTTATTGCTGTTAATGCAAATGATGTTCATGGTAAGATTACCACTAGGAAAGACACAACAATTAACTATGAATTAAGGATGAATGGTGTGCACGCTTGGAAAAAGGAGAGAACAAAAGAAATGGATGGTTATAATGAAATCTTTCCTTTAAAGGTGTTTTTTCTTCTCCTTCTGGGTGCAGCAGTGCACACCAAGCTGCCAAGAGGGAAGGAAGCTGGGCTGCTGGATGTCCTCCCACTCCCTGGTCCCAAAGGAAAACAGCACCCAAGTCAGACAACTGTAAATTCCCAGTCTTCCCCCATTAGTCCTTGTGGTCAACACTTCTACAATCCTCTCCATTCCTCTTTCTAAAATTCCTTTAAATAAAAAATGTTAATCCAATCACAATTGCTTTTTGCAGAAGACAACATAAAGCTCCTACATAAATATAAAACTATGTTTAATGTCTCATAACATCTATTTTAAGCCAGGGAGGGAGGGTTTGTTCTCATGCTGATGTACGCTTTTCTTATGTGCTATCACTTTCACCCAAAGGCTTTTTGTAGCAACCAGAAGGTGCCCATTGACCTTTGTAGTCTTTGGACCTGAGCTGCTGTGGTGGGGAATGACAGAGAAGGTGCTGATTCTACACCTAATCCTCTCTCTCCTGCATCATGATTAGAAGGAAATTAAACTTAAATCCCCTGAAAAGTATTGTGAGATTATCTCATCTTTCTGTGATAAATACTCAGACTCAGTACATTGGTTATGGACACTTCCTATTTCCTTGTTCTCATAACTTTCAGCAGATCTATTGAATTCACACTAGAAGTCATTTTAGTTCACAAAACAAACTTATAAGTTAAGTGGTATGTTTAATGTAAGTAGATCAAAACCAGTTGGGTTTCTAGATGCACAAAAAGCCTTATGGTTAAATGCATGGATTTCATCCAAACACACTGTCAGGAACAGAAATTGGGTCAAGTGTATGACTGTGGAATTTGCTTCTCCCTTAAACATGATTCACATGAGGCCTGGAGACATAGTTAGTTGGTTGAAAAGCTTATTGTGAATAAAAAGTGGCTCTGCCTTATACAGAAGGGAATTCCCAGGGAAATGTTCAGTAGAGTTCATGGCCATTTATGTAAGGAAAATATTACCCAGAGCCCATGAAGCAGTCTTTCTGCAAGCAATGTCTCTGGTCCTGTCATGAGATCTATGTGTAAGTACTTGGATATTGAGGTCAGTTTACAAACAACATTGCTTACATTCTGTCTGAAGACTGGATTGCCAGCTTAAGAAAGGTTAAAATATTTCACTTAGGTAAGAATGACAAGAAAAGGAGGGCAGGACTGAAATTGGGTCATGTTGACAACCAGAGCACGTTCCCAGGTGCCCTGGGCTTGTATGGCCCAGCTTTGAAGTTCAGATTCCTTCCTGATACTGTTACCTGGCTCAGGTAGATTAGCAAAATTTCTCTGCAGCTTCCAGTTGTACTTCACAGACCCACATTCCCGGTTTAAGCCTTATTCATGTGGGTGAGCAGGCATCATCAAAAATATGCTCTGCGAACCAGCTAGACAGATTTAAAATGCCTTCTGTTTTAATTTTATGACTTTAACCTGATCAGAGTTAAAAGCTGCAGAAATATTTCAAAAATGGAAAACAGGCTTAAATAAAAGAAGTCTGAACTGCTTCTTTCACTCCTCATGGCTGAAAACTGAGCTGTGATTAAAACCTTGCTTCAAAACTGGAAATGGCATGATGTTTTCAGTCCTAGGCTACGCATGGACCAAGCTTATATTAAAATGAAGACAAAACCAGCATGCATTCTGCACAATGTAACAACCAATGTTTGAATTAAAGTTAGAGAGTGCATAATGAGAACAGGCTAACACTTCCCATGTGAAGCTTTGAAGTCAAAGAAATACAACTCAAGGAAAGGAATCTTTGTCAGAAACTGTTTGACATAATCATAAAACTACCAGAAAGACATATACTTTGACAAGTCACTTTTCAATACTTTTTAAAAAAAGTTGCCAGTCACAGGGCATTTTTCCATTATTTGAACCCAGCAGCTGAAGTGGGTTAGGTGCTACGGGTTTTCGGAAGAAACTGGAGCAGATGCATTATGCTAGATCCCACTTAAGCACAGTGATACGTATGAATCTTTGATCTTTCAAATATTGTGGGATCAAAGTATTCACTGTTTTGGATATAAATCTGTGCTAAAATCAACTGATTATAGCTCTGACCATGGAAAAGAACCTGGTACAAATGACTTTGAACTCATGTCACTCCAGGTAGTCTGTGCGCTTCTGAGTTAATTAGCATCTCTTTGAACTTAATTTCTTTCCTGTTGCATGGTCTGGAATAAATATCAGTTACTAATAATCTATTTAAAACTCATTTTAGTGTTAGAATGTAACAGGCAGAGGGATAGACATGAACAGAAATGTGGTGGTTTGTGTAGTTGCTCTCCTTACCACTCTTAATATACATTAAAAAAAATCACATCTAGCACCCTGGTTCCCAATTATTCTTAATTGGCAATGCTTCCTCCTAAATCAAGCACTCACAGTAGCATGAATTAATTAATAACAGTAATGAAAGCACATGAAAATTCTGCAGTGGGTCATTCTTGTTATCAGTGCTTATTTGATCACATAAAAAAGATAGTTTGAAGTTTTAGAGGGAGGGAGGAGGAATTGCTTGCTTGTCTTTAAAGGGCAATTCCCATGAAAAATTCAGCCCAAAGTTATACAGCAAAGAGCTCTGGATAAAGTGTCTGAAGGCAGAGTGCTTACTAGGCTTCTGGACCCTATGAAAATTTTTATAATCTCCTACCAATGAACAGAAAACCTGCACTTCACAGATTTCTTTTTTCTAAATCCAAGTAGTGGAATAATAGAAATAAGCCACACAGAGCAGCTGACCCCTCAGCACAGGTTTTTCCCCCTGTTTTTCAGATTGCCCTATATCTCTAAGGATAGCCTCAAAACCCTACCCCCTTGCCCTGCTGTCCAAGTGGCTCAGGACTTCCATCTCCGTATGTGTCTTGTTTTGGTTAAGCTTGTATAGGAATGTCCTTGTTGGTGTACCTGCTACATGCATAAGGTTCTGCAGGTTTACAGGTCTCTCTCTGCATCATCTCTGATTCCCTGTGAATATTATTACATGCATCCTAAAGCCCAAGAATAAGGATATCACTTGTAGAAAACCAAAGATCAGAGAGGCTGGTAGCATATGGACTCTGTTTCCCAATAAGTTGTCTCCAGCAATCCTTTCCTTTTACCCAACTGTTTTCTATTACTCTCCCAAGCAAAAAACACATTAAAAAAAAAAAAAAAAAAAAAAACGGTTGGTAATATATGGAAAATAATTCTGGTTTTCTTAAAATGGAACAGGCAAGCACACTTCTTGGGGAATGTTTAATTTGTGCCCTTCAGTTTTATTCATTCTTTTCAGTTGAATAGGATTGCATTCTCTGTATTCTCTGTAAAAAAAAAAAAAAAAAAAAAAGCGGTCTTAGTGAGAGTTGGTTGGTAAAAGAAATGCAGAAATGTCACTCAGGAAAAGGTCATTGTAAACTCAAAGGTAATAATCCTTGAAATGAATTTTGTTCTGGAAACTGCCCATGAACTATCAATGGTAGGTTAGGTTAACGGTGATTTGATACTGCAGAAATGTACGGAATTTAGGAAAAAGGAAGAATTGACCTAGAAATGTAACAAAGTTTCCTTTCAAACATTTACAGAAGCTAAACTGTCTTTTTTAATGAAGGAGGTAGATTTTGTTAGAATTGAGATTGAATCTTTTTTATTATTTCCCCCTGAAATGCACATAGGCCACTGGACTGAATTTGCACATCAGCTCAGCATTGGCATTTCATAACTATTGAATGATACCTGGATATGGACTTTTCTTTTGGCAGTTTGTCTCTAGTACTTTCTACTTAACAATTTCTGTTTCTAATTTCACTGTCCCTCATGAATTCTTCAGAACTCCATTCAGTGAATGCAACAAGACCTAATCTAGTGGAGTGAGTTAAGTATGTGACTTCATGAGGTGTTGCCAGGAGGGTGACAACTTGTCAAGAGTACAGATTACTATCCACTGTTACTCTTTCATGTGGGCATGAATGACACTGCAAGCCAGAACCTGGGCAGAATCAAGAAAGATTATAACCCCCTGGGGGTGCAAGTGAAAAAAAATGGTGCCCAGGATACCTTTTCCTCCATTTTACCAGTCAGAGGAGAGGGAGCAGCCACAAATGGGTGAATAATGTACATCAGCTCCTGGCTACGTGGCTGGTGTGGTTGTGAGGGTTTTGGCTTTTATGACAATGGGGCGTTCTTTGGTGAATATGGCCAGTTAGAGAGGGATGGAATCTACTTGTCCAGAAGAGGTAAGGGAATCTTTGGCAGCAGGCTGGCCAACTTGGTGAGATGGGCTTTAAACTGCAGTTCTCAGGGGGTGGAGTCCAAGATGGCAAAGCTCATGCCATCACATCCAACTGGGAAATAAGCCAGGCCAACCAAAGCAGCAACACCACCTCAAGGGTATGTATGGCTGTGGCTCTTGCACCCCTCCAGGGAAACCTTCATGTTTACTTACCTCTCTGGAATGCTTGTACACCAACACATGCAACGTGGGAAATAAACAGGGAGAACTAGAGATCTGTGCACAGACACAAGGCCATGGTCTCACGGCAATTACAGAGACATGGTGGGATAGCTTGCATGACTGGAATGCTCTCATGGATGGCTACACCCTTTTTAGGAACAACAGTCCAATGGGTCAAGGTGGTGGAGTTGCTCTCTATGTGAAAGAGCAGCAGGAATGTACACACCTCTGCCTAGGGGTGAATGAAGAACCTATTGAGAGCTCATGCGTAAGGGGCAAGATAATATGGGAGACACTGTTGTGGGTGTTTACTACAGACCACCTGATCAGGAAGAGGAAGTTGATGAGGCTTCTACAGACAGCTGTAAATAGCCTCACAATCACAGGTCCTGGTTCTCAAGGGGGACTTCAACTACCTTGACATATCCTGGAAAGACAACGCAGCCAGGCATTCACAGTCCAGGAGGCTTTTGCAGAACATTGTTAATAACTTTTTGACACAGGTGGTGAAGGAGCCAATGAGGAGAGGTGCTCTGCTGGACCTTGGGCTGAAAAACAAAGAAGGTCTAATTCGGGATGGGAAGGTTGTGGGTAGCCTTGGCTACAGTGACCGTGAGGTGATGGGGTTCAGGCTCTTGCATACAAGAAGCAGGGCAAAAGTAGAATTAAAACTTTAGACTTCAGGAGAGAAGATTTTGACCTCTTCAAAGACCTACTTGGAGGAATCCCATGAGCTAAGGCTCTAGAAGGAAGTGGGGTGCAAGACAGCTGGTTATTAATTCAAGCATCACTTTCTTTGAGCTCAATATTGGTGCACTCTTGTGAGTAAAAAATCCAGCAAAGGAGGCAGCAGAACTGCATGGATGAGCAAGAAGCTTCTGGAAAAACTCAAATGGAAGAACAAAATTTACAGAATGTGAAAAAAGGGACTGGCCACTTCAGAGAAGTAGAACAATAGGTGAACTTTCTTTGGCAGAGGAGTTGGTCTAGATGATCTCCAAAGGTCCCTTCCAACCCCTACCACTCTGTGATTCTGTGACTTTGAGAAACATGTGATCAGGCATACTCTGGCACTGAAGAGACATGTAAGACAAGACTGACATCTGAGCCACTCTGCATATTCAACATGTCTTTGTTGAAAAAGAATATTGCATTCAAAAGAGGATGCCTGCAGTGACTCTCTGAATAAGTCAGTTCAGGAGTTTGGGGAAAGAACAAAAGAAGATGAGTTTTCTCTGGCAAAATATTTACTGCTTGAACCTCACACTGCTGAGATCTTTCCTTAAGTAAAAGATTGACTGAGAATGATCATAAATTTTTCTACAGAAAATTAATCAGTGCGAAGGTAACATATTCCATTTCGTCTTGCATAGATGTCTGTGGTTCCTTAAAGAGATGCAAAGTTAAAGGAAGACTGAAGTGTCTATTTGCCCAGAACAAAAGATACTTCAACTTTGTCAGCTCTGTCAACAAAGTCAGGGGAGAGCAATTAAGCAGTCAGGGAAAGAAAAAAAAAATTAAAAATTCATGCAATATTTCAGTCTAGAGCTTTGTAAACAAGCTTTTAAATATATGATTCATGTACCTCATTCATCTACGACTGTTCACACTATGCTGACACACTTCTGTAACACTAAATAAATTAGTACTGTATTTGGCATTTGTAAGTTTCCTCCTCATGCTGTCTCTACTACATCCCCTGAAAAGAGAACTTCTTCCTAGATTCCCTGGCCAAACACTTAGTTTATTACATTTTATTGCCTGTCAGGAGATTTCATAAATTAAAAGAAAAAAAGGAAAAGATATTTAGACAGAATTTAAACTAACTGAATTATTTAATAAATGGATGTCAAGTGGAAATGCATAATTTATTTTAAATGTGTGTAATGGAGCTTTAAGGCTACAGGGCTCTTAAGTCAAAAAGCTTTTATTCCTAATATCTTTTAAGTTTTCAAGCTACTGCCATCCAACCTAGTAGCACTGTGGGAATATCACATGCTCTTATTTGAAGAGCCATAATGCAAATCTGAGGCTCCTCAGGTTCTACTGGCTTGTCTTTCAGTTAAACTGCTTAATTAGAAAGTGAACTAGTGGAACTTGAGCTAACTGTTGAAGGTACACAGCCTTATTACCAGCACCAAGTAGTAAAAGGTGCAATGGATAAAAAGCGTAACTCTGTGTGTGTGTGTATGAGGGAGAGATGCAGGCAAGTGAAAAGATTAACATTTTTAAGACCTTAATGGCAAGTTACAATAGGGTCATCAAAGAAGCAAAAGAAAAGCAGTAGGCAAGTTTTGAAACCTCTGTTTGGCCATGCTGTAGAGCTAGGGTATTTCTAGTCATATACAGTCAAAACTGACGTGGTCAGCCCTGCAGAGACGTGATGGGGTATGTCACAGGGCTTGAATAGTGGCCTAACTCTTGAATTCGCAAGCTTTTAAACCATGAGACATGATTTTTACATTATGCGTCAATGAAGTACATGCTCTCTGCAGTGCAGAAAATGTGAGGAGATGTGCTGAATGCCTCTGGGTGATGGAGACTGAAACAAGGGGTGGCAATGTTGTTAGAGAGCAGTGATGTTTCATTGAGTAACCAATAAAGGAAATATATAATGCACCGCACAGAGAAATCTGAAATGTTCAATGGTTTTTTTGCTTCAGATGTAATATACAGATTAATGATGATCAGATTTTTTTAGTATTAATAGTTAATAGTATAGAGTAGGAACCTGAGCAAGAAAAGAGGGGAAAATCATTAAAAAAAATTAAGCTAAATTAGGTTGCTTAAGTTATTAGAGCCTGACAAAGTTGACCTTAGAACACTAAGAGAAGCAGCCGAAGTAATGCCTTAAGTATTAATGATTATCTTCAAGAACTCTTGAAAAAAAAAAAGAAGTCAGACATAATAAGTATGTAAGAGAAGGGAAACAGCTTAGAAGGTACAGGCTAGCCTAGATGCATTACATGAACAGTCACTGGAATAAATATTTGACTTGCATATGCATAGAGCATGGTAACTGGGCAAATTACTGTCAGTTGGAGAGGAAATACCAATTAAGCAGAGTTTATACCACCATGAGCTACCATTCAATGCTTTCATAAATCAGATGCAGACACAAAAATGAGAAAAAAATTGAACAGACATATAAAAAAATGTTACATTATCTTAAGTGGATGTCAAAGTGAAATTTAACTAGTAATCAGTTCCTGTTGCAAGAAAGGAAAACCTTGATGTGGTGTGATGTAGTTGAACTCCAGACAAATGACAAGTTTGAAACTTCTTGCCTTAGTAAGCTTCTCCAAAATGTCATTAGCCTTTACACTCCCAAGAGTCACAGAGTCAGAGTCCAGAATATTTACCCTTCTGGACAAAGAAAATGTATCACAATGCACCACACAAACGTGGCAAAACTGCTTATATTAGGTTAAATTAGATTAGACTGCTTAGAAAAAGAAATAGTTTAAACCCAAATTTTTGCACCCCCAACGTAGATTGTGTTGTTCTAGTTAAATCAGGAACTCTGTGAGAGGCAACAGGTCTGTTCCAGACTTCTGGTCAACGGGAAGTCTCTCTTCATATACTCTCTGAGACCTGGCAGCCCTTCCTTGCTCCTCTCAATGCTCCTGTCGTACCTCAGCTGCTGTTTTCAAACTCCATTCATTCTGCCTCCGCTCTGCAGCATCAGGAAGGTCTTCTCCGATTCAGCTGCTCTTCAAAGGCAGTAGCAATCTCACCCTCTTTTTTGCAGAGTCCCCACCTGGCAGAGATTTTCAAGGATTGTAAGGCAATTATGAACAAAAATGAAAGAAGTCACTGTCCAGCACCTTATCAAAAGTATCACACACCACACAAGACCTAATTTTTCTGCTTTACTTAGCCCTGGCAGTGCTTCAATTGGGGTATGCGCTTTGCCTTTGGCATTGAGCTTTAAGGCAGTTCTGGCAAATTACAGAAGGTTAAGAATAGCACAATAAAAAATGAATAGGTTTGGAAAACATGATAAGTAGTGAAAAGATTTCTTATACTGAAGTAAAGAACTGAAAAAGAGATATTGTAAGAGTTGCCAAACTTTTCAAAAGTTTATGAGTTCTTCTCTGTGTTTATAGAGGGAACATTAAGATTCAAAGTCATTTTATTGAAAAGTACCAAAAAATTTACCTATGAGTGTTTCAGGATCTCTAGCTGACACATTTTTAATGTAGAAACTGGATGAATACCTGTCTTGTATGATCTAGTTATATTTAATCCTTGCCTAAAGCAGCATAGAGGTTACACAACCTCTTCTACTTCCAGTTCCATACTTTCATAGTTGCACGAAAAACATACAGGTCCAGTAACCAAAGCAGGAAGAGTCACCTAGTGTAAATTCCCACCTACTTGGGCATCAGCTAGAGGTCTTCATCTTTCTTCTGCTTTCACATGAATAGGGTCACTATTTTCTGCCTGTTAGAAAAAACTGTTTTCTTCAAGGACACTCAGTGGGCCATGAATTCTTCTCTAAAGCACAGTTGCCATTTCTTACAAATCAGTTGTCACAAATGACAAATTACCTTAAATTGGCTGCTGCTTTGAACCAAACACTAATTCTCTGTGTGGGTTTGCAATGAGCTTCTTTGACGTCAGGTAAGTGGTAAGTACGTGACTTGGACTTACTCATCCAAGTTCATCATCCTTTTTTCTGTTATGTACTGTCTCGGATGGGTGGATCTATGTGTCAGAGTTACACTTGGGCATATTTTACTTAGAAATAGCACTTTGGCCTGTTTTATCAGTTTGTCAGTGGCACAAATTATACGTGAGGAGACTTGAGCCTCTGTGCAGCAAGTGAAACAACCCAGAGAAACACAGTGCTGTTTGGTGGCCACATGTCCTATTAGATGATCCCTGAGAAGCACCGCAGGAGAGTGCCTGCATGTGTCTATTCTCCAAGGTACTAAGGAAATCCCCTGTTTGCCTCAGACACATCCATGTCCATGTCCATGACACTGGTTGCAGCACTTCCAGGGGCACTACCATTTCCACAGACCCTGACAGCACCTATTACCATTTGTCTTTCTCCTGAGAATCAGCACCATAGAATCACAGAATAATTTTGGTTGTAAGAGACCTTTCAGATCATCAAGTACAACAGTTAATCTACCACTGCCAAGTCACCCCTAGACTGTGTCCCTCAGCCCCATATCTACAATCTTTTACATAACTCCAGGGGCGGTGATTCAACCACTTCCGTGGGCAACCTGTTCCAATGTTTGGTAGTGTTTTCTGTGATTAAATCTAAACCTCCCCTGGTGCAACTTAAGGACATTTCCTCTTGTCCTATCACTTGTTACTTGGGAAAAGAAACTGACCCCCACCTCGTTACAGCCTCCTTTTGGTGGTTGTAGAGAGCAAGAAGGTCTTCCCTCAGCCTCCTTTTCTCCAGCTCACCCAGTTGCTTCTCATTAAACTTATGCTCTAGACCATTCACCATCTTCATTTCCCTCCCTGAACATGCACAGAGGGGCAGCAAGCAGAGCCAAAAAAACACTAGGATGGGATGAGACTCTTGCAGATGAGGATTGTCACTCTCTCCAAGGCCCCTGAAAAAGCAACATTCCTTTCCGCCTACCAGCAAACACAGTGAATGTCTGTTGACCTCATCCTGGCCAACACCAATACAGAGCAAGAGACTATACCTGGATTTATCCCCAGGTCTCCAAGTTCAGGACTTTGCTCTGGTAACCACTCTATTGCTGGTGCATGGTGTTGGGCCCAGACACTGATATATGACACTGTGGAGAAATCATGAAGGTCTGCTGCAGAATCACAAAAACTCATTGACAGTGGTATCACAAGCAAAAGCTATCAGGTGGTGTAAATTTAGGAACCAAGATTCCTCCCTCCAAATTAGAAGACAAAATACTGTCAAAATGCTCCACCTTACTTCTAACAAGATGCCATTGCTAGAGGTCTTTCCGTCCCACCACAGAGACCGTGGACAAATTAAATGGTTTCACAGGCAGTCCTTTAAGAATAGGACTTTTTTAAACATTTTTTTTTTAAAGTATGATCCAAAATTGTATCAAGTATTAGTTTTGTATGCTCTTATTTAATCAAACTGCAACCCTTCGTAGACAACAATTACAATTGGCATCACCTGCAAGACAGATTCTAAAAGAAAGTACCACAGTTTCAGCAATAAACGGTGACATGACCACTAGCAATAGTAGTAATTTCCATGATTCATACAGTAGCTTATACAAAGCCTCTTTCTTTTTCCATCATGGCAACCCAAAGAACAGGGAGTCTGAGTTCCTGGCTGCAGACACCTGTCCTGGTTCTCACCAGCCCTGGGGATATATACTATTTTCACTCTTCAGGAGGGAGAAGGATCTGGGAGAGGCCAGACCAGCTTTGTGTAAACACATTAGTTCCTCATACAGCTCTGTTCTCTGTTATGAAAGCATAGAGTCTCCCTATCTGTTTTTTTCAGCACTCCTGCCCAACACATCTGTCGTGATGGAGTCACCAAAGTTTCTGTCCATTTCTCCCGGAAAAGTCAGGCTGTTTTTCGATGTGTCCTCATGAAGGATAGGCAAGTGGTGGCAGGCGGGAATTGGGACTAGGAGTCAACTAACTGAAAGCACAAAGAGGGAGGTAAGAATATGCCTCCCTGTGTGGCTTGGAGAGCCAGGTTAGGCTGAGGCTGCCCTGAGTGCTGTTTTTGACATGCACTGAGACACCTGATCTGGCCAGCATTGTATCCAGGGCAGCAGCTCTGTGCCATTCGCATGGAGCTGTATGTGCTCTTTCCTCTGCACCACATGGGGCTACAGTCCAGGGAATGAGTGAGAAGAGGGCAAGAGGAAGACACAGGGTCCACGGATGGTGGGGCCACAGGGACCTGGGAGTTGTGCTGAAGACAAATTACAAACCTTCTGTCTTGGCTTTTCTCTGTGTCTGTAAGACAGAGGTAATTGTCACTCAGAAATGAGAGAGCAAGCCAGGCTGGGAGGCAAGGAGAGCAGAGTAGGCGTACAGGACCTACAAAGGTGAGAAACAGCAGCAGATGTCCACATCCATGTGATCCTGGCAGCAAGGCATGCTGTGCTGCCCACTTGCATTGCAGGCAAGTAGTTGCTAGGTAAATTTGTGTTGCCTGGCAACCCTCAGTCCAAAATTCATCCAGCTTCCTCAGAGTAGGAGCACAGGCAACTAGGATCAGCTCTGGAGTGCATCAGGGCCGATCTGGTACATCAAGGCAAACACAGCTTACGCCTAATGAGGGGGACAGGTGTCATGGGCTGAGCGAGACAACCACTGTCCCAGAGGAGTCACCTCTCCCAGCCAATGTGATCCTGCTGGTGGAACAGCACAGCTCCTGTGGCGTGTCTGAAGAGGGGGTGATGCTCAGCACAGCATCATCAAGAAGGTGGGCACATTGCTGCAAAGGGACATGTGCTGGCAGACACCAACACCACCAGGACAACTCCTGTACCTCTGGGACATTCACATCACCTGAAGAGAGGTGAGGATATCATGTAAAGCACAGGCAACCCCCTAGTCAAAGCTGCTTCCCCAAGTGACCCGCTGTAAAGACATTGAGAGTGGTCAGGAAATACCATCTTGAGGAAGCTTAGGCAGGAATGCTCTTACAAGACAACATAGATACAACCTGTGAGTACTTCTCATACTTTACTTCCTCCATAGCTATGATCTTTAGGCGATGGAGAGAGGCAGAGACTCTTCTTGAGCTCTTCCTCCCACTTCAGCATTCGTGCAGCCACAATTCAGAATTTGTCTCTTTACATGCATCCACAGAAGTCTGTAGCAATAAATTATTCATAAAAGTAACAAGTAATAATAAAAAACCCAATGTTTTCATGTTATCTCTCTTACAGTCTTCCACTAATGTTCTCAGTTACAATATTCCACCTAAACAAGAAGCTATCTTAAGAGAGAGATGAACCTTTTCTTCGATGCTGATTATGACAATTTTTTTTCTATTTATTTGTCTAGCGATAAATAAAAGACAACATAGAGCAGGAGCCAAACCTATTACAAGTACCCAATTTTTTCTTCTCAGACTTCACCTTTACAGCTAAGCTGCTGCACAGTATTATTCTCACCTTCCCACACAAAGGGCAAGATTTGCCGAAGTACGGATGACAATCCAATGAAAACTTGTGGGATGGTTTATGTGCTGCAAGTTAAGCAATCAGTGAGTATTAACAGGTCTTAAACTGTTGGCTCTTTGGAGCCAGCACCATGTATTTTTATTTTGTTGAAGAATGAGTTTTAGGGAAGGGCAGCAGGGAGCTCTGAGGAACTATTTAAATGAAATTAAAATTATAATGGGACAAATTGTGGAGCCTTCTTAGGCTTTGATCATGACAAATATAATCCCATGATCTTCAGTGGTATTTTAGACTAAGCACTGTAAGATTTGGTCTCAATAACAATAGCAAAGAGAAATATTAAGACAAGATAAATAATCTTCTTACTTTAGCCTACCCCCAGTACATTCAGTCCCCCTGACAGTGATCAGATTACTTATGTGCCTATCTGCTCACTATTTCAAGAGACTGATATTCCAGCTCATAATATGGAAAAGTTTTAATTCTATATAAATAATACTGCTCAAGAAATGGGAGCTAAAGTCACCACAGTATAAAAATGAGAACTCTTATTTTAATTAAGGAGCAATCTTTGATAAGCAGGAAAGCCACTAGCCTATGACATTTCAGTTTAAATTGAGTCTCTAAGAGGAAGCCTGAAGCCTTTAACTTGTTAGGGGAATTAAAATTCTGTATTTCCTTTATATTTTATCGGTGCTTTCTGCATATAATATCTCCAGTCTAAATTTTGACAGCTCCCGTGGGAAAAGATAGTGTTGGGAATGGGGAAAGCTGAGAAGAAACATCATCTGTGTGGTATTCAGTCCTAGGTACAGATTGCCCTGCCAAGTTCTGTTCACAACTTTCCCGTTTCTCTTGGTTGTCACATTTGGAACTAGGAGAAACATTTCAAGTTTTTTTGAGAAGTGTATTGATTTTGGTCACTTCTTCAAGCAGAAGGTTTCCAAGGTTCAGAAGGATACTTTCTGCTCTTCTCCAGCAAGGGAAGAAAAGACCTTTTCAATCTGAAAGACACACAGTTACCTCCCATGAAAGCATTTGAAATGGTCAGTTTTATTCTTCAGTGCAGGTGAGGTGAAAGAGAGTGTGCATGTGAGATAGAGTTGTTCCAAACTTCTTTAGGGTTGTTCCAAACTAGAATATAAGTTGTTTGAGACATGGACCATTTTTACTTAATATTACAATGTTAGTTGGTGGCCTGGACCAAGATTTTGAAAAAGTTTCCAAGCTACAAACGTGAAGATAAATGAGAAGGAATTATATGACAGTTATAATCAAATTAAAAGATTGCCTTCCTTCTGTCATTAAACACAGACCATGGCCCCCAGGCCCCTTCTCTTCAGACATCCAGGACCCTTGTGCTCAAGCAAGAAGGGAAGTTTGTCAGCCTTTCTTGAGGAACTTGCTATAGACCAGCTGCTAGCTTCAGTGTCTTCCGAGAAGTCCAAAACTGGAGCTTTCACTCTGGTGAAAGTAGTGGGGGAAGTGAATCTGAGACACTGTGTCACAGAGGCTAGCATTTCCCTTAAGGAGTCAGAACATCTGTCTTTTTCACCATCTGAGAGCTACAGGCTCAGTCCAAATCACATTCCTTTGGACTCTACCACCCATCCAAGGAGAAACTGAAGAGCTCACTTAGTGTTTTTTAGTCCTATTCACTGCTACATAATACAGAGCATAAAATGACTCTTTGCCCGTAACTGAAAAGGAGAAAAGTGTCTTCCTTTTCCTGCCACCCTCTTTGGGGAACACACAGCAGCTGTGCCCTTCCTCTGCTCATAAGGAAGCCTGAGCTTTCCTAGACCCTTTTAAACACATAAGGTCCTTCTCACTACATCCTATTAAGATCTGGGACCTTCCCTTTCTGCAGGACCATAGAAGGTTACTTGCTGAATCACGGGCTATCCTTGAGAGGGATAAGACTTTTCTAAATAGTTCTGTAGGAGGATTAGGAGTATATTTATCTTCATTATTGGAAATGCTCTTTGGAAAGAAATGTGCCAAATTTTTTGCCCTCTTTTAGATTTCAAACCATCATCAAAACTACAAAACCAGAGATGCTCTCTCACATACATTGGATAAACACACCTTGAATTTTATAGAGAGTTTTGGTGGGAGTGAAATTGATGCTAACAATAGAGTATGTGCTGGGTGAAGCTAGAGGGAAAGACAGTTGTTCCTCAGTAATAATTATTGAAAAAGAATTTTACCAAGAAATGAATACTTCAAAGACAGGCTGCAAACATTGTAACCATGTGAATGTAGTATAGCTATATATCATCATTCTCTGCTTCTTTTAGAGTGGAAACCAGGTCTTGACATTGATTGACATGCACATAAGTCATATTTTTACAGGAATTTTAGATAATGATTCAAAATTGTCATCTCACCATTTCCATTCACGTACTAATTTCCATTTTCTGGTGTAATTTTTCATTTCATTATCATTCTATGTGTTTTCCTTTTATACACTACATTAACTTCATTTCTTCCTTTCATTTTGTTTCCTTTGATACCCTAACAGCTGGGTTTAAGAAAATATCGCTTTTATTTTTTGTCACTAGAGGAAAGGAAATTAGCACCTTGATGGAAAGCATACTACATGGAGCATATAGGCATTACAGAGCTCTTAAACACATTTCTCTTCACTGTGATTAGAAAAATTTAAAATAAGCATCACAATTTTCAACCACTTCTCTTCGTTTTCTCCCCACACTGCCTTTGCAGAATGACAGCCATAGAAATATACATTATGAAAAGCAGCTCAAGCCTCACTCTTGGTATTGTTGCCAGAGGACAGCAGCAATAATGAACTTTCTCTTCCACATGTGGTTTCAGACCATGCTACAGAGAGGTAATATGCTAGTTAACCTGCTGTATTTTTAGTCAATTCCCTGTGGCTACAGCTGTTACCTCTGAAACATCGCAGGGTTAAGTGCAGTTAGATCTTACAGTGTGGATCATGAGCAATGTCAGGGGCTAGAGAGGCAAGAAAGAAGCCTGTGTTTCTTCCCACCTTCAGGGAACAGCAATCTGTGCAGGGAAGCATTTAGGAGCTGTGGGAATGGGATTAACTTGCTGGGAGACCCATGGAGAAGACAACCAGGACTAGCTAGGCACCTGCAGCACGCTGCATGAAAAAGGAAACTGCCTCTACCTGACTCCTGGAGAAGTGTAGTTACCCACTGCTTCCAGGGGACAAACTCACTCCTCATTGTGGATACTAACTGTAAATTTCACCCCTCACTTGTTGCAAGACAGACTTATAGGGACTTTTTAGAGCTACTCCCTGAACGTGGAAGAGGAATTTGTCTTTCTGGTCAGGATCCTCTGATCTCTGAAAATCCAGGCTTCATTTTTCCAGCCATGCAGAGAAACTTACCCTGAAATGGAAAATTGCTAACTGGGAACTGATAGGGGCACTCACACTACCTACTTTCAGCCACCTAAGTAGGTGTTCAAAGGTGTTCAAAGACTTGCCTCCGTGGTTCCTTATGTAGTCAAAGGAAAATGCTCCCACAGAAAATAATCCAGGGCAGGAATCTGCTCCAGGGGCTCTGAATCTCCTTGAACAAACCTCCTCCACAGGCCACAGAAGGTGCTTAAGGAAACTAGCTTCCTAATGCAGGATCTAAGGATACACCTTGAAAAATTAATCTATTATTTAATATGGATTCTCCACAGATGAAGTAGACAGAAAATGGTATGCCTGGTAGATGAAAACAAATAAATAGGAGAATACTGGGAAAATCTAGGAAGTGTTGTTACTTTAGGAAGGCTCTGTATCAGGAGCTGAAATAGCTCAAACCTGGCACTTTGTGTGGCCCCTCATGATTTCTAAAGAGAGCATAGGGACTACAGCTCAGGGATACTCCATAATTAGGGGTGGGCATTGGTTATTTTATCTCCCCTTCCTTTTGCAGCTTGACCTTGGTTTTCCAGGTCCAGGGCTGCTATTGGCATCCCTTTTAACAAATGCATGCAATTGTGCTTTGAAGATTTGTGGTGCCTGAAGTGCTAAGAAACCTCCTGTTTTGCTTTCCACAAACATAAACAAATAAAAAAATGAAAAAGATATGACTGCTCCTACTATTCTTACTACACCTATAGTCTGTACTGTGATGTATGTGGACAGGTACATCTTGTCCTTCTGAAATGAGTCTCCAAAAGAGACTAGTCTAAACCAGGCCTTATAAAGCCATAGCCCCACTCCTCTAAAAGATTTACTCAATCATCTAAATAGCCCCAGAAACGTCACACAAGTCACATGCTTAAAATTAAGCACATCTTTAAAATTAGGCAGCTTAACTAGGCCTTCTGCTCTCTTCTACATCTTCATCCTACAGCAACTCACAACTGGCACTGCTTGCTCTTTGCTACTCACCTGTGTGACCTTTTTAGTAGGTCTTGAGACATGGATTCAGGCTTTGTGTGGAGAACTGTATTAACACCAGGAAGGATTTGGGCATGCAGTGGTGAAAAGGAGGTGTTTAAAAACAATATTAAAAGGCTGCATGGGAAACTGTATCATTAAGATATAAACCTAAAGAAGGAACATCCCAAAGCTGCCTGAAGACTGCCAGGAGAAGACATTTAGAAGGTGACAATTACTTGACACTGTACGTTCTTAGAACTGAAATATCAGTAAATCATTTTCTCTCCATTTTCTACTCATAGTAGAGTCTGAACAACTATTCCCATGTGACTTTAATGTCTTACTCTCTATGACAGTACAGTAAGAAAAAACATTGCAGTCTTTGGGCCTCTTGACCAAAGACAGAAAGGACCTCTCATTTTCAGAAGTTTTTGATATGTTTTCATAACACTGGAGGATTCTGTTAGCAATCAGAATAATTTTGGCATATTACAAGGGCACATACTGTACTTCATTAACAGGGACCCTGCGAAGTTATGAAACATTTTAGGGAAAACTGCAGGATATTTAGAGTCATTTCTTCCTGAAAATATGCAAAGCCCTTTGGGGAAAATGCAAGCAGATGGTGTGCAAAACATTCATTTCTTTCTTATGTAGTGATAAACAAATACTTTAAGAATCATAACCAATTTTTAGGAAACCTCATCCCAATTATACACCAAAACAAAAAACACTCAAAATCCAGTGTACCTTTAGGTCGTCAGTGCTTTCCTTCAACCTTTTCCATTTCTAAGACCATCCTGTTTGGAATCCTACTGACTTGAAGTGGGAGCTCTTGGGACAGCTGCTCAGGTGAGTAATCACCCAGGAAGACATTTTAGCAGAGTCATGACAATTAACAGAGGCAGCAAACTTGTGCTTGTAACTTTTAGGGGTTAGGCAGATGAAGGCAATGGTGTCCCTGCTGCTCCAGTGACTAGCCCTAAGCCTGTCTAGCTGTTTACAATGTCTGCATTTTATTTGCTGTTTTGTAGGGCCTTCTAAATTATTGCTGCTGCATGCCTCAGTTTACCTGCCTATAAAATGCATTCTTTAAAAACACATCCCAAGTTCTTTGGGTCACCCTGGTATACCTGAAGAGCTACCACAGTTATTATTCACTGACTAGACTGTTTTCTCTCTAGGGAAGGGAAACAGCATCTTACTAAATTTGAAGATCATGGCATGACAACTTTGTATTCGCATATTGCTTGGCACTGCCATCATGCCCGGTAAGGCAGACAGAGCATGAAAAAGAAGAGGATCCTTTTTCAGAGTAAAAAAAAAAAGAAGTGAAGGTACATTTGAAAATTCTTTGTATAATGAATCTTATTATTCCTTTAGTAAAGTGTTTTTCTCGCAACAACAAAAGTGATATTGACGTCTAATAAAACTGTGCTAAAACTAAAAAATTCATGGTGTTAATTTTTCCTCCAAATGATTGTGATGTGAGTTTGATGCAATCCCATTAACTTCTGTAACACTGATTTAATAAGTATTTATATTTACACCAGTGTGTCTGAGAGCACCGCTCAGTCCACAACACAACAAAGCACTGAACTGGTTCACAATACTCTGGTACTGGTTCTGAGTGGGAATACTCTACCCTGTGGAAACAGCACAGGCAGTGAGCTGAGTTCTGGTGAAGGGAAGAAGCAAGAGGAAAGCCTGCCTGGCAGTGAGGGACCTGTGTTGGGATTTTGGAGATGGATTTTGTCTCATGTATTCTTCAGAAATATGTTTTCTGTCTACCTCAGTTCTCTATATAACACTAGCAGTTCCTTTCTCTTACTCTGTTTATGTCTGGGGCTAGATTTTGAGACCCAATCTTGATGAACAGTGATTCACAAGACATACAAAGACATGTAGCTCCTGTGGTGTAGCAGGATATCCTCATGAGAGAAGGGATGCAACCAATTTGCTAGATGGAAAACTCAGGGACTATCACAGTGCCAGCACAACAGAGACTTGAGCTCACCTGAGACACTCAGTGCCACAGGAACATCAGTTGTCAGAGAAGGTTAAAGAAGACAGAAACAGAAGGATTCTGACAGTGGTGAAAATAAGCATATCAGATATGGAAATGCGAGTACAACAGAACTGGCATCTTCAGGCTGCTCAGGTTAGAATGCTGCATTGAGCAGTTACCTTGCTATGAATATTCATGCCAACCAGGTGACGAGGAATGGTGTGTGATGTAAGGAATGCTAAAGAGTAAATTTAATTTTCTGTTGAGAGGAAGAGGGTTACAGTCTTCAGGAGCTTAAAAAAAACCACAACAGCAAGACCTTGAAGTCAATCTGTAACTCACCCAGGAAATAATCCACAAATCACACATAGCTCTAGAGATTATCTTGTCCTACTGCTTGCTACAAGGAGGATCAAGGTTGCCCAAAGCCATGTCCAGTTGGGTTTTGAATTTTTCCAGGGATAGAGAACACACAGCCCCTGGGCAACATGCTCTAGTGCCTAATCAACTTCATAGTAAGAAAGTGTTTTCTTCTGTTTAAATGGAATTTCCTGCACTTCAGTTCATGCCTTTTGGCTTTAAATAACCACTAAGTAAATAACTAAGTAAATAATTGAATGAGCCATGACAGTCTTGCAGATTTTGGAAAATTGAGTGGCATGCATCTGAATAGGCTAATGTATGTGGATATTGAAAAGCAGGAGCTCAGTAAGCAGGCTAACAGTAATTGGTTTTCTTAATTTTCTCTTTCTTGTACATTTCCAACTCTCTAACTCCCATATGAGTTGGTGAGCTATTATGTAGAGGCTGCCTATTAGATATAAAGCTTTACAAGCTCATTGTTGATAATGTCAATGTCATGAAGAAAATTCAGGCCAGTTACAATATGTGGTACAAAGTTATCTAAAATTGTAAGTGTGGGCGTTTCAAGCGTGGGTCTTGCCTCATTTGAAATTGAAATATGTTTGCAGTGCTTGAATGTGGGAAGATTAATTAGCACCTCTGTTTCAAAATAAGAAGGAGTAGGAACCCATCACAAGCAAAAGGGGAAGTGACACTGTCGACAGCTAGGAAGAGAGGGTTTTTCAGCTGGAAAATAGTGCAGAAAAGAAACAAATGCATCCACTTCTCTAATCCAAAGGCAAGAAAAATGGTATTTGATAATGACTGAGTTTTTCAAAGCAATTCTATGGCCACATTTTTCTTAATTGCCAAGTAGCAACAAGCTAAGATACGGAGTTCTTTCTTGGGAGTCTACTTATTTAATAATTTTTCAAGCTATCTCCTTTCCCAGATTCCAGCTCTTGATTCCTCCAAGCAGGTAGAATGAATGAAGTTTGCAAATAAACAAACAACAAGTCCCCATGCATATTATGGCACATTTTACTCTTATATATTCCAGTGAAAGACTGGGATGCATTAAGCAGTCCTAGGTGTCACTTGAAAGTAGCTCTCTGTTGTGGTTTAGGAAATAGAAGCTTCCATTTCCCTATTTCATCTTTTTCCTATGATCCTCTACTGGTTGGGAACAGTTCCCTTTGATATCTCATATAGGATCACTCACAGATGCTTCTTTTATTCTTTATAAAAGCAGTCTCAAGACACTGATAGTTGGTACCCACTTCATTTACTATCAAAGGCTCTAAATATAATTTACTAAAATGACATTGAAAAGCAGCCTTCTCTTAGTGGGATGCCTTTGTTAATGGGGTTTGGATATAGCAAGGTAGGTACCTATATCATGCCTTACAGTAACAAGATGAAAGAACCATATTCAAGCTCTCAGAAGCCCTGCTATCCCACAGGTGGATACTCTATGTTGCTTCAGGTAGCTCAGTAACACTGAAGCTTTGTATTTAGATCAATGTCTGACCATATTAACCCAGAGTGACAAGATAAAATATTCCAAATTTTAATTTATCCCAGGAAGCAAGCAGTTTATGTGAAAAAAACCCAAACAACACCCAACATTTGGAATTGTGATTGTAGAAGAAGTAAAGAAATTCTTGCCACAAGAATTTTCCACACAGGAGGGTCCGTATAAGCACATTTCCCCATTTCATTCTCCCTCCTAGCTGGATTATTACCTTCTACTTTCTATGGATCTGCAGGAAAAGTGGCCCAAAGAACCTATTTTGCATGTGCTTCTTAACAGTAAGAAAGTCTGCCTTTGAAAAAGAGCTAGCTTTCCCCTACAAACAAATTCCTTTTTACAGGAAGTTCACATAAACCTTAGTGATATTTGCTACATAAATGAGTTAACTCTGAATTTTGCATAGCATATGAAAAATCTGGAGTCTTAAATTATTTTCAGCAAATATTCCCTATTTCACTTTAATCTGTTGAGAAGACAATTTAGTGATATGGCATACTGTGTATATCCTGTGCACAGAGCCTCCCTGAATTCACTGTCATGTGTTTTTTTCAGCTAATATAAGCCCTACAGGGGCAATTTAGCTTAGTCAAAGTCAAGCTGCCTTCTATCAGCCTCTCACATCTTCAACAACCATAATAACTCCTGAAACTGAAGATGTTTTGCAGTATCTTGATAGAGCTGATGTTGAACAAAGCAAATAAAGTCAGTTTGATTCTCCTAAATTCAGATTAATCTGCAAAGCACAAAGTAATAAAAACATTATTTTGACTATCAAACTGAGCAGATATGACAGCCGTTGTCAGGGGGAAGCATGTGTCATGCACATACATAAACTTACCACAGCACCAAGCTGTAATACTTTGTACCAGCTCTGCTTTCTTTGCAGGAGTGCCTGTCTTCAAGGTTGCTATGGGTACAGGGAGGGGTGGAAGAAATCAAGAACTAAAGGGCTTGAATTGCTTAGAAAAAAAAAAGGAAATATTGAAATGGCAGCTTAGGAAGACAAATGGTGAAAAGTGGCCCTAAGATGAGTTCCCTTAGTGAAAGTTACCAGTCTGCCATGAAGGGCTGTCCAACAAGAGGTGAATGCATTGAAAGTTATCCACAGAACAAAATTTAAGTATACCTATATAGCTTTCTCTAAGATATAGCTGTAAGGCAGCACCTATCTGAAAACAGGTACTTAGCAAAGTCTGTGCAATGTTCAGCTCAAGTTCCCCAATTCCTCACGGGCTTGTGCTGATACATTTTGCAGTGACCAAGTAAATGCTTACGTTTCACAGGTTTGGATGCTAAAAAGGCCTATCAAAAGAAACTATCAACCCTAGCTTCTGTGAACATAAAAACCCATATGGTTTTGTAAGATTTGAGCTTAGGATGTCGATATTGATCAGAGCAGGGAGAGGTGTATGACCACCACACAAGAACACTGCATTTCACCAGATGCAGGCACAGTCTTGCACGTAGCAGTGTACTGGTACTGAGTAATGTTGTTAGTCAAGGTGAACTGGAAAAAAACCTCAAACAAAACAAAACGGGACAGAGAGAGAGAAAAAAGAGGCAATACTTCTGGTATCCAAGATATTAAATTAGGTCAGAACTTTTTTTCATCCAATACTTTTTATTTTGCAGAATTCTAAAAAAACCAGTTAAGATGAGAAAACTGGCAAGATTTTGAGCAGCAGAAAGAGCATCAGGCTATGCAGAAAGATAGAAGACTAATTAGCCTCTTTTTTGGAGGATTATGATCATGAGCTGTGATTGTGTGATTAATTGATTTGGGTGAGTTCTTAAAATATTGTAAGTTGTTGTTGTTTCTGTCTTGTTGGTTTTTTTTGTGGGGGAGAATGGCAATTGTGTGTATATGACAACGGGGGAGAGACACTCTGTAAATACATATGTAATGTCTATATATATATAAATATTATTTAGTAGCTGTAACAGCACAGAAGAGTAGTCCTCATAATGTATATTTTTAAACTGTCTAAATGTTTCAAATCATATCTGATGTTTTTTTTTTTTTAAAAAAAAGACCTCTTAAAAAGCTGATAACTTCCTTTGGAGACCATACCAAACTCATTATCTCCCTTAAAAAAAAAAAAAAATTCTAAAAAGCTGATAACGTACTTTGTAGATCATAACAAAATTTATAGTGGTATGATGAGTGTATTTGTGAATGTAAGTGGAGATGATTTTTTAAATATTTGTTACATACCACATAGAATGAATGTAAGGGAAATCTTACAGTTCACCTTAGAAAACATAATTTACCTCCTTTAATGGGTGAGAGTACTGCAACACTACCCCGGACAGGACTTGTTCATTCAAATGGAGCCTATTGTTCTGCTCAGATTTCCTTTGTCTATGAGGAAGAGGAAGGAGCATTTCTGCTGACAAGATTATTTGGCTTTTCTGCTGGGTAGCTTTATCTCCTGACAAGGGGCTTGTAAAATCTGAAATATCAGTGATTGCCATCAGGTACTAGAAATTATTTAGAGCGGAGAAAGATGTGAAGTGTCAAATGCAAGTAAAGCACTGCAGTCACCAACATAAATAGCAGGCTGTACACTTCCTCACCCATATTTTTGTTCTCAGTCAATGTTACACATCCATTGTCTTGTTTCATCTGTCTTAGTGGACGTAAGTTTGCAACTGAATTACAGAGGTGAAAAAGTAAAAAAAACTTCTAATTAGCTTTTTATTGTAAGTTAATGAATTGTTTATGGACTGCTGGTTGGAGGACAAAAAGGACAAAGCATTTTTTTTTTTTAACTAATGGCAGGCATAAAACGATAGCATTCTTCTCCTCTCTGCTTATCCCAAAGAAAGAGCAATGAGAAGGCACATGCTAGTAGAGTTTGCTAATCAAGTAACAAGGATATTGAGTTGGAGATTATAAAGGAAGAGACATCAGATTTACTTTTTTCAGCAATTATATGTCAAAAGAATGTTACGTATTCCAATCCGAAAGGGCAAAAAACCTCGGGGAAAAAAAGCAAAAATAATGTGTAGAAGTGAAACAAAGATTTAATAATTTGGAGACAATGGGCATAATAGATCACAGAGGAGTGAAGTTCTGTCCCTGTGTGAACCATGGTGGCTTACCTCAATTTTCAATGCTTCTAGGACTTTGTCCAGTACATTAGTGACAGCCAAAATGTAATAAAAAAATGAAAGCAACACACTGCCTAGTGATAAACTGTAACCCAAATCAGACTCCTTTTTTTTTTTCCTTCCAGATAAAAATGAAGGTTTGACATATATAGAAAACACTGTTAGTAGTATAATTGTTGTTTTGAAGAAGCTGACTTTGCAGGCATATCTGTACATTCGAAGAATATTCGCTGCAAGATAGTCTATAAGCCACTGGCTACATATCATCACTGGAGGTAACAATAGTCCTTGAAAATGTCCAGTAAAAACTTGTTTTTGCAAAGATTTCGTCCCACAGATGAAGGAACACAGCACTGTGAAACAACAATGCACTTGTACCAGGATCACAGGTTACAGGGGTTGACTCATACGCAGCCCCATCCATTTGAAGGCAAGACACACTGTGGCTGTTCGTGAATTTAACCTAACGGCTGCTATTTCTGAAAATGCTCCTAGAGGGATGTCTTTTGAAGGTTTGGAAAACAGGGCAGAATTAAAATCTGACTGGAGAAACAATCCACTGCCAAATAACACAGTGCCTGAAGCAATTCAAATAAAACTTCTTTCAGATGTCACTTACATTGTTGCAGACTCCCATAAAGATAAAGACTGACCTATTTTTCTTTTGTTTCAAAACTTGTTCCCTTTGACATTTTGTTGCTGTTGTAATTGCTGTCTCTCTCTCCTTCCTTCCAAGCTCTTGCGTTCCTTATGGTGATGTGTTCATGCTGTGCTTTCGCCTCCTCCTTCCCGCTGCCCGAAAGGAGTCCGGCACGACCTGCCAGGAGTCTGAAATGGCCAGGAGCATTACAGCGCTCCTGCCTTGCTGGAGGTGGCAGGGTGTTTGGTTTAAGACAGACGAAAGCTTCCCTTTACCCATGGGCAACCACGCCATCCATCAACAAAACAAGGCGAAGGGTTTTTCACTGCATAATTACTTCCACCGCTTGGCTTGAACATCTTGAAACTGGAAGGATGTTCCCTGGCTCAGCTAGTCATGGACATGCCAGTCCAAGGCACACCATAGACACAACTCTCTGTGTGTGCGTGTCACCGTGTGTGATGCTGCTACAGCTACACAAAATATTTAAGCAAGACGTAGCTGCATTCAGAGAATAGGCTGGTGATGGAAAAGCAGCTTGGCTAATTCACAACACCTGCGTAGATTTTCCCTTTCCCTTCCCTGCTTGCCCAAGGTGCTACCACTCCCTACTGTTCGTCAGCCTTTTCCCCATTGCATCTGTGCAGTAGTAGCAAGACATGCTACACCTCTGAGAATTTTTTCAGACACACAGAAATATATCTTTAGAAAAATTATAAAAACTATAAAATATTTAGAAAAAAATATTTTAAGCCTTGTTTAGAAGTATTGCTTAGATACCTAAACAACAGGAAACAGAGAAGATGGAGGAAATGGGGTTTTGGAAGAAAATGCATTTTCCTCTTGAGTGTATCTATGGTTGGAAAGCAGTATTTATCAGCTCCATAAATAATGTCTTTGTATAATCTCACTGGTGTGAATAGGTCTTACTTGATGACATTGAGGAAAGTAGCAGGAAACTCAGCTTTTCAGAAGGATTATTTTTGTTATTTTGGTTTACTGCAATGCATACTCTTAAGTGACAATGAACCATATATATTGCTACTCACTGTCAGCAGGAGATTGTTGGCACAGAGATACATTTGTATGACCTTTTCACCTGCCCAGGCACAAGAGAAAAGGGTGGCTCTTTGTGTTAAACCTTAGAAGGGAGTTATTTCCATTTTCCTTCCCACTCTTTCCTTGCTGCCGTGACACAAGAGAGTTTCGGTGCTCCTTTCTTGCATAAGGTACTGGTATGGTGGACATGTTTCTCCTTTACTGAAGAGTCCACTGTCATTGCACCTGATCCCAGGCCAGTCTTTTCTTCTCCTAGCAGAGAGGTTTGGTTTGGTGGGGGGAATTCTCTATCAGGAGTGGGCAGTGGATAATGAGAGGTGTCTCTTTCCCTTTGCCAGCTAACCACCTTCATACATGTGCCTGCATTATCATACAGGGAGGCCCAGACTTAACAGTAAGTCCAGTCTGGAGAAGGAAATGCTCACTGTCCTTTCTTTTTCCCTGTCTTTCAGAAGGCAGTTCCCTACAACACGGTGATCCCCGAGGAGGGGAAAAAGGGAGGTCAGCATTTTCACCTCTCTGAGAGGATGTGTTCTGCACCTTTGGTACTCCTATGGAAGTTCACATTGTCTGGGATAGTGCACTATGTGCTGCAGAAGACATCTGGGGGCACCACTGCCCTCTCCTTTGCTCTGCCCAGACCTTTATAATGCAAACAATTCACAACAGAATAACAGGGAGGAATCAAGCCCACTGTATCTGCATCACCATGGCGATGTCTGTACTGGAAGAAATGAAGAAAAGTTACCACACAGAAATCCAAAAAGCATAAAAACAAAATCATTCTCAAACACGGCTTTACTTGTTTCACTGTCCCATTACAGCCACTGTGATTATAAATTTTCCTGCCAGAAAGTCTCCATAAACCCCACATGAGTACATTCCTTATGTGTGGGAAGCTGAAATATTCAAATACAGCTCTCTTTAGTACGTGATTTCCAGCCCAAAACATCCATTCGTACCTCTGAAAACCTCCACCTGAATATATCTCTGACTCACGCGTGAGTCAGTGTGTAGTTCCATGTCCAGGGATCTGTCAAAATGGGTTTTTCCTTTTATTAAGTATTATCTCATTACCATGGAGAATAATGCAATAGTGAGACTAATTTTATACGCATGAGAAAGTAGCAAATATTCACTTGCCAAATCCAAACAGAGGTAAAATAATTAAAGAAGTATGTAACAGGGGAAGAGGACAATTAAACTTTGACTAGAACAAGTTCTCCTCTACTCAGAGCTCTTCATCTGAGAAGCAAATTCAATGTTAAGATTCCATCCCTACTCCGAAATACCACTTTTGCCCCTCTCTACACGGCAGCTATGGTTTCTAGTTGCAACTGAAAGGAGGTGTGTAAAAACCGTCAATGAAATATTTCACAAGGCTGGAGGCATCTTCTTATGTTGTCCAGTGAAAGCAGAAGTAAGAAGCTTTGTCTTGGAGTCCTATCCATGGTGAAAGCATCATAACCAACCTTCCAGTGGAATATAATTCTTTAACACCTAATTTGAGAGTAATACACTTAAGAGAAATATGAGGCATTTCACAGTGACAAGAAAAGCTACTAATGACCATTGCAAGGCTGAAGATGATGTTGTCTTCATTTTCACTTATAGAAAAATAGTATCCCAAGCTAGGATTCCAAGAATAGTGAAGAACTAATCGAATATATTATTTATCATGCAAGATTTCATGATCATTAACAAAGCAAATATTTAAGTTTGCAGAGAACCCTCTGCCTTGAAAGGAGAATACCTGCTTCAGTGACTTGCTGAGCTGTGAATATAGTGACAAAACAGGACTCTGCCATGAAAAGCTAGAAATATGTATGGATAGCATAAAAGGTCCAGGGGAAGAGTAAAAATAATAGGAATCTATTGTGATCCTTGAAAGCACGTGTGGAAATTCATACTTTACCATTAAAAAAAAAAAAAAAAAAAAAAAAAAAACTTTAGGTTTCAAAAAAAAAAAAAAAAAAAAAAAAAAAAAAGAGACCTCAAACCTTGACATCTGAGGACTCAAAATTAAGATAATTTTTAAAGATATGAATGGTATGGACTGAAGACGCTGACTGCAAGGCAAAACAGCCATAATGAATTAAAATGCATGATGGGGAAAAAGAGAGAATGTCAATATTTGCTGATGTAGAAGGATATGCTATGATATACCTTGCAGTTGTTTGTTCAGTCACCCAGATTACCAAACTGTTTTAAGACATTTTTTAGAGATTGGTTACCTCCTTTCCCCATATGAAGGATGAGCTGTAATACACAAGGGTGGGCTTTGAGTATCCACGAGTACATCAGAGGATGGATTTCAGCCCAAGCTTTGTAGTTTGCCAGGGCCTTTTGTCACTGTCACCCCTTCACTTTAAACGAGATTTTCAACACAGTCCTAGGAATTAAAACACTAAATTTCCTTTGAAATTCAGGGGCTATACCATTTTAAAAATCTCATTCTGAAAGATTAAGTAGTAATGAGCATTAAAGACTTTGCCTAATCTGAGGCTTGGGCAACACTAAGGATTTCTTCTCTGTAATGCTGGCACCATAAGCACGAGTGTGGATCATTTAGAAGAGAAACCTCTCCCCAGTTTACCAGATTGCCAATGTTGCTGAAACACATGTTGATCCTAGGACTGAAATAAAACTTCAAAGGCATGGAACAAGCTCAAAACTTGCTAAATAATAGGTCTGGTTGATTTCTCTCACAATTCAGACAGAATTATACTGTACAGAATGTCTCCAGCTACTGCACCTAGCCTAAATGTGATGAAGCCCAGGGCTCCTGTTCCTCCTAAGCTCTGCAGAAACTATTTTATATTCTAACTAACCACAGTTACATATTTTGTCTGTTTTTCATCCTTTGTTCTTCTTTCACTGAATTTCACCCCATTACTTTTTGTTATTGCTTCCTAAACTGCTCTGAACAATTCTTCCACTTATTTTACCATGCAGAAAAAGAATTTTACTATTCAAACATTAAACATTTTGTTTAAATATTTAACAGTACTGTTTTTCTCTTGACTGTTAAGCCAGTTCGAAAGCACGATTTAAATTGGTTTGCAAATCTCTGACACCAAGCTCCTGAACCAGTGATGTCAGAAGTCATACCAATTTCCCTGCAACAACAAGCTGACTGTGCTATCACTTTCATGTGGGATGTTTCTTTATTGTTAGGGCTAGGGTACACCACACTCAAATAGAAAATGATTTTGCAGTGCTGCATTAACACTTTCAGAAGCTTTGTTCTTTTTTTTTTTTTTTTTTTCCAAACAAAACAGCATTACATACATCTTTCTAATCATAATCAGTCACCTGGTGACTTCACAATCTCATTATGATACAGAGATGAGTTTGTGAAGCGTTGAAATATGAATACGAGTGTTCTATTGAATTTTTCACGCTGACTGTGAGAATACCCACTGAGACGACTTCCTCACCTTCTTTTAAAACCATCATAAACATTTATATACAGGTTAAAGAAAAATTTTAGTTCTTAACCCTTTCATACTGCAGAAGGAATGTCTCATTTGAAACTTCAAATCAAAACAAAGATTACCAAAGAGCAACCTTCAAATTCCCCCAAGTTCCTCATTTTGGTTGAGGTGTTTATGCCCAAAACCAAGGGATGTCAGTATGCATGCTTTTTACAACATGGTAGAAATCTTTTCACTTATCTTGTTCTTAGAAGTTGGTGTCAAAATCTCAAATCTGCTTCTAATCAGAAGGAAAAAAATCCCCTGATTTAATCTCACATGTAAGCCTCACAGAAACTGAATCTTAATTCAAGACAGGGCTTCTGGAAGGCTTTATTCTGCTCCGGTTCAGCCCAGCGGAGGCACTTAAGTTGGTTTAAAATGGAAGTGCAGTAGATCCCAGGTTAGCTGGCCTGATGCTAGCAGAAAAAGAGCTTGTGAATATTTGAATATTTTTCCCATACTAGAGCCCTAATACTATTTAACCATATTTAAACCCCAGGGTTTGCTAACCCAGAAAATTTTGAAACGGGTTGGCACTCTATGTACGTATTTCAATTAAATGTAATATAAACCCAATAAATAATGCCTAACTTTAAGGATAAGATTCTTCAGTCCAATAGTCTGGACAGCAAATTTCAAAACCCCTCAATACGATTTCTGCAGCAATACTGAAAGCCATACAAATAACCGCATAATTAACTCCTAGTTTTTTGTTAATTATTTGAAAAGTTCTGGAGCATTGGTTTGAGTGGAAAATACTAGCTTTAGGGACTATGCTGCCAGGGGCAGGTATGATGGATACTTGCTTCATTGTTTGCATTCCTAAATGTTTTCACTAAAAAAAACCAACCCAAAGTTAAGTTCATTTGGGTTTGAAATTTGTTATTTTATTCAGATGATTCAACAACTCACCACAAATCATCTGATTTGAAGCCTGGATAAATCAAGAGATATTGAACATTGTGCTTTCAGTTGGTAATTCCAGTCTGGCCAAGGTCAGTAATGAAAGAAAGGCATAAATAAATGGCAGAGCTCCAGTATGCCAGAATGCTTTATATAATTCCATTTAAATTATTACAAATGTCATCAGCTCTGTGGTTTGGCAGGCAAAAGAGAAAGACTAGAGCACTGTGAATAATGGATTTTTTGGATTTTTTAGCTGAACCAAAAAATTGAAACAAAAAAATTGATTTGTGTCAACACAACATATTTTGTTGACTCAAGACAAAACGTTTTGTTCCATTTCAGGCCAAATGAAATGTTTCATTTGACAAGACAGGAAACATCATTTTTCATTTTCAAGTTACTGTACTAGATCACGTCTCTGAAAGCCCCCATCATTTCAAAACAAAAGTCAAAATGGAGCCTTACATTAAAAAAAAATAAAAAAATTCTTTGAAGCAAGGTCATCATGCCAGGATGACTACTTGATGGGCACCCATAGATCCACCTCCCTGCCCTTCCCCTGGACTGGACTGCTATCAGACCCCTAGTAAGGATATACCTGGTGCCTGGGACTGCCCCTGATGTCCTCTATCTGCCCTGCTCCCTGGATGGGGCAGTGGGATGATCCTGGCTACTGGGTTCTGCCCTGGCACTCCGAGGGGAGATCCTGACACTCCTGACACCCACCAGCCCCCATCACCCCTGCAATACTCTGGCATTGACATTTCTTAATTCTTCCCTGCCGCACTTTTGTGTTTTGGAAAAACACGTTGTTGATTTTCCTGTGAGTACAGGGATTGCTGCTTCCTTTTCAAGCAGCTTTGGTGATTTATATTTGATAAGACAATAATAACAAAAAAACATGCTCAGGCCTAGAAAAGATGGAGCTCAGGGTTATATTCTCAGGTTTTCCATTTCGTAAAGCGTAGATAAGCTGCATTTACATATCCACTGCACCCAGTGACTTTTCCCGAGCCTTATTAAATAATTGCAATGTGCACTGAACTCCTTGACTCAAAGTTAGAACGAATTATCAGAAATACCGATGATCCAGACGTACGTTTTCACTGCAGACAAAACAGAACCCTAGGAAAAAGCCCCTCAAACATACCATATGCGAATTTCATCTTTTGTCCGAGCACTTTGCTAATATCTTGGTGACTCCCTTTCCCTGTGGATGTCTCTCCTCTTCCCTGCATGCTCATCTGTTGTATACTATTTTCAAAGTGGGCACAGTAGAAAGCCATGATCAATTCTTTGTTGCTCCCCTGTCTTACACAGTTACCACCAGGACCCTCAGTCCTGAGTCCATTACAGTGACGTCCATTACAGTGATGTCCAGTTCACCACAAAGTCATCCTCATATTTTAAGTTTTTCTTTTTATCTAGCCCTTGAACCTACAGCTAAGGTTCAGTGGTGGACATTGAAACACTGCACAGGCCATTCAGAGACCCCAGCAGTGCATCTCTGCTCCTCACTAGTGGAGAAGATGAAAGGATTACTCCTAATAAATTTCAAACAGGGTATGATTTTCAAAGAAGTAACAGAACAATTGCACTTATCCGGGTGGTGAGGTTGACAGAGCACAGACGCTGCCATAAAAGAGAAAGTCTATGGAGCTTTTCCTTGGCCAGACTGAAAATATCAACCATGATGTCAGATTAAATTAAAAAAAAAAAAAGGGGGGAGAAGGGGAACCTGTGCAGGGCTTTGGAAACTACGTTTGAGTCTTGTTACTAGTAGTTATTGTAGCAGTAACTGTAGGGATATATGTTGTACCTCCTTCTGGAGGTAACTGTATATAACTGTAGCAGTATCTGTAGGGATATTTACTGTACCTCCTTCTGGAGGTAAATAGTCTGTGTTCTTGTGGTGGAGGCGATAGAGGAAATGGAATGCAGAGTCTGTTGGTGAAATGTAATGACAGCTCTTCTTGAAAATAATCATACAGCCCCAAAATACTGCTGAATACATGAAATTTGGCCCCTGTGAAAGCATGAGACAAATCTTTATGGAGGGCTACTCCCTTTGCTGAATGCTTGGAGGGGGGGCATGTGTTCAAAAGCAGATTTCATCATATTCCTTAGAAAACCTAAAGAAAGAATGGAGAAAAAGGCCTCCAGTAAACCACATCCAAAGCCAACTGAACCAAGGAATAAAATGTCCTATTCCTTACAGTGTCAGGTACCGGGTGAAAAAACTTGTAGCCAAGGGAAGTCTGCACTGGATCGTACAACTTTATGGGGTCCTTTGACAACTAATGTGTAGAAATATATACAGAAGCTTATTATTTTATGACCAAAAAAGTGCACTGTTCTCTACAGCACATCCCTTAACCAAGAACCTATTACCAATTAGACATTTCGTACTTTTGTGGGAAGTTTATTTTCAAATAAGCCCCAATATGTAACTTGCCTTTTTTTTTTATTTATTTAATATTACCGTATTTGTTGGTCTTTGCTCTAAAAGTTTTTTGACTGCATGATATCATATCTTCAGAGAAGATTTGTCTGGGATATTTTTTGGCTATAGGATAGTGCTGCTCAGCCATTCTCTTCAGCAATCAATCTCTTACCACTCAATCTCTACCAACTACTGCACATGTTCTTGGTACATTTGTGTGCATGTGAGCAACATTGACACAGGGCAGGGAAGGAATAATGATCTTGGTGTGCTGTTGTTGGCCCATCCTAGCAACCTCCCAGGAAAAGAAAAACCACAGATGCTGCTGCATGGAGGGTTCTTGACTCAAGTTACATTAAAACAAACTCATCCTTGGCAAAATTCAGTGAAATTTAAAAAATACTATATTTACTGTCTGAAGATTTTACTTAATATTTTTTTAGTTTTTGGTGACTTGTCATGTGGACTTGAGTGCCTGATTAATATTGGGAAGATTGTTTTCGTACAAATGACAAGGATACTTCACCCCGAATAATACCCAGCTCTGAAAATCATGAGTTTTCTGCTCCTTTTATCAGTCAATAGTTAAAAAGACACAAGATTTTCCAATATAGTAAACTTAACTTACATTCATATAACACAGCCATCGTCAATACTCTCTATTTTTTAAAAGCTAGCAGATATTGGCATTGGAAAATGAATGAACAATTGGTGAATAATACTGACAGAAAAAAAAAAAGAGTTTTCAAATTAATATTTATAAAGTGCCAGAGATCTATAAATACAGAAATTCAGCTTCTGTTTCCCTAATTCATCTATTGACAGAACTTTCATGTTTGAAATTTTCACTCCTCTTTATTAAATTATTTAAAAGTGATAATGCACAGAACTTATAATTTTCAAATTTGCTGACTTTACACTCCCTAATTAGCTCTGTACACTCATCTTTGGTAAATAAATATGTATTTCTATTGTGCTATTCATTATGGAGTGGCAATGGAATGACTGGTGCCCTCAAAGACAAGGAGAGCCTGACTGTACTGCTCATTAGGTCTTTGTATAGGGCCATGCATACACCCAAATCTGCATACACCCCCCAGTTCTTAAATACATTCATTTTCAGTTATGTTATAACACACTAACATGTGCCTCTTTGCATTTGCCACCAAAATCCTTTGTAAGAGGAATGATTTACTACAGTATACATCAAAACAGCAGACCTCTTCCTCTGATTAGATGATCATTGTGGGTCCCTTCCAACTTAAGATATCCTATTCTATTCTATTCTATTCTAGAAATTATATGCACAAACGGTGTAAGAGTCTGGTTGTCACTGGGTATTCCATGGGATACCACACACAGCATGTCAGCTTGTTTCCTACGGAGAGCCCCTCTCTTCTCAAGTCCTCATACACACCTAGTTGTTTTGTTTCTTCTGTCTTGGCCACAAGTAGATGGAAATTTTGACCACAGAGCCTATCAGTCACATGATATCATGGCACTATCACCACTTCTGACAGGCAACACAGATGTTGTCAGTCCTGCTTGACTTTTTTGATCATGATTGTAATTTAGTCCTCCATCTTTGGCAAATAGACAATCTGCAGGGTGAGGTGGAGATTACTAGAAAACAGAAACAGGGACAGACCTGAAAATTAGTCATTCCACATGACCACTGAAAAGCTCAGATGAAGATAACCAAGCTAATTACTGGACTGTGGGTAAGAGGTTTCCCCATGACCTTTATTTGACCTCCAACAAGATTTGAGATCAGATCTAAAATTCTAATGTTTTTGTTGTTGAATATGGCAACTGGCTCTTCATCTGAACTACTGTCCTATGTATCATAGATTTGATCTGTGTTTTCAGCTGGTTACTTGCTTTCTTTTTTTCTTTTTTTTTTCTTTTTAAGATCTGATGTATGCATATAACTTAACATTCCACCAAAGTCCCCCATAGCTTCTGTCATTTACACTGACTGCTGCTGGGTAGGGTGCATGCTCCTGCCACACGGACCGTGCCCTTTTAGCATCTCTTCCTGCAACACGATGGAGAAAAGCAGCAGTCTCCATCCAATGTCATTTTTGTTTACGGCTTCTGACGGATGCAACCAGGAGTGAAATGTTGCAGCGTTAGCCATGCCCGGGTCAGTGCTACCCGTGTTACAGTGTGATGTGTTCACATTCAGAAGTGAGACCACAATCTAGAGTTTTCACCTTTCTCACATTTGAAAGGAGCCTAAAGCAAATCTCAAAGACAGAGACACTAACGGCTGTATCTGCTGCAAGTGGGCAAACCCAGGCATAAAGCCAGATGCATATTTCAAAGAAATGAAACGAGTGCAGCTGAACTCTTCTCCTTTCAGATCAGAGGACAGGCCTAAAAAGACTTCCTTGACTAGTGTTATGTTGTACTTTGCACTTGGATGCTTCAGTGATGTTGGCTTGTCTCAGGTTTTATTATTACATTCCTTGCCAGGGGCCAAGACACTAGTAAGATTATTTTATTATTTTTTTTAATGCATATGTTGGCTTTTGCAATAAAACAGCAGGGGGTGAAAGTCTGAAAGTGATGGCAGTCTTCCAGCTGGTTTCTGCATAGCCGGGTTTAAAGAGTGGGACCCAGCCTCGCAGGTGGGTCCCTGAGCAAAATCACACACAGACAAGAGGGAAACAACTTTAACACGGTAACTGCCAGAGGACTACTGCGTGGCCAGTTTTCTCTCCTACCCATCTAATGTCAAGCTTTCTGTCTAATAAACAAACATTTGAAACCACCACTGAAAGCTGAATTCATGGAACTTTCTCAGGTACAGTTTCCCAAGTAACTGGCGGATGTTCTAAAGGAGCTACCAAGGATTTGCCCAAGTTTTCTCTTATTGTTTTTTCTGATTCCTGTAAAAATACACTTGATAGCTAGAAAATTACTCTGCACAAGTTATTTTGTAGAATGATAGTTGTAAATATACAATATCAGTTATGCAAGTGTGCAGCAAAAAAACAATATTACTGACTCTGGTTCTGGACCCATACACTTGAATGGTAGAAGCAGTCAGTACATCAAGAAAATGGGCTCTTTTTTTGCCCTTCAACTTGTTTGTGTTTCTGGGCATGCCTACAGCTTGCTATGTGGTGACGATTTTGTTTTGTGGCAGTAGTTGTGCACATGCACAAAAGGCCTTCTGCCTTCTTCAACATACACATATTCCTTCCAATTCCAGCTGTAGTGGAGCACAGACATTTAAGAAGCAGAAGAGCAAAAGCATTCATTCATTATCCAGAAGACATTTGTTTTTATGTCCTCAAAAGAGGACTAATATTTCCTGTAAAATTATTTGTACTTTGGCAGCAAGGCAAAAAATCCAGTGAATTGCTAGTGTACATGTCTCCTATACCAGCCAACAAGGTATACTACAAAAAGAGTGAGTGAGCTTTGGTATCAAATAAGGTACTTTAGATAATAATTTGAAGTTCAACTGGAAAGGAATGAGATCAATTCACAAGAAAGCACTTTAAATTTAAACCTGTCAAATAAAAGGCTATGAAGGCTATGAAAAATATCTATTCTCCCCAAGCAAAGAACTAGATTCCAAAATAACCATAGTGTCTTTCTTCAGATGGTGGAGCATCCTCAGATAAAGAAGACAGAAAATAAAGTATGTGGAGCTTCTTCACTAGCTAATAGGTTGAAAGTTCAGTTCTTAAACTGACTCAAATGAAATTAAGGACCAGTAAATGAAGTAAAACAAAGAGCTAGGGAACCTGAAGACAAACTTTCTGGGGTTAAGTACATTTTAAAACAAATTAGATTTCCAGAAAGTTCAGCACAGATCAAGAAAAAAGCAATAAGGTGGGGAAGTGCAAAGACAAAGTTGTGTAGCTGAGAGAACACTTGCTCCTCTTTTCCTGGACTGAGCTCCAACATGAGAATGAAGAGTGCTGACCCAGAAATTTGTTCTGGAAATGAAACAGAGGGACCCAGGAAAGATTTTTTGAACATGCTGTCCATTTTCTAGGGCTGTGAAGAAAAAATCCACAATCAGGCTTGTTAAGCCTTTTACTGCCATCAGAAACAAAATACTCGAGCCATGAAGAGGAAGGACTGACCCAGCACAGCACCCTGTGTGTGTGTGGCTGGACTTTTGTGAAAACAGGAATATGAGGGACTGTTAAAGACAAAAATATCTAGTCTTTGTCCCTGAGAAAGCAAACCCAAATGCCTGTGTCTGTGACTACTTGGTAACCCTGTAACTAGCATTAAGAAATAGGACAGAGCAATAAAAACAAGAGTACATTATTGGTTTGGCAGAAGTAGGCTTATACTGGGTAGAATGGAGGAAAAAAACAGGAAATTCAGAATCAGGAAAATTCAAAATCATTCAATTTTATGTTAAAAGGAGAAAAAAAGGAATTAAGCAGAATGGCATTGTTTAAGCAGTAGTTTTCTTGAAACTTGATTTCTGATGGCAATTGCCTGTGTGGACTCTCTGACATCTAATAAAGAACAATTTCCTAACCTTTCACTCTAAGGGAGTTCTCTTTCTCTTCTGTCTACTTATCTGTTTCTGAGAAATGTGCCTGAACCTGATGTCTTTGATAGCCTCTCTGTTAAAATCACCCAGTGGGGACAAACAGACATATATACACACAAGGACAGCATGATCACATTGGCCTCGACTCCCCAGAGACACTAAGAAAAGTCTAACCAGCCCTTTCCACAAATATCTAAAAATCACAGGAATCACAATCCTAGGGCTGTAAATTAAGGTGAAAAATAATAAAAGTGTATTCATCGTACAAGTAAGAGTAACAGCTTGCTAAGGAATCGGTGAAAAAGAAGAAAGCAATATGATATAGATATTTAATTTTTATCCACAGGCAAGATTTTGAGGGTAACAATCCCCTCCCCTTCTTCCAGCCATTTGTGAGGCTTTTCTACATAGGCTTTCCACCTCTCACACAAAGTTACAAGTAGACAATCAATTTCCTCTTTAATAGCAAGGGCTGTTTTATTTGTATAAATGTTTTCCAGGCCTATAATATGTTTAGAGCATCTTAAACTTGCACACATGCTGGCTGCACAGAACTGCAACGGAAGTACTAAGCCAACTCAAAACTTACTTACATATTCATTGCTTTTATGCACTCCATCCTGACTGCCACTCCTCTGTATTGGATAATAGTGATCTTTGAGCACTGAGAACCTGCCTGTGTTGGTTTTGCAATATCTGTGGTCACCAAGAGCATACCCAATGAGGGGGCATCTCAAAGATGCTGTCTTGTCACTTCCACAATAAATATGTTCTACCAAATCAACATTGCTTGGTGCACAGTCTGTTTCTTACTTGCCAGACCAAACTTGATTTTTTGGCTCCTAATTTTCCCTTTTGGACATTCCCTTGAGGCTTCTCCTCAGGGTTACCATGTATGTGTCACTGTGAATTAGACTTTCTGCTCTGACTTACCATTTCTGTATGGATTAGGGACCCTTTAGCATGGTTTTGGCTTGGCTCAACTTGTTGATCTTGTCCCTCTTCTTACCCCAGCTGATAAGCTGTCCTTTCTTTGACTCATTTTTAAATAGCTGTCATTCATTCATTTCGCCCCCACCCTCTGCAGCCCATTCCCACTTGGCACATACTAGGATTTGCTCAGCTCTTGTTCTAGAAAAGAAACACCAACACTGGCCTCTGTCTCTCCCTCCGTTTTTGTTTCTTTTGGTTGATCTTCCAGAAGCCTCACAGCATCAAGGGGGTTCAAGTCAGCAGGTCTGCCTCTGACAGTTTAAGGGAAACTGTGGTTATAGCTCTTTATAAACTTCAGTAACACATACCAAGAGGTGTTGTGTGCTTTAAAACACCTCCACATCTCTGATTGTAGCTTACTGTTAAAACACTCTGTAACGGAGGCCTTTTTTCATTATTAGGAGCAAAGTGGTGAACATTATCCTGCTTTAACTGCTTGTTTGAAGGTTATTTTAGAAAACCTTTTAGCCCCAGTGTGCCTGTAGTTTCTGTGGTCTATGCCCCCTGCTAAAACTGCCTTTTAATGGCCAAAAGTGTTGCAGAACTCATTCTGCCTATCAAGACACACCACCCAGTAATACATTTGTTACTGTGAAGATGTTTTTACTGCCATCATTTTGTTTGGAAAAGTGTTGTATACTCACAAAATTTCACTGCCATTGAATGTCTGCTTCCTGCACAATCTCTGACTTTCTTACCTTCTGTAAGCGCCACCTCTGTCCAAGCCTTGGTGCCCTCACAGCTTTTTGTTTATATCAACCGTTTGTGTTGTAGCTGCTTCAAAAACTGAATTTACACTATCGAAGATCCCCACCACCCCAGGAACACTGTCAATCTCTTCCAACAGGCAATCCAGCATAGACACAGCTATTATCACCCTGCTAGTTCAATCAGTTTAACTTGTGGCCAAAGAGTCTTTATTAATAAGGTGTCAGGCAGGTGTGAGAAGGGTTGCCTGCCTGGCACTTTCAGACTTGTTTCTTCCCCTCTTTGAACATTGCTGTCCTTTCTTTGAATGACTCTGTCCCAGAAATGAACAAAAATACTTCATAAAGAGAAAAGCTGTATCTTCCTTCTCAACAAAAGCCAAACCCATCTTTGAACATACTAGATGAATGTGTGAAGGCTATAATGGTACTGCACATAACTGTGACCACAGATCATGGCAGTGGAAAAACCAGACCCAGCAATAGTGGGGCCAAAGACACTCCCACCCCAGACAAGCAGAAAATCAACAGCTACTATAATGGCATTTGTCTTTTACTTATCTCTAGTCTCATTTTTCTTCCTGTTGCTGACCTCCTGCTGTGCACGCAGCTCAAGACCAGCATCTGGGCCCTCTTGCAGAGCTTTAATCACACAACCATGGCTACAAGCTGTCTGGGTAAAAGAAAATTAAAACTCAGAGTGAGGAGCCAGGTGGGAAGGGAAACAAGAAAAAATGTCCAGTGTCAGCCAAGGATCACAGCAGTGCCTACACCACTGATTCATTGCTGTGGTGAACACTTGATCATTTGGGGCTGTGCCAAGCTGATGGTGGCACCATGGAGACTTGTCTCCCGAGTCCTGAACAACTCTCCCCCACATCTTCCACCCCTGGTGGGCAACACGATGTCCTCAAAGAAGGAACTCAGGACCCTGAGCTGACAGGCAGAACCTGGAGGTGCACAACACCTGACACTCCCAGAGTCACCAGGACTATGAAGGGGGTTGCAGGTAGTTTTTGTGATGAAAACTGAAGCCAACAGAAATGAGGAGGGAGGCAGTGCTGCCTTTCTTAGTCATGGAGAGCCAGGACAGTGAGGAGGAAGCCTGTTCTGCCTGGGAGAGAGCAATGGGAAGTGGAGGCCATGGAACTGCGGGTACCACCACCAAATGCAGATGCTGCTGCTTTGGCCAGGCTCAATGATCAGAATTGGGGAAATAGAGGAAACAGAAGAGCCAAGGGAATGTCAGAAGAACAATGCTTTTGACTGTCTACCCTTTCCCATGAAGGTTTAGAGGTGCAAGTGGCAGGAATTGAAAGACCTCAGAATCACCTCAGGAAGCCAGTTTGTAATTTGTGTCTGCCTGTGGAATGCCCAAGATACTCCCATCCTTGTTGAAGAGGGATTCCCATCTAAGAGCAAGGCTCTGTTCTCCCGATCCTCAATCTTAAGGTAATAAGCTGACATGACAACTCCCACCCCAACATCTTTTCCCACATCTGAGAGTGAAGTCCCTTTTTCTTTTTCTCTTGGTCTGGGGACGGGAAAGGAAGTTTATCTACACTTCCAACTCATGCCAGTCTTCCCTTATTTTTACTCACTGATATTGTGCCTCAGAGAAGAGATCGCTCTAAGGACTCAATTTTGTCCTTACTGAAGCAATCTCGCTACTACTCCCAACAAGGACTGCAGTGGGAACAAAAAGAAAAAGAGTAAAGAAAACCAAGCTCACATGCTGTTGCAACCTCAAGCATGAGCAACGAATGCCCCACTGGGAATTTCTAAGAAAGAGAAGGAGGTGTTATTGACTGCCTCAGAGATGCAGCTTCTATGTCAGAAGTAGCCAGGCTTTCTCCAGCATGCTAGATGAAAACCATCCACAGGGTACCAAAAGATTCTAAGTTGATCTGAAGCTACTGGAAATATTAGCTTTTAATATTCTGGATTTGCAAACACAAATGTCGCTACATATACATGCAATACAAACACAGAAACAGTGTGTTTCAAACCATGTTTGGCTGCTTTTGCTAGTGCAGGAAATACCACCCTGTGCTAGAGAAACACCTTTTCTATACCTGGAAATAAGGATAGGGAAGTAGAAGGAACAACATAGGACTGCATTAAGGGAATGCAGGGAAAAATAAGGAACAGAACTTGCTTGGCAACAAAGACAGGAGGATGTCTGTTTGCCTTCAGAATCAAGCAGGTAACTGAAACAAATAGAGGTCCAGTGGGATTAGGCACAAATTCATCTGTTTTCTACTGTAAAGAGAAATGTACAGAACATGCATGTGTATTAACTGTGTTTCTTTTAATCTGCTGTGCTTATACAGATATGTGGGGAAACAATTTTGAGAGAGGATGCAACTAACAGGAGTCTTACTGTAAAAGGCACAGCCAGGAGAGGACCGTCTCCATGCTGAAAACTGTTCCCTTGTCTCCTGCCTCCTTGGGCTTACACTCACATGCTGGGGACTTCCCAGAGCCAACAGTCATGAGCAGTGGAGGTGGAGTGTGTCCCTTGGAAATGTGTCCTGACTGAAAAGGCACAATGTTCACTTTGACTTTCCTCTGGATTTCGTATTGGCTACTCTCATTAAGATGCTCATTTACAGTCTCAGATGAAGCAATGGAAACCTTACTAATATCATATATTTTCACTCTTTACCATAACATGTCCACTGATGGTGACAGACTCATTGCTACTACATTACAGAGGCAAAAGGATGACATCTTCCAGAACCCAGTGTAACAGGGAGGTTAATGATTTTACCAATGCAATTTGCTGAGATTTGCATGATTCATAAATGGTAAAATCACAACTGAATTTTCAGTTCATCCCAGAAAACTGGCAATAAGACCCTCATTTCATCAGCTCTGTTCTGGATATGGCACAGATAGTAATGGATTATTGGCCTGGATTTAAAATGTCACTATTACTGCTTTCTTTTAACAAGTTCTCCTATCTAAATTTATATAATCTCGACATCAGCTATGCCGCTGGTTGAATGGATAAAAAAAACCAATGTTATTAATACATCCAGTAGTCGCTAGAATTAGAATAGGAGATAAATTAACCCCAGTGGCATTCAGTCCATGTGCTGATCCGTGCAATTTATTAAAGTCCAGTAATTTGTACTTTTGCCTGTTTCTCTTACTGCATTGCCAGACCTAACAGCACTGTGTGAAAGCCTAGCTGGAAAACTACAATTAGCAGGGGAGGGATTTGCATATCTCTCTTTTATTAATGTCATTGGAAAGGGAACATCCAAATCCCTCACCTTTGCTCAACAGACTCTCCCTTCAGGTAGTTTTTTAGAGAACTTTAATTCCTTAAAAAGAAAATTAAAAAGTTACAGTGTCTTCAAAATAACATTTATAGTTCAGAAAGACACTTTCATTGCTATATTTTGTGGTTACTGGCACATCCAAAAAAACCAAAAATACAAATTTTGTCTGTATTTGCCATTGTCACTAATGATATGATGCCTTGAGACTAATTTTAGAAAGAATTTTATGTTAGTTTATTCTCAGTAAATTGTCTGTTCTAAATATCACTTCTGAAAGCCCATTACTGAAAAGAAATCTTCTGAGTCTGGCAAACACTACATGTCAGATAAAATTAAAAAGAGAAAGAAAGAGCATTGATTTTTAGTTCATCTTTTATTAATTCTTCTTCAAACTAGGTGTCATCTCTTACAGTAAAAGGACAATTTATATTTATTAGATTTGAGTTATATTTATGATATGTTCATGTAGGGCTATTCTTGTTTTATACCTGAAAGTATATTGAAATCTTTGGAGATGGGCACAAAGTAACAATTTATCCTGACAGATATGACCTTATCAAGACTGTAAGGATAATACTTTTCATTTGAATGTTCTACAGCACAGAAGATCTGTTATTGTAGGTTGCAGAGTCTGTTTATTAACTGAAAGCTTTCCTGATGTGTGAGCATATATAAGAATTTAGAAGTACAGTCCAAAGAAAAAGGAATATCTTTAGTAAAACTACCATTTGAATACTGAATTTGGAAAGTTTAATTGCAAGGCAGCCCACATGAATATGTATTAGGGGTATGCAATTACAGAGTATAATTCCAACTTCAACAAATATAATCCATACAATAGTTAAACAGTCTCTTAATTTCAATCTCTTTACATGTGTTATATTTGGAACACAGCAGTGAGAAAACTTGAAATGGATTTTTTTTAGCATTTCCACCTCAGGAATAGTTATCTTAGAACATATTTTCAAATATATGAATGCAAATTAGTGCCTGAATTCAGTGATTCCCCCTGTCTTTTCTTGCTCCAGCACCAACAAGTTCAGGAGAACATGTGCCTTGAAAGTCTATCACTAATGAAAATACCTAATCAGAGTGGTACTCCTGGAAACTTCTGGTAACCAAAGAACTAATGGCTACTTGAGCATCAACCAGCTCTCCTGCATCCTTCTTCTTTCCAAGGTCATGTCTCATGAGGCGTTGTCAGGAGTCAACAGACTAAAATGTAAGGTGTGCTACAAGGACTGAAGTGCCAGTTGGAAGTCAGTCACTAGTAGTGTAACCCAGGCTTTGATACCAGGGCCAATACTGTTTAACATCCGCATTAAAGACCTGGACAATGGGAAAGATTGCATCTTCAGCAAGTTCACAGATTGTACAAAGGTGGGGAGAAAGGTTGGTGGGCCAGAAGAATGTGCTGCCATGCAGAGAGATCTGGACAGGCTGGAAAAAAGGTTGACAGGAACTTCATGAAGCTCAACAAAGTGAAGTGCAGAGCCCTGCACCTTTAGAAATAACCCCCGACACCCATACATGCTGGGAAGCAACTTTTCTTGCAGAAAATAACATGTAGGTGCTGGTGTACAGCAATTTGAACATGAAAAAGCAATGTGCCTTTGAGGCAAACAGGTCCCACCGCCTTTTGGGTTGTGTTAGGAGGAATGTTGCCAGAACATTACCAAAAAGTGATCCTTCCTCTCTACTCAGCCCTGGTGAGACACATCTAAGGTGCTGAGTCCAGTCCTGGGCTCCTCAGTACAAGAGAAATGTGGCTTACTGGCGTCTAGCGAAGGGACACCAAGATGATGAAAGGACAGGAACATCTGTCATATGAGGAAAGGCTAATACTGATGGGACTGTTTAGCATGAAGAAGAGAAGGCTCAGAAGGATCTTATTCATGAATACCTGATTTAGGGCAGTAAAGAGGCAGAGCCAAAAACTCCTCAGTGGTATTTAGTGACAAGATGAAAGGCAATGGGAAAAAACTGAAATACAGAAAAATCCACACAAACACAACCCCCCATTTTTTATTGTGAGAATGGTCAAGCTGTGGAGCAGGTTGCCATAGGGGTTGTGGAGTCTGAAGGTAAGGAAGATGCAATTGGACAAGGTCTTAGTCAACCTGGTATAGGTGACCCTGGTCCGAGCAGGTGTTGGAGTGGATGATGTCCAGAGGTGTCTGGCAACCTCAATGATTCTGTGATTTTGTGACTCGGCAAAGGCTGAAGATAAATTTGTTTTTGGAAGAGCTCTGAAGATTCCCAAAAATGTGATACAGCACTTCTGTAGGCATGTATGAGGTAGGGACTTCCTGAGTCGTGAGGAAGGATGCCAAAATGCAGTTACTATGAAGTTAACACCTTTCTCCAGTGCAAACCTTATAAGCATTTAACTACCATCAGTGATAAATATTCTAAAATCTGAGGATCTGAAGATGATGGAGGAGCGCCATGTTGTTTCTTTTTCACAATGCTAGAGAGCAGTGAAAAGGCTGAGAAATGCATCACTGCTTTAGAAGGCTTAGGCCTGTTAAGACAGATCCTCAGGTCTCTTAAGATTTACCCACTTCTAACAATAGATACACATTTTGGTCCTAGTTTAAAGGAGGAGGGATATGAGGAAAATAACAAATAAACAAACAACCTTTTACTTCTCTTACAAAATACCTCTGTTTGAGGCAAAGAGGTTTTTAAGTCACAGTTTCTTAGCACTGTGTAAATGTTTTTCTTTAAAGTGCTGGCTTTAGAAAACTACCTTATGGATGATTTTTGTTGCCAAATGTAATTGCTTTTTTTCTCTCTTCTGTCAAAACTGTTTTCATGCAACAGTCAAGAAACATAAATTTTATAGCAAATCATTTTTCTAATGATCTTATTAATCCAAACCTACAGCTGTGAGGTTTTTGTTGTCGTTTTTCCTTCTGAATTTTTTTCTTGAAAATTCACGTTTGGGAATGAGTACCAAAAACCCTTGTATTTATTGCCACTTGCATAGGCCTGCATAGGGAAAGATAAATGTAGCACTGATCTGTTGGGACTTTGTAGCTTATTAGTCCTGCCTTTATTTGCAAACAGCAATAGAGAGAGAAATATGCAAGGTAAAATGTACATTGTAGTATGTTCTCAAATAAGCCTGCTCCACTGTCCCATCTGATGTTTCTGGTTGATAGCTGAAAGAAAGACTCAAAGTGCATCAGAGTTATAACAGAAGGGTTGTGATATATTCAGTATTAGATCTTTCCCAACTATTTAATTGTTTGGACAAGTGTGCCTTGAGGAAAAAAAAAAAAGAGAGAAGAGAAAAAGGATGAAGTTAAACTGTAGCAATAAAGTCTGGTGAAACTTTCTGTATTTTTTTTGCCCTGAGAAAGTCAAAGCACAAACCCAAGTTTGGTAAGCATTTATGCATTCTGTCCTCTCTTGCAGCTCCATTTCCTAGTGCTTGGTGAGATCTGTCACAGCACAGCTGAGGAATATTTGGATTAATTCTCTGTGAGGGAGGAGGAATCCAGTGGAAGCTCCACATGTGTCACCTCCCCAGTCTTCACTCACCGAGTGTGGCTGGTGTCATCTGCAGCTGCTGAAACCAGGAGCAAAGTTACAAACTTCCTCAAGGGCACTGCACCAGTCACAAATAAAGCGAAACCAGATGATATAACCACTCTCAAATTCCTCCTTGCAGAATGCTACTGATCACTCTTCCAAACTGAAGTTAAATCCCTCTGATGTTTCTGTGTGTTTGCTGGCAAGTTCAACTTCCACAGCCTGTGTAACACAAATACCTTGTCACTCCTCAGCAAATTAAACTGCCTGGGTTCGAATTGTCAGCAGTGTTGGCATGTTTTTAGACTGGCTATACCATATGCTGCTTTAGTACTCCAACATCCACAGCTTTGGGAATCAGATCTGCTCAGAGTCAATAAAATGTGTGTTAAAACTACAGCTTTTATTTTATTTGCTGGTGATTATTCCCCTACTTGTGAGCAAAAGAGTGGCATTTTTATGGTTTTATTTGTATGCAAATGCCTGTGACTGAGGAAGAAAGTTATTAATCCATCTTTAGATACATTATGCCTAAGCTCCTCAAAGCATAGTAATTATATCAGTGCTAACAAAGTTGTTTTTTCTTTAGGAAACTAAGTGCTATTTGATTTTTGCAGTTTGTTTTTATTCTGTGTAAGACTAAGTGCCCTCTTTGCACAAGGAGTTTTTGCCTCCTGGGAGAAATGATGCAATTCCTCCTGTTACACCTCTGGACATGTTGGTATGGTCTAGCTGAAGATCCCAAGGAAACTAGTACACCAGGCTGCCTAAGTTTTCACACTGTAACAGCAAAAACACTCTAAGGAGAACGTTCTTACTTAAATTGGTGCCCCTAGCTGCATGTTTACAACTTAAAGTAACACTGCTTGGAGTTTGAAGTTAAACTGTAGCAATAAAGTCTGGTGAAACTTTCTGTATTTTTTTTGCCCTGAGAAAGTCAAAGCACAAACCCAAGTTTGGTAAGCATTTATGCATTCTGTCCTCTCTTGCAGCTCCATTTCCTAGTGCTTGGTGAGATCTGTCACAGCACAGCTGAGGAATATTTGGATTAATTCTCTGTGAGGGAGGAGGAATCCAGTGGAAGCTCCACATGTGTCACCTCCCCAGTCTTCACTCACCGAGTGTGGCTGGTGTCATCTGCAGCTGCTGAAACCAGGAGCAAAGTTACAAACTTCCTCAAGGGCACTGCACCAGTCACAAATAAAGCGAAACCAGATGATATAACCACTCTCAAATTCCTCCTTGCAGAATGCTACTGATCACTCTTCCAAACTGAAGTTAAATCCCTCTGATGTTTCTGTGTGTTTGCTGGCAAGTTCAACTTCCACAGCCTGTGTAACACAAATACCTTGTCACTCCTCAGCAAATTAAACTGCCTGGGTTCGAATTGTCAGCAGTGTTGGCATGTTTTTAGACTGGCTATACCATATGCTGCTTTAGTACTCCAACATCCACAGCTTTGGGAATCAGATCTGCTCAGAGTCAATAAAATGTGTGTTAAAACTACAGCTTTTATTTTATTTGCTGGTGATTATTCCCCTACTTGTGAGCAAAAGAGTGGCATTTTTATGGTTTTATTTGTATGCAAATGCCTGTGACTGAGGAAGAAAGTTATTAATCCATCTTTAGATACATTATGCCTAAGCTCCTCAAAGCATAGTAATTATATCAGTGCTAACAAAGTTGTTTTTTCTTTAGGAAACTAAGTGCTATTTGATTTTTGCAGTTTGTTTTTATTCTGTGTAAGACTAAGTGCCCTCTTTGCACAAGGAGTTTTTGCCTCCTGGGAGAAATGATGCAATTCCTCCTGTTACACCTCTGGACATGTTGGTATGGTCTAGCTGAAGATCCCAAGGAAACTAGTACACCAGGCTGCCTAAGTTTTCACACTGTAACAGCAAAAACACTCTAAGGAGAACGTTCTTACTTAAATTGGTGCCCCTAGCTGCATGTTTACAACTTAAAGTAACACTGCTTGGAGTTACCCAGGTTACACCATCAAGAAGTCATAGGTCCTTAATGAAGACATCTTTTTTTCCAGAGTTCACTTTCAGAATAGGTATTTCCTCTCTGCTCTCAATTAGGTGATCCCATTTCTCCTGGTTTAAAGGGTTGAGATTTTAGCATTTTTTCCAAGGTCTAAGCAGATTTCCATGGCACATAGTATGGTAGTGAGAGCAACAGCCACCATTTGCATTTCCCAGGGGTAGCAGAGCTGAATTAAGAAAACCTACTACCAGCAAAAGCCTTGCAAGGAAAAAAAAGAGACTAAGCTAGCATTCAAGTTACTCTACAGTCGTGTCTCCCCAGACCATAGGCAGTACATAATTGATGCCTAAACAACATAATGCACACACAAGAGCTACTGAGTAGGAGTAGGCATATATGCATAAATTGCCCAGTGAATTTTTGACAAATTCACTTCTGGAAAGGAGTAACCTGGTTTTTGACTTGTCAACTTCCAGAGGCTGAAGATGCCTATTATCAAGTGATGCAGAAAGCCTCCTGAGCATTCACAAGTTGGATCCACTTCCTTAACCACAGTAGTTGTCCTTTTACTTGACACTTCAATGCAATTCCTGGAACACAGACTTTGCTCTATTCATAAAAATGCCATCTTTTAGAATAAATAAATAAAGAAAAACCCCAAACAAAAAAACAAAACCAAAACCAAGGCCAAAACAAAAAAACCCCAACCAAACATGAAACACAAAAAAATGTCTGTAATACTAAATAGCATGGAAATTTTTTTTAAACTATAAGTCTGTTGAGCTGTATCCACAAAAGAATATTAAACCCATAATTAAATTATTAGTCTGATACTCAGGATACACACACTTGATATTTTCCAACAAAGTACTTTCTATTTGATATATACATTCTTGTTCTTCTATTAGTAAAACTGTAATACTTCAGTTCCAAAAGAGGCACTGATTTTATAAAGGTCCATGTACTGGAGAGCATTAGATGCTAAAGATACAAGAATGATGGGAACTATATCTAGGATGCATGGCTGTTAATTGGTCTGTACTACTGGCCATGCTAGCATACAAATTCCAGTAAATTATTTTATAAATGGCATAATAATTACAAGGAGGATGTTGCCATCAATATATGCAACTATACTATCTTTCATGATTTATACACTAAAGGAAGCAAAAAAAAATCATTATAAAAATGTTATGATAACAAATTAAAATGTGATGTGTATGTTAATGAGAGCTCTGCGAAAACCATGCACAGACTACCCAGTTTTCAAATTGTCTGTGTTTTTTACGTTAAACAAGGGATTATCACACTAAAGAAAGACAGCTAGATAGCCATGGTGAAAAAAACATAGTAAAGACTGTAGGAATAGCCTAAAATTATGGCATATTAGCCCAGTGTGAACTAAATTACTGGAAACTATTTTTAGTACATAAAGAAATAATTTGGAATAGGAAAATGCAGTAGTCTAATCTTCACCCTTCCACTCTTCTAAAGAAAATGTAGAAACTTCCCTCATAATACACTGACAGACAGGAAATATACATCAGTTAGTATGTGTATGCAACATATGACATATATTTACCATACCATGTTCTATGGGTTGAAGGGCTTTATAAAGAGCTCTACAGTCTGTGAATGACAATTATGCGGATAGGAAATAATATATCTACAAGCACAACATATCACAGATGAAAAATAAACTAGCTCAAGAGTAAACTGTAAAAAAATCTCTTTCCCCCGCTCACTGTGTTTTTGCAGGGCTAGTCCTTGTTATTAGACTTATTTCCACCTAACTGGTATGACTTTCTGGATTGCAACAGACATTGCCCAGATGGGAAGCTCCTTCCATCATCTCTCAGACACAGCTACCTGCTCTTTGAACGTCAGCAACCATCTCTTGTCTTCTATGCCAGTTACAGATGGTGATACTTTTGCCTTCCTCCAATTTCTCTCCTCCGAGGAAGCTTAAAGGAAGGACCATTCTTGCAACACACAATCAACCAGACCTCCTCTTCCTAAAGGAAAAAAGCAGAAACTGAGAAGAGACAAGAAAACAGCTCCTGTTTGTCACAGGCTGGTACCTGAAGGCAGAGCAAGCCTTGTGATCACACTGCTCTCAGTGTGATCAGGCACCAAGGAGGATTGCAGAGTGCACGCCATGTCCCTACGGCTGTGCCTAGGAGTCAAAGTCTAAAATGTGAACTAAGTGTCTTATGCATTTTTAAGAGATGCAAGAAGGAAAGGGGGTAGAAACTGCCCTCAGGAAATGAACTTACATGTGTGCAGAAAACAGTTTAATTATTGTGTTTTAGGAATGGCACGTGCACTGGATTCATCAAAAATTTGAGGTTGGTTGCTAGCCTTTTACTGAATTCATAGGGTCCAGAATTTTACCATTGCTACTTTCCCAAAGAAAGGGGAATAGAATAAGTAAACATCAATATACTAATTCTTGCTAATGAGTTAATGAAACAGGACACTGCATGCAAACCTGAATAAAAACTGTAATGGAAGCCATGAGAAAGAGAGAATTGCGAAACTTGTGTATGTTAAAAGTACTATGTAATATAAAGTTGAAGCCAATGTGATAGTGTAAATGATGAAATAGCAAAAGCAGTGTAACATTGAAAATGTGGGAACTAATCTAATTGTTTTTCCAACCTAAATACACAGAACAGAAAAAGGATCCAATCCCCAAATTAGGGAAGGAATTGTTGTATAAATAATCTTATTCTGTAGACAAAATTTCAGCTCTGTTTCAGTCCAAACTTATCCATGTTAGATAATTAGCATGAGATTGACACAAAGAGCAAGTAAATTTATATGACCTACTCCTAAGGTACAACAAACCAAATCCACTACTAGAAGAAACTTTCAGAGGCAAAGTTCTAAATTGTGCAGTAATACTGCCAAAAAGCTAAAATAAAAATGAAAAAAAAAAAAATATATATATAAAAAGAAACAAGCCAAATCAAGCAGATAAGGCACGCAGGCACTCAGGCTAGCTGTGAGTTCAGCCGGTTGTCAAAACATAGTTATACAGCAGTATGAGGTTCTGCTGGTTTTGTTTCTATGAATGCCTAAATACATGTATTTGAACTGTGCTGGTAGATGGAAGCTCCTTCCTTCTTATAAAAATTGCTGCCTTCTTGCAAGAACTCATACTCTGACCCATGTATTGAAAATTCTGTTTCCAAGCTTTAACAGGAAGCACCTAGTGACAAACCCAACACAAGTCTGTCTCATAACGGTCTCAGGATCAGATCTTCTGTCACACAAAGGGGCTTACTATGTATAAGCACAGAAATTTCCAAAATGTCATGGACTCTGGATCATTGCTTTCAACTTTTCATTCCTAATTCCTATTTCTCATCAAGGACATCGGCTCCTTTCTCACCTTGTTTCAGGTTTGCCTTATCCCTCAGTCCAGACTCAGCCCATTACTGTGGACATACTGAAGATTACGGCACTTAGCTGAGAGCCTGAAGGACTAACTTCTACAATCCTTAATTCCTCAGAAGGTTCTTACAGTTATTTTTGTCACACTATATCTTATATGCATGGCATTAGCATAGAACTGGGCAGCAGATGCAGAAAAAAACGGATGAAGTATTATTTATAGCTTTTTTAAACAAAACCTTCTGGGATATAAATTGGGGAAAATCCAGTCAAGGATGAACTGAAAGAATTTGCATAGTGTTCCTCAGCAGTTCCTCCTTAAGCTCTCTTTGGTAACTAAAGTCATGCATGGAGAAAAAAGTGGACTCATGATTTGAATATTGTTAGGAAAGTGATATGGGTATTGTCAGGAGGAATGAGGGAAGAAGTTTGTGAATTCCTGTCCTTTCCCTTTAGTTTATATCAGAGCTATTTTCCTTCCATGGTTGGATGCTTAGCAGAGAAGCCTGCAGCCTAAAAGTTTCCTGGGCTTTTCTCAAGTCTGGTGAGCTTTGATTAGTCCGACCAGCCAACCATCAAAGAAAGGAAAGTTCAATTAGTTCCTTTTTTTTCTAAGTCTTTTTGCAGTGAGATGACTGTACCTGAGATGCGCCTGCTACCTGGCTTCTGAACAATCTGTCACCCTTGGTTTAAGGAGAACAACCTGATTTAGATGGAGTTGTCCAAACCAAGGTCCTGATAAATACTAGGAACCAGTAGACATTGTAGCTATCAGGTTAAAAATTGTAATATTTTTAGAGGAACAGAAGGTGATAAAGTGTGATGAAAGACATTTGGTTATTTTGTAAATCACATCATTAAATAGAGAAGATCTTCAGAAGAATCTTGTTCACGTTCATTGGACGTGCCTTTCACACTGGTTTCTTCCACTGGTTCCTGTGTCATTTCAGACACAAACTGTACAGGACACACCGTGAGTGACACTGGCCTCCTGATGAGCCAAGGAGAGCTTGGAACAACAGATGCCTCTTGATTCTTGTCTTGAAAGCCCAAGGAGTGCCAGGGCATGTGATGGTATTGCAGATACCTTGTGGGTACAGGTTGTTTTCAGTCATCTCACCCTCCCGCTTTGTACACATGATTCAACCTGGTGACTGACACATATCTTCCACACTGTGTAGAAGCAAGAAGAAGACAGAGGAGATGCGGTGCCTTTAGGCTGATATGCCACATTGTAGACAGATGTGAGGTATAACTACCAGCCTCTTGAAATAAATTCATGGGATTAGGAAGAGAAAAGATATGATGTGACAGCATTTCTGTCAAGAGAGTTGATAAAAAGGCCGAGGCTTTGCCACATGAGCACACAGTGATTGTTGCTTCAGGCTTCAGGATTTATGAGCAAGCTGAAGCTTTATCAGAGTATGTTAGCCACTTGCATTCAACATGTAAAAGTTCTGACCAAAGAAAAAGCCAAGTTGTTCTTGAAACTGGGCTAACAACCTGGTATAAATTCAAATCTTTTACCATTCTGTGAGAGTCAGTGAAGTTACAACATTTTAGAGCATGGACATTTCTTCAGCTGAAGAGCGTCAGAACTGAAATGAAAGAAAAAAGTTGAATTTCAATGAGAAACTCCTGTCCGTTTTCAGGTGTTTGGTGGCACTCAATCTAAGCAGGTTTTTTTTGGATGAAATAACACTCAAGTTCCCAATTTTGTAAAATTCTTGCCATTTTTGAATTTCTGCTGCCAGTTAACTTCTATTATAGATAAAGACTAAGTAAATTAATAAAGTGGGCAAGCGTAGAATACTTAAAACATGTATCTTTTCTTACAGCTTATGATTTTGTTGTTCTTTTCCTGGTTTGTGGGTCACTGACTAGCTACCAAGCAACAAACTTACTGCTTCCAGTTCAGTTTCATTAAAATTAATAACTAAAAACAAATACAACTGCCTTTTACTCTTAGACAGTAAGACACAATCCCAGGTTACTACTGAGAATTCTATTTATTCCTGACCCAGAGGGCTCTACATAGCAAGGAGTCTAATACTTTTTGCATACTACAATCCTTAAGAAGGTGAATATTTGTTTATTTGAGATATTCACTGTCTGTTACACTGCTGAAATAGAGTGAAGTGTTCAAGAGGTGCAAGAGGAGAGATTATTGTCAAGAAATACTCTATGAAATGTCCCTGAACATACTACCTTGCTTCATTCAAATACACCCAGTCTTGATGGCAAGTAGATGCTGTTTCCATCCTGAGCCTGAGTTGTTACTGAAATTTAGTTTTTCCTTCTAATCAGTCTTCTGGGCTGTCTGGAGCCATGGTGTGACACACTGAGCAGGCTGCTCTCCGCCCGTGGTTAGCATCAATTCCCTATACTGTTTACTTTCTGGTTTTGTTACCTTACTTGGAGGGAAGTGAGCATGATGAGAACTGGCAGTTTGGGAACTTCTTTCCATTTCTGCTGTTAATTGCTCAGTTTATTTTGTGAGCAGCTATTTCTTAGGCTGAAGAAGGAATTACTGCAGTATTTTTGTATCATTTTGCATAATACTTCATGTCAAAATCTGATATGCCTCAGTGTAAGATGGCTGTGTACACACGCAAACACGTACAAGATACAAATAAGGCAAGTCTACATGACAGATATAATTCAGTCCTTGCTTGAAGCTGGGAAGGAAACACAATGCAGCCTGCATGTCATATAGTTCCCCTGCAGAATATTTAGCAGTGTCTATTATCAGTGAATAGTGTTAATACAATAATACTGCTGCAGCTGTATTTTTGAATGAAAGTATGTCGCTCCCGAAAGTCCTATAAGGGGGCTACTAATGTTTGGTCTTCATCATGAGACATGGTAACCACAAAGTATAGGAAAGGTCTAAACCAGAAATGGTGGTTTCTTGTGACTTAAAAGCTTTGAATAGCTGTAGCTTAGCAGAAAATGAAAACACAACAGCAGCATGACTAGAAAGACTGGAATGCAGACCCAGGAAAGGTCAAAGTCTGATGGAAAATGACAGAGGAGATGGAATCCCATCACTCCTTTACTCTTCAGTGGCCAGCCAAGACAAAATAGTTTAAAACAAAGCTAAAACAGGGTCATCTGTGGCTGGCGTGTCTTGAGATATGATATGTGTGAGCACAGGCAACTCTGTGAAACAAACTGTGAAACAGGATCAAGCTACTTGTGCTGGTTTCCATCACTGATGCAATTCCTTATGGGGACCACAACCTTCCGGGGAAAAGAGTGATCTTCTTGTTTTGTAACCAAAAGTCTAGACTTTGAGCATCCAGTATCCGTAATCAGGCCTCTTTAAGGCATGTCAGGTTAGATAGTAAACTTTAAGGATGCTCAGAATGTGATATTTCCCTTATGCTACAATTCTGACATTTAACATTTTTCTTTCCTCCCAAATAAGCATATAAAGGCTTATGTTGACATTTCTGTGAAAGGCTTTATGAAACATTTCCTCTAAAAATTACTGGAATAACTTAATCAGAAGACTCATATCCCGTCAAACCTTATAAGACTTAAAAGTTATAACTGATATTTTTGGGAAAGAAAATCATTACAGTAGTTGGACAACATCTTGTTAAAATTAATGTATTTGTGTTAAAAATTTGAGGATCAGCATTTATAATATAGAAATATTGTCATATTCTTTTTAGTCAGGAAATCTGATTCAATATTGAATTTGGAAACCTTTTTCAGCACCTGAAATTTAACTAAACAGAAACAAATGCATATTCTCCCTCATCACCTGAAATTATATTTTTCATAGAATCATAGAATTGTTTAGGTTGGAAGGGACCTTTAAGATCATCTACTCCAACCATCAACCTAACTCTGATTAAAAAAAAAACAACACATCACTAAACCATGTCACTAAACACTATGTCAATCTGTCTTTTGAATACCTAAAAGGATGGTGCCTCAACACCTCCCTGGGCAGCCCATTCCAATGCTTTACCCTTTTAGGGTAAAAATTTTTCCTAATATCCAATCTGAACCTCTCCTGGGGCAACTTGAGGTCATATTTTTAATTTAATTACTCATTTTTAATCAGTTCAATACTGCAGGTTTCTTAGGCTCATTCCCTTTCAATACTCTTTTAGAGTACTGAGAACAAAGAAGGTATTTTCTGTGTGGTTTCTCAGTGTGCGGCAACTGGCTCCTTAATATAAAGTTTCTGGGACACAAACAGTTTTCTGAATTCTCTTAGTGTCAAAATGGTAAAATAAATCAAAACTGGTGTAACAAAGCAAGTAAAAAAAAAAAACCCAAAACAACCAAATCCCAAGAAAAAATATGGCGTCTTTCAAGGTCATCTGTTCTATAGAGCACAGCACAAGCTGACAGTCTGCGTAACACTATACCTTAGCTGGCAAAAGAACTGAAAAAATTTTAACAGTCAATATGCATTGGAGGTTGGAGGCAAAGAGACAGTTGTCCCCATGGGCTGCTGTGTGGAGAGTCACTGAAAGTAACTGGTCATGAACTTCTGCTTAAGGTCTTTTCCTGGTCTTTTTACTTGTGTTGCACACCATTGTACTTAAAATAATTAGAACCAATCAATGTGCTGAGGGTCTTCTAAAACAAACATTAATATATTGAAAAGTGGAGGTTGAGCAAAATTTTTATATTTTATGACTACAGACTTACGGTTAGCACTTCTGATACGAGGAAAATGAGAACTGCCTGTGGTCATAAAAGTGACATTTTTCTGAGTCACAGAGAATAACCAGTCTATCTTAAATGCACAACCCATTCTTTGGCTTGACTTATGTTTTACGTATCCCCTGCCATTAGGGCCGGGCCAGTGCAGGCAGCAGCAGGCAGGGAAGCAGAGTTATTGCACCAGCATCAGGCCAAGTTTTGCACCAGCCAAGAGTCCCTCTGGCTTTTACCTCTGGCAGGTGCTTCACACGTGTGGTGGTGTACCACAACAAGGGCTTTATCGGGTGAGCAATGTGCACGTTATCATAAAATGTTCAATCAGCTGCTTTTAACAACGGACTGATCCCCAAGGGTCTTATTGCTATAGGTATTTTTTGCAAAAGTAATGACATTCATTCACCCTTCTTTCACATTTAAACATATAACCAATGTATTTTAATGTACTAAAACTAGCTTGCTGATTAGGCTAGTAGTTTTGATGGTATTTTAGTACCCAGCTGGGTATGATATTTAATTACTGAACAGTCCCTTCGATATTGTTAAGCTAACACACAAGATATCTAATTATAACAGGAAAAATGGCCTGTGGACTTTTCTTCTCTTTTCATGTGTTCTGCAACAGTAGATTCCACAGAAAAAATAGATTTAATTTGTGTTTGTTTTTAATAACACTTAATTTTGGTGGTTTTTTCATTACGTTATTTTTTTTAATTATTATTTAGGTGAAGTTCCTCTCTATTCAGCAAAACATTTAAGCTTATGGGTGATTGTTAGCATGTGCCCAAGACCCACGCATTTCAACAGGAATTCAGATTATGCTTAAAATCAAAGATTTATGTGAATTGGAATGGAGTGCTGAAATATGGTCTGATTAAGGGCTATGGCTCCTTTAACTAGGTGCATATTGTCTGAAACTCAGCCAGTAGGGTATATTTAATGTTCTCCACATTTGTGGAAGTTATTCTTCGAGGAAATGTACACAGACACACACACTGCACGTGTATATGCTCTCTCTCTCTCATACACACACAGATATTTACATCTTTGAGTATATATATGCACCTAGAAGAGGAAACCAGCATTTATACATATATAGACAAGGAAATGGATCTAATTATATATCTAAGAGTTTCCTATTCTTTTTCTTTACCGTTCTTGTGGTTGTTTTGACAAGAAGCTTGAAGTAAAGAGCAGCACTAACCTGGGAAGGTGCAATAGCAGAAGCTGGTATAGGTATGCAATCCACTGTTTCTATCTTTCACTTTTGCAGAGGCTAGCTAAGGAAACAGGAGATTTTCTGTTTCCTTACACATTAACATCCTAGCTGCTGAGACTTGTTTATGGCCATAATCAAAACAAAATAACCCCTACCAGCTATTCAATTTGATATCTTTTTTTTTGTGTGTGTGTGTTTGTTTGTTTGGTTTTTTGTTTGTTTGTTTGTTTGTTTTTCTCCTTTCATTCCACTCCCATCTGTGATTGGGTTATTTTATGATATGCAAAGAAGTGGTTATTTCAACAGTCTCAGTGGCCTGACAAAACAGGCAATATCAAAGTGAAAAATAGACTCAGGACTGAATAAGAGGAATGCAACCTCAACTGGTTTACCCCAACCAGTTAATTAAAAGAAGGAGTAAGGAGATTTGTGAGGAATACTGTTTATTAGCAGAATTTCTGTCATGGAAAGCTTTTGCCTGGAAGTGTTGCAGGCACTGTCATTGTCCACACAACAAATTTTCCTAATTTCTTTGACATTTCAATAAGGAAAGCATATGTCCAGTAAAGGTATTTGTGAATCAGAAATAAAAATGACATCAAACACATTATAATGCAACAAAACATCATATTTGGATTCACTGAGCATAAAAAAATGTACAAGTATTTGCCTGCAACAGTAATTTCTGTTTAATTTTTCAAGTCCTGTTCTGTTGCATGTAGGTGGTCAACATTATGAACAAAACAAAGGCCTGGGAAAAGGAAATGAGAACAGACCTAGACTGAAGCCCAGCTTTTTAAACATTGCTTGCAAATTTTATGTGCAATATTGGCCGTCAGACCATTTAATGTATCCATCACTTCTAAAGTTATGCACAAGGAAATTATATAGATAGCTGATTTTGCAATGTCTTTATCATTCACACATTTTCAAAATACTGCTTCATTAATAATGGGGTGTTGAGGTCTTGACATTTTTATACTTTTTGGTGTTTTGATGGTTTTCTTTCCCAAACTTTAAAGCATACCATGAGTGGGCCATAAAGTTGGATTTCTTCTCTTATTTTGAGATGACTGCAGCTTCCAGGTGAACCATATCTTTCTTGGCAACTTTCATTCTCATGTAATTTCTGGCATATTTCAGATAAAAGGCAGAGAACTGCTGACCTGCGTGGCAGAGCCTCCTCTGCTTTTCCCTGGGGTTAAACACAGAAGTGGCATATCTGTCAGTCCAAACTTCCACATCTAAACAGAAAAGGAAGTAAATAAATAAAACAGTGTTAGAATGGACCTTCTGAGTCCCTTAAACTTGGGTGACCCGACTTAATGGTGTTCCAAAGGGTAGTAGTGCCTACTTTGGATTATTAAATGGAGCAGCTACAGACAGCAATGCAAACAAGAGCCAGGCTGCTTCCTGGAGACACGGCCTATTACATGGAAAGAACCATCATAAAAGATCACTAATAATTCAGCCTGAGATTTTAAGTGAATTCACAGAGTTAGGCTTGCAGCATATTTTGAACATCTCTGAAAACAAAGTGACTTGCTAGCCTGTCTCTCCATAAACCTGCAGTAGCACCCATTCTTGACAATCTCCACAGAGATTAGGACTCCTTGAGCCGGCAGAAATATGCTTATGAAGAAAACCTAATGCAGAGCAGAGGTAAAAAGGGGGTGAGCAATGCTTTCTCATAGCATTCAAAACAAATCCAGATAAAGCCTAACACTGATTTTGCAGGTGGAACTAAAGCACTGGTAATACTATGTTAATCACTGTCAGGGTTAAAATAACACCATCATCATAAATATATTTGAAGGCTGTAGAAACAAGCACAAAAGCCCCTGTCATGGTACAGCAGGAATTAACCTTCTGTGAGAGATTTCTGTCCACTTTCTTTTTGTATGTTCAGAGAGGATGCTATCTACCTGTTCTGTGTGGTAGATGATGTCCCTCTTCAGTCACAGAGCAGTGACAGTCTTACTAGGAAGTCTGGAAATATTAACAATCTCTGTAGGATTTCCTCATTGTTTGTTATCCTACTGTTCTTATTCTCAAGGCATAGCGGAGATTCAGCAATCATTCCATGGATCATGTTAACCACAGGAAAGTGCTGCAAGATATTTAAATCTCAATAACTTCCCAGTAAACTATTTCATAATGGGTAGTTCCACATGACTTCTGGCTTTTTAGCAGCAGCTTTCCCCATTAAGCCAAAGGGAATTTTATTACCAGAGTGAGCTGTCTGGACTCATGGTTCATTTGTTTATGAAGGAGTCCACAAATAGCTTGAATCTTAAAAAAAATTTAAAAATATATAATCGACAACATTTACAGTCTGCTTTCTTTTTTTTTTCCAAGTTGTTCCAAAACTCAAAAAGTTGGGACTTGGAAATCATATTCTTAAGCTTTTGCTGAAGTATTAATGGATGTCTCAAGTATACGGCATAAAAACTTTGCCAGTAGCAAATGAGTAAACTAGAATTCTTTCACAGTCTGTGAGACTGGCTATCCAGGTGAAAGGACTAAAGAAAAGACAATTAACACAGTAGAAAATGAGTAGTGTTATGAAAGTATTTTTGTAGTGCTTCTGCTATATCTCTTCATAGATCTCTGTATTTTGTTTCTTATGAATTTAATCAAAATCTTGGAATGAGAAAATGCTCAAACTTGCAGACTGGCATATATATTAAAAATCATTTGTCTCTGGAATGAGCCATAAGTTCCTGCAGACTCTCTTTTCAGCCCCAAAAGTTATGAAATCTTTCAAAATTTAAATTAGAAGATGTATGGGTTTGAACAATACACTGCAAGTATGTGACACATTTTTTTTTCTTTTTGCAAGTCACTACCTGCTCTGATCCCCAGCTCTCTGAAGAGGTTTAAGTCCAATAGAAATAAAGAAATGCACAAAATGCTACCCAAGGCTGTGTTTTCATGGTCTCTTTTCAGTTTTTCTTAAGATCCTGTGCATGCCTTTCATAACAGGCAATTTCACAACATGCACAAGTTTGTTGTTCTCTTATATAACTAAGATTGTCTTGGAGAACATTGGAGAACAAAGTAACATTGATGGTCTGTGTGAGAAAGTTTGAAAGTGATCACAAATTTCTCAACAAAGCTAAGTATTTTAAAGTCTTGTGCAGTGATCTAGTTTCCATACACTACAAACCGCTTTAGCAAAACTACGGGCTTAGTAATTGTGAAGATACTTAAGTATACATACCCATCAGCCTGTGAAAATACAATAAATCTATCAATTTTTCACATTATCACTCTTCTTCCTCATGGTTATAACTTTCCTGTGCTCACTTCATATTCCCTTCCTTGTCTAGATTCCTTGTCTTTCTCAAAAGTCCATTTTTGCTGAGATATGTACAGTGAATCAAGATGATTTATATATGACCAGTTGTTCTTTTTCTCCTCTATCCACTTTCCAGTCTCTTTAAAATACTTAAAACTGGAGCAGAGATGATTTTTTCTTTTTCCTGAAAACATTTTGTGTTTAATAGGTTTGGATAAAATAATCTCATTTAAATTAAAGGTAGGAGGTTAAAAAAAATCTTTCTATAAGAACAGACCCACATAAATTTTGCCCAATATGTTGAAAATTTCACTGCATAAAATGAAATTTTCCTCATTTCAGCTTTTCCTCCACTTCTCTCTGTGATAGTAGAGAAAAAAAAAATAGGGGAAACAAGCAGCAAAAATAGAAACTAAGACAGGGAAAATGAAAATTGTGGAGTCTGACTTTTGGAGCTATTCCAAGATGCAACTGAGAATTATTATTTCTTTTAAATCTATACAATGAAATAATTGCGGTTTGTGAATAGAATCTTCATCCAACTATTTGTAGCTTTTAATGAATAACAGCTCAGTAACAATGCCTGGTGTTTTTTAATTGCCATGGAACGAAGAAGGAAGAAATATCTATTCTGCATGTGTCTGGCTGAATGCCTGTAGAAACTCCCTTTTAAAGCTGAGATGGAACTATAATGGTGCATTAAAACATCTATATTTTTCATTTACATCCTCTTAACTATTTTGCAGTATTATACAAGTTTTAGTGTTTCATACGTTCAAGAATATTCAGTGTTCATATATGTTCATTGCATCAAGAAGGAAATAATTGTGTGCATATCAATGAACTCGTGTGTGCATTGTTATGTATCTGTTATAATTTTTGAGTGCTTTATCACTTCTGTGCTTAGAAAATGTATGTGCTGACCTTCTCAACTGTATTGTTTACTGTGAAATATCCTATGTATTGCTTAATAGACCCTTTTGGGAAAAAGGAGGGAAAAGTATCTTTTTTCATACCTAGAGTACACAGGGCAAAAAACAAGTGGAATTCAAATGAAGGATCATTCAGGCTAAATATAAGAATATTGTATATGAGGATATATGCAAGAGTATGGTAATTACCTTTTAAGGGCGGCTGACTGCCTGATATACGTGCAGAGTTGTAACTTGGTTCTTTATGAGTATCTATCACAAAGCTATAGAGAAAGCAGATGCAGCCAAGGGCACAGATTAAATGATCTCTTGAGATTCTGCTCAGCCCCAAAATTCAATGAAACAATTACAGAAAGCAAGAATATGCAAATTAAATCAACTACCTAACTATAAATATTCCCACGATCTCCACCATACACCCAGCTCTTAACATTATTTGCTGTTTGCTGACACTTGCAATGGTGGGAGGGAGAGTATACAGTCACTTGTTGTTTCATTAAAGCTCTCAGTGAAAGAGAAGAAAGATCTGTCATTTTCTCCATTTTAGTATTGTACAATATTTCCTTGCCCATTTAGCTTTTACTGGTAGTGTTTATCAATATTCAGAAACATCCATTAGAATTGGAATCTTCTCTTCTTATTAAGCTATAAAATTTATTAAATAGGATATATTGGTTTGAGAAATCTATATTCACAGTCTTTGAATGACTGATTTCTACTTCCATTTTAGATGCAGCAGGCTATTTTTCAACTAATTCTTTGGTTTCCCTTTTTATTATTTGCTTTCCTAAGAAGAACCAACAGCTCCTTCACAAATTAGAAAAAAACCCATCTTTTTTAATCCCTTTCTTCTCAATGTTTCCTCTCAAGGTTAGCTGGGAATAAAATAAAATAAATAAATAAAAAAAAACCCAATTTTGCATTTGCAAGCTTGAAAAAGGATCAATCCCTATTCGCAGTAATTGCTACTGCCAAAGAAGCAACCAAGTAAAGAATTGACAGAATTTGACAGCAGAGTGGTCTTATGAAGAAAGCACATTTTCTTTCAAGTAGTTACAATGCAAACTTAGTATCTTGTGTGGCTGAAGACCAAGATTGCTGAGGATGGATTCTTGCCTAGCTCTTGAGTATGTCCACTTTGTTTCTCCTTTCCCCATCCAAATTCTGCAAATATTCCCCATGGCAATGACAGAGGCACACCAGTAATACTGGTAGCAGTATTAAGAACAGAAAAACGTTAAGAATAACCAAACATGCCTTTGCCCAAACAGTTGAAGTAATACTCAGCTTGCTTGATCATTTGCCTCAAGAAATCTTATGAGGTAAGCTCATAAGTTCTCATAAGTTTTCATAAGTTCTTTTAGTCTGGACGGGTATGAGAAGTCTAGAAACGCATATTCAGGGGATAGGGGAAAGAAAAGGAATGATATTGCAGCAGAGAAATACAAGACAGAAATTGTGACCTATTTAATACTTGCCAAAAATTTCAGTGAAATAATATTTTGAATTACTTTTTGGGAGAGGGATTGTAATTTTACTGAAAACTTTTATTGAAAAGATTATGTGTTCTCAAAGTTAATTTTCACTAATTCTTTTTGCATTTCCATTGTGATTTTCTGCACAACCTTTCTTCTTTCAAAAGACAAACCTTTCCTTACCAAAACGGGTGTAATCAGCTTTACAGATGTTTCTGTTTTGTGCTGTTTTAAAGGAGGGCTTCAAGTACTATATGTAAGAAGAAGGGCTGCCTGCACTCCACTTGCCACCTGAATCACACCAAGTAGAACCTGTCATCTTCATTAAAAGTCAGTTTAGCTAGATTTTCAGGGCAATATGATGGCTTTTAAAAGGTGTTCAGTGGGTGAGGCTCCAGTAAAAAGGGGTAACTACCCAAGAACTTCAACAAATGCCATTTTCCCATTTTGGTATTTGTGCATGCTGGCTTTGATCCCCCAGACGAACAGCCTACAGACAAGGGAGAAGTGAATTATATAACACACATTGTCTGCTACATGTGCCTGTACAGCAATGTGAAGGTAAGATTGCAGCAAACATAAGCTTAGCAACTATTTCCTTAACATAGAGAACAAGATAATAGAAGTAATGAAAACACCAACACTTTGTATCAACGATCAGCCTACAAAATCCCTGAGGACCCAAAATATGCCCAAATATTCTAGTTTCTGAGTTGTGTAAAAGCCCTTGTTATTCTGCAGCTATTACTATTACCATATCTAGATCAAAGCTTGTGCAGACCTTGTGGCCATGCAGACATACCCGGGCAGCACCAGGATTAGTTTAGTGTCCTGAAATAAATTCTTCTCTGAGAACAGCATGGTGCCACACCACCTTGGATGCACCATACCACAAAAACACTGTATTCCTCTGAAGTGACACAGGGACTGTAATTGTGCCGGGTCTTGAAGGGAAGGGATGCAAAGTGGAGGAAGAAGTGTTTCTTGATTCCTCCCCTCTGCTAAAGATACCTTCCAAGGGAGGAAAAAAAAAAGTATCAGGCAAAAAAAAGAGTAAATACCCTGATGGTGCCACTATTAATTCGAGGTTCTATAAAGCAGTAATTCAGCTGCCAGACCTCTAGTATGATGCATTTGAGCATCAGCTGTTTTCACTGCAGTATTTTGCTGCCTTTTAACACTTCCCCATGGATTTCTGTAGGCTTTAGCATTGCTTCCTTATCTTTTCTAGAGACACGCAACTTAAAAAAATCATAAAAGGAAAGAGTGATGGTTTTATGATGTTTTCGGCCTCGATTTCAGTTCAGTAACTGTCATAAAAATGACTCACTAAAAATGATTGTGTGTGACAGCTTCCATATTTGTTCTACTTCAATGTTCTTTCATATCTAATTTGCTCAATTTAAAAGCTAGAAGATGCATTTTCCTGTTGCCAGACAGCAAGCTCAGCCAGGGACCTGAAAAATCAAGCTGAGATCTTTTTGCCTCTGAAGTTGTCTGCTGCTACAAACACTTGGCAGCTTGAACTCGACTGACAATTTGGCTGATCATGTGTAAGGTGGGGTGACACCCAGCTCATTAGTCTGTTCTTCTGGTGAAATTTTTGCACTAGCAAATTGAAGAGATTGACAGCTATGAAAATGCAGTTTTTATTCTGTTTATTGGAAACCAGTGGCTTCTGATGACAGTTTCCTGTGTGCGCTTCTTGGTAATGAGTTTATGCTGACTGGAGAATATAATTTTATTTTGAGTGTTTAGAGGTAAGCAAACCACTGCAGAGGCATGAATAGCATGAAAATACTGGTGGTATCACTTCTGCTTGCAGTGGTTCAGTATCATGGTGGCTTTTTGAAGTCAGATGTCTTCCACTCATTTATACCCCACTTCTGTGTTGTTTTACTGTGCATGCTGGGTGCTTCACCTCTTTCTAAAAGTGTCCAGCATGGGCACTCAAATTGGTCTTCTTTTAACCCGCATAAAAGGAGATGTAGTTTCCATCAATTCTGATCAACAAGGGGTCATTTGGCACATTATTTTTTTGCTGTATATACGATTATTTTTTGGCTATTTCAGACATGACTATGAAACGGTTTGTGGTTGGGAGCTTGAAAATTATTTCATAATGGAAGAACAGGCAAAATGTGTGTGTTCCATCAGTTATATCACTAGTTCTGGAGAGTAATTCATGGTGTGCTAGATGGGGAGGTAAAGTGGACTAATTCAGGGAGAACATTCAGGTTGGTCCTTCCTTATGGAGAGGGCCTCTTGTGTGCCAAGTGCTTAAAGATGTAAGGAAGGAAGCCTAACAAAGACAGCAATAAACCCTGAAAAGATGCTGAGCCTCCTAAAAGAACATACTTTCACCATTGATCCAGGGTTCCCAGAATAAATGTATTTGGCTGATAAGCCTGAGATGTACCAAGAATTCACCCTTGGAAGAGCCCAGACACCAGCAGTAACCTGAGGTCTGTTTAAAGGGTTCACTTAGGCACATCTTTGAAAATATATCATGTTTTCTGCCCGAATATGGGACTTAACCGGTGAGAGTAATTCATGAAAGGAAATTTTTTCTGCTCTATATTTTTGTATAGTTCCCTTCAGTACATCTAGTTGTGAAGATTATTCTCATACCTCTGATAAAACAGAAAAGGTGATAGGATAAATATAAATCTTGGTATAAACTTATAGAAAGAAAAAAGAGAAGTATTTATTTACACCATCATTTTGTTCTAATTATGTTTTTCACCTATTACAAATTCTTAGACTCTGTTGGTGTAAACAAATGTAATTCTTTTACAATGTTATGAAGGACCTGGTTACCTCATCTGAGATTTGCCTCATTAATTTTCTTTTTTAATTTAGCCTTGCCCTTCTATCTTGTCTCTGAGTAGGGAAAAGGGCAGAAAAAATCATTAACAATTTATTATATACGTTGAAACAAACAACAATATAAACAGCTCTTTACACAGCTGCATAAGAACTGTTTATACAGCCTTTTATGCAATTGTATAAACACTTTCAATTAAATTAAGGAAAACACATATCCTGACAAAGAAGGTGGAAGTGTGTGAATCACAAGGTGACACTAGATACTTCCAAATGATTTTTTTCTAAAACAATCTCATGCCTCTAAATATGATTCTTCTATCTTTCTTTGTTTGACTTGAATAAAATTCATTTCCTAGAAGTATTAAAAGAGGATAAACGTGGCTTGGCTTAGTACACACCAGAATATACACAAATTTCATCTGCTAATATACAAAATTCATCTGCTAATATGCAAAATTCATAAATACAGGCAATGCCTCTGTTAAATAAAGTGTGCAGGAAATATGATAGCCCTTTTGTGTGATTATATTCTTTGCAAAAGGTCCTTTCACGAGGGTCCAGCACACTTCAGGCCTGTAAATTATTAATGTACCTTGTGTCTCATTAGCTGTATATTATGGAAATTTACCTAAGCTGCTACCTCTAGTTTCATTAAAATAGCAAATGGTTAGAAGAGGGGGAGAAACTTTATTGTGTCTTTGCAATTAAATTGGTTTTGTAAGAATGGCAGAAGCTTACAGTTTTACCATTTCTTTAGCTGTAATTTAAAAGATCCATACGACGTGCAAACTGATGAATAATTCATGCTTCATTTATTAGCCTGGTAACCCTATTGCTGGCCTCATAAAAATGAGGATAATAGATTTTTTTTTCTTTTTCATGAGGCACTGGAGGGCTGTGTGCATACGTATGCATGTGCACACACGTCCTGTTTTGTGTGCATGTACCTCAGTCTGTGTTTGTGTATGCACACTCAAACTAAAAACAATGGCTATCTAATGATTTTAACTGTATAGTACATACACAAAACTGTGCAGTGGATAGAGGAGTTCACACATACATCAGCAACAAGAAGGACCACAATGCTGAAGCTCATCAGTATGAGACAAGTTTTCTCAGGGACTGGCATTTTCACACAGGCACTAAGGAGCAGCTCAGCACCAGACCATCCTACTTGAGGCACAAAAGCCACCTACTTATCCTTGCTCACTCTAGCGTAAACATGGGAACAAATCCAACAAATGCCTTCCTGAAAGACAGTGGCCGAAAAAGAAATGGAAGATGGATATTGCTTGGTCTTTCCCTGGGTTGTGCGCGCTAAAATTCTGACAATGAGGCAAAAGAAGAATTGCCCCTGGAGAAGATTTTCCTGAAAGTTCTTTAATTATTGAAAGCTTTACAAAATTAGTCCTGAGACAAAACATGAGCCAGTTTCCTCTTATGATGAGAGGAGACAGCCTGGTCAGCATCCAACTAATATTTTTTCTATCAAAAATGGCAATCTGTCAAAAGAAAAGCCTGTTTTCCAAATCATTCAATTGCAGCAATAGTCAGTTTTGCAAGAAAAATGGAGAAGAATAAATATAATTGAACAGGATGTTCGGAACTTTTTTGTTTCATGTGTCCTTATGAAGTTGGAAATAATCAGAAGGCAATATTTCAATATTACTTAAATGAAATAGTTTGATTAAACTGAAGTGGTTTCTTTCCTACTATTTTATTTTACAGGAAATTTCTCAACCCCACGACTTGACAGCTATTTTTACTCTTTGAAAGTAGATTACAAGTGTTGAATCCATGCCATGAGTAAGCCTTTATTTTGCTCCATAGATATATATGTAGTGTTAAAATTCCTGATGTGATCTGCCCTAGTATCTACAGAGAGGTAATCTGAAACAGATTCTGAGATAGTGTCTTTCTGCTGACCAACCTAAGAGGCTGCAAACTGCTCTCAGAATAGCACGTAGGGCAGGCAGAAAGAGAATAACCCAAATCAGTTACCCACGTGTGCTCGACAGAAGAAGACTTTTCACACCTTTGTGAATCAGCACGACCATGCTTCTCCCCCAGAACATCATTACTTGTCAGACTGAGGTGAACCTGTTTTTGAATTTCTTCTTTTAAATTACCTTGTTTATGACAGTTTTTTGTTATTATAGTCATTAAAACACAACTTAAAGAAAAATCTTATTGAAAAGAGTCAAAAATAACTCTCAAGGAAAGCATTTAATCCATTATTCTTTTAAAGCTTATGTCAAACCTTGCACGTTAAAAAAATGGATTTATTTTACAGGAAAAATTGGTCAGCCAGCCTTCGCATCCAAATATAGTAATCACAGTAATTACTGAGCAGCAAAGAAATTGCTTTCTTGTGTCAGCATTAATGCCACCATTGATATCCTTTCTCAAGCCTTGAGTCTAATGTGACATCTGTTTTTCATCCCATAACAAATGCATTGTATACAACTATTGTCTTATTTTGCTGCATTCTGTGCTACCAACTTAAAAAAGATATCAAACTCTGCCTAGGTAAAAAGTTCAAAAGCTGGAGACAGACTGTTGTGGCAGGAGTGATGCTGATGAGCATTAACTGTACTACCATGATTTTTTGGTAAAAAGGTTCTGGTCCCCACAGCTCTCTTGTAAAACACATACTCTAATTATGGAGCCAAGATCACCTTTTTAATATACCTGTACTCCATCCTGCAAACCCCTGGACAAACACTTCAGATTTTGCATACCTACCAGCAAGTCCTATTCCATTTGACTGGAAAAGTTCCAAACACTAAGCCAAGTATATCCTTCAATCCAGTTTTATGGGTACCCTTACCACTTTGGATCATCTCCAGAATGATCCCTCCCCCCCTCAAACCACACAGTGTTTAACACTGATTCCTAAGGCTGTTCCTCTTCACCTCAGGCAGGCTGAAGCTTTGTCTGGTTCTCTACATGGCTGAAGTCTGTACAGGTGGAGTCCAATCAATTTCAAGTCAATGAGCTAAAGTACCAATACAGCAGAAAGAAGCTGCTGTTTTTCAGTTAGTCCCCAGCTTTAGGTGTAACGTAAGCAGCCATTTATCCTTCCCCTAAGCCTTACAATTTATGCCCAAGTGCTTCAGAAGCTCTGTCTTAGATGAGAGAAACTCTGATAGCTGGCTAGTGTGGGATTCAAGCCTCTTCACCAGGACTATGCTGGGGAATATGGGCAGGTCTCCACCACTGCCCTGTTGTGCGTGATAAGCCTTTAATCTGTGCTTTGGCTCAAATTTATTTTCTTCTTTGATGTTTGGATGCTTTTTTCTGTATAAAGAAATCAGGTGCATTTGGAGGGTTAGCAAACCTTTTAACACAGCAGAGCTGAGTTTACTGTGAAACACACTGGATACTACAGCACAGTTTGAAAACAAAATTTCTAGGAACCCTTCACATGAAAAAATAGCAAGGATTGTACAGCACTAGATAAAAGCTGCAGGTAAGACAGACCGGTGGTTTTGTGTCAGAGGCAAATCCTATTTGCCTAGGTACAGACTTTTACTTGAAGCTCCCTTCACCTACCTTCTAGCTGCCTCTGGGAATTTGTATCGTCCTCTATACTCCCACTGTGAAAGTGTTGTCCCAAAGTACATCAAAAGTGCTGAGCGCTAAAAAAGTCTTAAATGTCTTTAATACCACCGACAGGGAACTTGATGAATGGTCTCCCACTCTCTGCTTTGCTGGCCACTGACCCTTTGGAAGCTTTCATTAGGAGATACCTTATAGCCCAGCTCCATGGTGGGTTTCAAGCCTAGATGGCAGGTTTTTATTTCGCCGTCCTTTCTGGCAGTTATTGTATTTCTCGTGCAGCGCTCTGGGACCTCGTCTGAAGGGTGCTATATAAGTATAGGGATTGGATTGGCTGAGTAATTCTTTTTGACTTCATCAGGCTGTTAATCCTGCATGCCTGTGGTGATAAACCCAGAAAATCCCAGATAATCCTATATAATATTCAGGCAGGGCTGGCAACAGCTATAAATACATATCAAACTGTCAAAAACCATTATCATTTAGACTACTCTGCAGTCCCTTCCAAATTACATTAGAATATCCAGGCTTGACTTCAACTCTTTCCCCTCCACCCCCCTTTTTTTCCCTCTTAATGACAGGGTACTGCCTGTGACTTAGCTTGCCAGCATAATAATGCACGTTTCTTGCACACCTACCTTTTTACTACAGCACCATGTTTGGTGGTCCTGCTTCCGTATGACTCACAGGCACCGTGAGTAGTTGCAGTTCTGTAGATAAGCAAATAATTTTTGGCAGTTTTCAAGAGTAAAGCATCCCACTGCCAAAAGGCTTCTGTTTACCCCACAGAACAAATGTTGTTACTACTGCAATTCCAAAAACGCGTCTTAAATACATCCTTTCATAAAAATGCTGCTGTAGTCTTAATGTCTAATTAGATATATAACAAAAGATTTTTTTTCTTTCGCAATTTTAGCTTGGCTAGTAGCCAGAGATAAATAACAGTTTAACATCTGCATTGCTCCACAGCAACCCTGTGCTGAATAAAATTATAATTATCACTAAACTGTGAGTCTTTCTGATAGGATGAAAAGCCCACCCTCCCTCCAAATTGTCCTCCTGTCCTTCCCCCCCCACCCTTTACCAGGGGTAAGGAGTCATTGATATAAGAAAACATGTATCTCGTAAGCAGCTTCACCAGTTAATTACACCATTGTAAATCAGGGTATCTCTGCTTGGGTCAGTGGAAAGATCTCCACAATAAAATGTGATTGTGTAGTACCTAGACTGTGAAGAACTGTTATGTATTTTCCTCAGAAATATATAAGAAGTGCACGATATCCATGTTTTCTGTGGTTTTTTATGACTCAATTAGCTATCCAGAGGCCCACATGGGTAATTACTCAGGCTGATCAGAGAAAAACTGCATTTGAAACACTACACACCAGCAGTTCTTGTCAGAGGTCGGCTCTTGGAACATAGCCCTGTTTTAAAAACATTTGATCCTCTTCTTTCACGGAACAAAATTCAGATTTTACTGACTTCATAATGGGGATCTTATGTCCTATCTGCTTTCTGTCTAGAAACCTTCTGCAGCATGTAGAGAAATAAAACATTGGCTCAATATTTCCTGCCTCCTAACTCAAAATATTTCTATAGCTCTTATTTTACTTGCAAGCACCACACTGTCACAGCCGTAACTGCATTTCATGTCTTCATTCTTCCAGCACTGAGCACACTCAGTAAGTCACATATTAAAAGAGTCATACTCCGGAACTGGCTAAGGTGAGCCCTAGCTGCAACCAAATTCCTACTAGTGGAGGATCCTCTGGTGGTGGATCTTATCCACCTACATGGAGAGGATCCCAGTCATGGTCAGGTTCTTTCCTTACCTTTTCCCTCAACCTGTCTCCTCCTGCTCTTTCTTTTGCTCTATGGAAAGTTTTACTTTAGCATTGGAGACAAATCAACCAAAACCCGCCAGCTTGGTTTTCTCTTTGTTTTCCTGAAAACAGGAATTTAACTGGGTTATGCCCCAATATTTGCAGGATTTGTACAGCAGCACACTGCAATGCCACGCAGCAGAGCTGACTGAGGCATAGTGAGATAGCTGGGATACTGAGAAGAATATTGTGGGGTTCAGTCTAAATCTTCAGGTACTTCTACACGGCAGATGAAGGTATGGACTTGTGTTAATGCACAGATAACAACATGCTCCTCATCACTACCTCCCTGTCTCGCGCCACTCTGAAATTACATCTGTGTGGGCAGGCACCAAGGGGGCTTCACAGGAACAGCCTGACTTCTCACTGGGAAGAAGCCACAGACCATTTGCGTTGGTACTCTGCTGAAGTAAAAACCCTTCCACCATATTTCATGATGTTGTCTAGTTTGCTCCAAATAGGAAGGCAGAGACACACCTAACTATAGAAGCAACGCATGATGGCAGGGAAGCAAGAGCTAAGACCCTGAGAAACATCGTTAACACATCAGCACTGACAGGGAGCAGTGGTGTCTAATAGCACCTCCTGTCTCTGTTTGACATAGTCAATGAAGCAAGGAATAAAACATGTCTACAGAGAAGAAGAGCAGAGGTGGCTTCACATTCTATGAGAGCAGAGAGCTGGGGGCTGTATTTGTAGTGTCTGGTCCTGTATAGGTCATGAAATAAGCTTTTTAAAGTTAAGATGTCCTTATCTCAGAATAGCTGGGTTCCTCCTGGATGATGGCATCTCTGAAGAGGCTGTATGAAGAGGGACAATCACGTAAATGTGAATCAAAAGGCAAATTGCAACTGTGCCTGGCTGAAAGTTTTGCAGGTCCACAGGCTAGCAAGTTTCATATTAATTTGTATTTTTTGAGTCATTGCAGTAAGATGAAGAGAAAGGAGATAAAGCTCACTGGGAGGACAGAAAGGTTTTCCCTTGTTACATTTATTATTTTGGATATTTTTTGCTCATGTATGTATTGAAGGCAGCAATGTGGTTATAAGCAAGGCAACGTGCTGTGTTTATTTTCATTTCACAATTTAGACCTTTTGTTCCTCATGAAGATCAGAGACACTTATGTTTGGATTTCTATCTCTTGAAACACTGTCAGACATTTTAGATTTAGCTATACAGAGAAAATACATAGATCGTTTCAAAATGCAGAAATTTTGTTTGCATGTTAATTTTAAAGAGTTGTGGTTTTCTGGCTTTCTTTTGCAAATATAAATCTATTTTGGACTTTGAGTTCTTAAGCATCTGCCTTTTTTTTAGCTCAACTGTCACTCATCAAACCCTATAAACAAAGCAGCGGTTATTATTCCCTTCTTACAGTTGGAGAAAATGGGTACAGAGATTGTCTGCCAGAGATTGCAGTATATTCCCTCAAGAAGGAAATGATAGCTAGGGAATTACATTTTTTGTTACCAAGAACCTGTCAGCAGCCAGTGGCAGTATAGATTAAGTATTCCACATCTTTTTCGCCCGTTCAGAGTCATTCAGTTTCCTATTGGGCCTTTCTACAGAGCAAGCAACTGCTTTCTGAATCAAAAAGATAAAACACATCAGAGTATGCACTCAGATTGATTTCTCTCCTAAGGATTTATATCATCCTTCTATTAAATGAGATCAAAACATTTCTATAGATAGTATATAATTCCTTATATTTATGTAAATACTTAGCATGTCGCTTCCATTATTGATTTTAGCCCTGGTGTCCTGTAATGGTGTATTGCAAAATTCAAGCATATTTTTGTCTATAAGAAGCCAAAAACCGTCTCTTTCTGCCTAACCCCCCACACACAGAGTGTATTTAACTAATTCATGCTACACTGTATGGGCTAGGAACTGGAAATAATCTTACCAAGAGTGTGATATTGACCTGTTGGCAGATTTTGTGTGTGCATACATGGGTGCACTTGACTATGTAACTGTATCCATATACATGCATGTAAAACTCACAAATTATAAAAATTCACACACAGAGGAAAGTATTCATTGCAATTTATGGCTGATACTGGCAGCTGACAGCATATGGAGTGCTGCTGTCTATTTCTAGAGAACAAAAGATTAATTTTGGCTTCCTTTGCCAGCCTGTTGCATAGTATATCTGTGCTTGGTAACAGGTGACAGTGAAAAGATATAACTCAGTCATTTCTGAAGCATACTCTGCAATAGACAGATTTTTATTTACTTTCTTTTCCTGCTTCTTTTTTATTTCTTCTACACTTGTTAGTTTTCATAAAAAGATCTCGCTAGCAGCCAGAGCCATAAAGTACGCCAAAAGGTAGCTAGACACAGTATTTTTCTGAATGACTGAAAATGTGAACAAAAAAGCAATTGTGAGCCAAGGTAAATTCTAGCAAGACAGCAGCACACAAAGAGACAAGAAATGTTGATTTTATGCAGTCTCAGTGATAAGATGTCTGCTCAACTTAAAGGAGCAGACTTTGCCCAGTGGGAAAACCAGCTGAAAAACATGTACAGCAGTCTGAGAGCAAGACAGAGATAAAATCAGTGCAATTCCTCACTTTAAAGTTGTGGAAATACTGCAAACATCCGTCCTGTTGCACCCATGAAATGAAGTAAGTGTCTAAAATTAGTAGCTTGCCAGCACAATTCATAATAAGCATAGCAGAGCAACAAGAAAACAGACACCCCTTCTCTCTGTGGGGTTGCAGTCTCCTGACTGACATACTAAAGGCAGGCAAGAAATTCAAACTTGGGCCCAACATCTAATATTAGTAAGGCAGCAATATCCGTGAAAAATGGGGCCATTCTGTTTGCAAGCCTCTGCCGGGGCAGAGTCATGAGACCATGACCACCCACATGCCAAGTGTTCCACCTGCCTGTTGGGTCTCCTGTTCGCAAGCGCTATGGGTGGAAGAGCAAGGTGAAGACCCTTGGCTGTGGCCAGGATGGGGGAGAACCTTGGTGAGGTGACCATGAGGTGGTGGCCAGAGAGGATCTGTGTCCCTGGTGGCTGCAGAGAAGCACAAGACCACCCCGCACCCCCTCTCTCGAAGTCAGGCTCGCTTTCCACCCCAGCAGCAGCAGCAGAGGGGCACGAGGGATCCCCCGGGAACAAATAGTGGCTGATGACAAATCATTTGCAGATACAATTCCCCATGCCCAGCGGTGCTGTTGTGACATTTGTGCATGACCACCCCTTCCAGAGAAGCCTTAGCGAAGGGCAACAGGGATCGGATTCGTTTCTGCTGTTTTCCGTGAGCAAAGCAAGCCCTACAGAAGCTGGTTCACCTTGCTTACAGAGGCTGTGGGTTTTTTCCCTGTAGACTTAAGTGAACTTACATAAGTAATAAATTTCACTTGACTTAAGGGCAGACTGCACTGAGTTTTCTCAGGGAAAGCAATACAAACATGCATGGAGAATGTAAAACATAAAAGGTACCTCCACGTGTCTGGGATTAGTCACAAAAAACTTTGTCCTCCATCTCTCAGCGAAAACCAAGCAGTGTAAAGAAATACTTCATTTCTACATATGTCAGCTTCTTTCTGGTTTTGGTTTGCTTTCATGCATAAACAAGATTTATGAAATCACCCTTTGTCTGTGACTGTTTCCATGAACTTTTTTATCCCGGTCGCCGGTTTCAATCACATTTAACACAGATGTTGAAGGTCATTAAACCCCTACAGGTTTTGCAAAAATAGCTGCCATATTGAGATCTAAGAAGACTTAAGTTCCTCCCATTCAGGAGAAAGGCTAGAGCATGGGCTAGTGCCTCCACATGGAGAGAAACTAGCAAGTGTTCTAGACAATAAAGCTATCTGACCACAACACACAAAACCAAAGTCACACAGGTACTTCTGGCACACAGAGAGCTGCTCCACAGAGGGTGTTGACTCCTTCTTCACAGGTGGAGATAATCCTATAAACTGCAGGAACACCACTGCAGTTTTATCACAGCTCTTGAAGTACTAGGTGTTTTTCTTAACACTCCAAAAAACCCAAATTGGTCCTTTATTCTTTAGTAGCTGCTGAGGGAATAGGGTATTTATGCCACTATGATTTTTGGGGACACCTCAGAAATGTGACTTGCAGCTAAATTAAAAAAAAAAAAAATTAAAGAGGAAGAAATGCCAAATATGCTTCTTAAAATATCATTTTTAGTTAGTCTCAGCAGGGCTGGGAAGGAGTTGTGGTGATCTGTCTTGTGATTTTTGCACAGGCAGATATTATACATTTAAATTCTTAGTTTAGGAAAACTCACCACTGAGTTTTGAGTGATATCAACTTCTGAATTAGTACAGCTTCCCTTTCTCTTTGCCAATTGCCAGGTCTCACAAATCTCCGTGCTTCTAAACATTCACCCCTTGGGGCTTTTATGCTTAAACTACGCTCAGACAGACTGCTCCCAAACCAGCTGCTCCTCCAGCTGATACACAAGAGAATTTTTGAAATCTGTCTCCTCCTGGCACAAAGGCCTTGAGGCTGAGCCCCAGCTCCACATCAAGGTCCCTAAAAAGTTACCCTTTACCTATTCACCATACTCAGGAAGTGCCGTTATCACAGAAAGCACAATACCTCCATGATCCAAAAATCCTTCTGTTTTCTACATCCTAAATAAAACCCCATCCACCTCCCTTCACACCAGCATCCCCACGCACTGTAACATTTGTGGTTTTAAATAGGATGTGCTTAGAGCTGCTCTATTGTCACCATAATAACATTAATCTAATCAGCTTTTAAATAAGCCAATTATTCTTTACACAGATTAGGCCTAAATATTAATTAAATGATGTAGCTTAGACATGTCTTTTTCTAAGAAACAGTGCAATGCAAATGTTAATGCATTCCAATATGTATTCACAACTGATAGATTTTTTTTCTGCTGAATTCAATGAATAACTATAATTTTTCTTCTCTGTTCCCCCTCTTTTTTCTTTTTTTTTTAAAGTAACAACATAACTCCATAGTCTTTTTTGACTGTATACACTGAGCACTTTGGCATATGACTGAGCACTTTAAACAATACCATAAGTTTGTCTTTTACAGAGGCTGCAAGTTCTCTAGTGTTTTGTGTTGGGCGTACCACTTCTGTTCACCATCTCCAGGATTTATTTTCTTCTATCCCACTAATTTGTATTCTCATCGTATTCCTATGTTCAGGTTTCTTTAAGATGAGCATATGTTAAGTATTATTGTGCAGTAAGTTAAAGTTAAGCATTCCCCCTAAAATCTAGAATATTAGGGTAAAAATACTCAATCCACTTGTTTATCTACAGGTATTCCCCTGTGCTTTGGAATAACTCAGTGAAAATCTGTTCTGCAAGTCCCATGAGGGTCTGAGACCACTACAGAGACACTCACAGGGGTTTCAGTTTTCTTTGTTCCTTAGGGTTTCAACTAGGCATCACGAGACCATGTTTCCTACTCAGAAACTTCAGTAATTTTATTTATATGCAGACAAGCACACACACACACATATTTGAGAATTAAGTTGGGGTTTTTAATGAAATTTTTTATCAACTTCACTTTAGAAATGGAGGGGTTTTTTTGTTTATGGATACTGTGGGGAAATCACCAAGTTGATATGATTAAATCTGAAATTAGAATCTAATATTAAAATGACAATGTTCAACATTAGAACACTTAACAGCTATGTACTACAGCTAGCTGTATCAGATTTGAACACATGCCCACTCACTGATCCTTAAATGTTCATGTTCTCCAAAGTCAGAGTTGCAGAAACATTTTTACCAGGGACCTCAACCCAAGCCCATTGGAATAATCAGTATTTAATCAACATTATTTAACATTTACTTAGTCACAAAATCCTTCACTTGTATTCAGTCAGTTAATGCAGCTTCATAGACTTCACAGAGTCACACAGTATCCAGCTTGACAGAAATTAGAAAGCCAGACATATTTATTTGTTGTTGAAAGCTTTTATGTTATGTCTGCTCAAGGCTTCTGAAATGAGTTTTTTGACCCTCCATATATAGGCATCTATGTTGTTTTATTGGTTGGTATATAATCCTTTCTCGCTCCCATTTCTATTTAGGACACTTGAAAACAGAAGTCTAGGTTTTAGCAAATGCTGCTGATATATAGTGCAATTAAATGTAAGCCTCACATTCATGTCATCTTATCAGAAGAAGACAAGCTCAGCTTATAGAATAAAGGCAAGTCAAAATTTCAGGTTCTAATAGCAACTCAACTGGGCACACACAACTAGCACTTTTATGATAATAAGGTCATTAGAAGAGCCATGTAAAAGAAAATACGAAGAAATACAAACTAAGGAAAAAAGGTGCTAGCACAGAACAACTTTTGAACTTTGGTGATTGCCACACTGCATTTTTATCATGTATCTGTGATACTTTTCACATAAGCTGTGACTGAGAACGACAGAGTTTTCACTCTGAAATATTCATCCCAGGGGTACTTTGGCAGCTGTAATGCATCTAAATATTTTTATTGGTACTTTAAGAGCTGCTAAAGCAAGAAAATGCCACTTTCAACACTTGAAAGGCCAAAGACGAGAGAACTTCTTCAAAAGGTCTAGAAAAAATGTTTGAAATCTATATGTTGAACAGGGCTAAAACTAATAATATTCAACTGAAACTAAGGGGACATTTTAGAAATTGGAATGAAACCTCCATCATTTAATATGCCATCGTAACCTACCAATAGATTACTGACAAATAGAACCAAAAAACACTCTGACTGTCTTCAGGAGCTGTGACAAATAATGTTTCCACAGCATGTTTAATTACTTGATTTTTCTGTCTCTTGCCTTTGCTAGCAAAAATACGTTTTCTTCTTTCCTGTGTTGGCCCCTTATGATTTATCAGAAATGCTTCTAAACTGAAACAACAGCAAAGTAGAGTTGTGCTGATGTCTATCATTGATCATCTTACCAAAGAAGAAAGGTATTACTAAAAATTCCTGTTTCTGCTTGATTGGAGGTTAGTCCAGTGCAGGCGTACCTACATTGCATCCTCCTTGATGGTTATTTGCTTTTGCTACAGTTGTTTCTCCGCATAGTTGGATATTCTGGTTGTAGGGAGTTTAGCAAAAGAAGATCTGCATGAAACCAACCAAATCAAGGTGTGCAACCACGTATCAAGGCTGTCAGGCTGCATTTGTCTCTGGAATTACTAAGAATTTCAAACCAGGGAAAGTAGAAATCTTCATTATTTTTACAGTCTGAGGTGGATCTCTAGGAAAGCTTGCCCTGTTAACCACAGTGAAGATCCTGTAAGGAAGCCGACCCTTTCACTACGCAGTGCCAACAGTTGATGTTTGGGTGATAATGGCCTCCTTCATACTCTTTTCGGACCACAATGCTAAAATTGCTTGTTCTGACATTACCCTTTCTGGAAGTGTAGCATTGCGTTTTTCAGGGAGGGGAACTCCCTGACATTTCTTACTCCAAAATGAATTTTTTGAAGGAAGAATCTGCTGTAACAAACAGTCAGACCTGAAGGATTTCTCTAAATTCACCACCTAAAGTTGGGGTTGAGTTGAAACAGGATTATCACCCAATCCACTGTAGAAGAGGATATGTGAAACAAACCCCAGGCAAAATCACAAGCTTGTTTTACTTCAGACACAGTGGACATGTGGTTTGGCTAAAACAACAGAAAAGAGGAAAATGGAATAAGCCTGGTGCTCAAGCTCGCAATAGGGAAATGTGGGGTTTCATTTTTCCTGACAATTTTTATTCTACTCTCCGTAACAAGAAGATTAGAAAGACTAATGTGTTCACTCTGGGGAAAAAACAAGCAAACAAACCCCAGAGATGATTCTAACCCTTTCCTTGATAGTGTTACTTGCTGCTTCTCTTTTAAAAGTAGCTCTAATTTCCTATTTAAGAATATTTCATTTTTAACATTTCATTTTCCATCTCCCCCTTATTTCCTTCATCTCCTATCTACAATTTACCAATTCCACATGAAAAGCAATTTTGCACTTATAAATCACTCGTATGCAGCAATTTTCTTCTGCAGACCTGCAACTGCTCTACAAAGGGAAGTAAGTTTCGGTACTGAGCTGGTGTGAATCACACAGGGGAGAAGCACAGTGTACACCTTATGTAAGCAAGAAACAGAACAAAGGGGTCATTTGCTCCATTTCCTTTCACACCAGGTATTACTTTCTATAGTACTGCTTTCATGTAATCTATCTGGAAAAGGTTTCAGTGCTTCAAGCAATAGAGAGTTCACAGGGGTTTTTTTAGGACATACTGGTCATGCAACCCATGTGGTAAACCTACCTTACCTGGCCTTCTGTTCACCCTGCCCTAATATTTTTTTTCCTTTTAGTGTGTGAAATAACAGTTCTTCATTATGGGTGCTTATCCTTTTATCTATGTAGAGGTCACTCTTTCTTCCATTAAGGAAATACATGGTTTGTGAAGTTCACATCTTATCTACACGACTCTTCCAGCGTGTGTTTGCAAGTCATGATGCAGAGACGAAAGAGGACATGCAATCCCAGGCTGGTAAACATGGCTGGGGGCATCTGCTCATGTCTATTGGGTGTAAACCTAAAATGCATGTGTATTTTTTGAATATTTGGTCTTTGATCTCTCCCCGGAGGTCAATATTGTCCAGACTCTCCCAATTTTCATTGATTTTTCTCAGTGCTTTTTCTCAGCAGTCCCTTTCTAAGTGAGACAGAGTATAGTTTCAGAGAAAGGATATGGTAAGAACAGCCACGCTGCAGCCAGAAAGAAGAGGACAATGCCTCACTGCTCTGTGAAGTGCCACTTCTCCGACAGGCAAGAGTTTAGGAACTGACACGTTATTTCAGCATCATTCTCCTCCAAAATCTGTCACGTATGACTTGAAGGAATCATATGCAGCAGCGCCTTTTGCCCCTTACATCGGCGGAAGAGTTGGAAATCCTAACTACAAGTTAGTTTACTGCTCCGTTCACAGGTCTGCTCCCACAAGTGCAGAATAGACCTCTGATCTGTTTCCCCCTCTAACCTCTAACTTGCACATCATTTCCCCACCTGCAAAGGCCCAGCCTGGGCAGGAGGAATGCTTTGCCCTTCCATGCAAATTCTGCAGCTATTTGCATTTGGCTCCCCTGTAATAGAGTGCCCAATGTGTCAGTTGCCACCAGCAGATTTTGGGGCTTACAGTGTCAGTGTCACCTAAGCAGAGGTGACTGGAGAACATATTTTCACTGACAACCAACAAAGACAACTCTTAATGCCATGACCATTTTTTCCTATTATATTACCAAATCCTTGAATATCAAACAGTTCTGATAAAATTTGTGTTTTTTCTATAGAAGGTAAAGCTGTTAACTCTGACCACGTAACAGCTATGGCTGTTTTGCCTAGGAAATATTTTACTAATAAGGAAAGTTCCTTGTACAGATCCAAGACCAGCTTTCACTGTCAGTTCAAAAGATTCAGAAGTTTGTTTTTGATCAGACCCATAATAAATGTTTTCATTCATTACATTTATTGGAGCCTGTTGTGATTAAGTGAATCAGTGACCAAAAGAACCCATAAAGATTAAAATTCTGACATTAAAAAAGTACTCTTGCATTGTAGCAGAAGGGCATGAGCAAACACAAACTAATTATTAGCCTGACATTTAATTTGAAACAGGGAAAATGCCACAATGATTGAAGTTTATTTACCAAAGACGCAGGAAGAAAAATGTGCACAGAGACTAGCTTTTAAAATTTGAAACATAGTTTGTTTGTTATTTAATATAGGAATAAAAAAAACATTTTGAACTTTTGTCTCAAAGTACAACCAAGTCATTCTATAGAAGGGATAGTGACCAGCTCTTTCTATAGCAGGGATGCCTAGAGTGTGCACGATGGACATTCAAGCCTGTCCTTCACTCATTTAATCAGAGAGCTGCTCAGTCCTGTCCAATGCGTCCAAGACAGGGCAGGCACCTCAAACATGCATTTCTGATGGGGGACTACATCAGGGTCCTAAAATCCATGTAGGCTTATTGGCTGGTTCTGAGTGCTTCATGGCTACACCTACTCAAATAAATTAAATGGAAATATAAATTTCAGCCACTTTTATTGCTTAGATTAGACAACATAAAAATCTATATGGTCAAAATTTGGCCAGTGTACTTCTGCAGAGCATTTCAGCCTCAGAGGAAAAGCATATTTCGCTGCATTATCACATAAAGGCCAAGGACCATATAGTTTCTTCCTCAAATCCTATTTTGGCCACTAGGCAAACAATAAACCAATTTGCTTACATTACAGCTTTGATTTCCTTCTCAGGTTTTTTTTTTTCTCATCAATTAGGACAATTTATATAACCAGGACACGGATTTTTGTCTTCATGAGAAACGTTATGTACCCTTTGAACTCATCCAGCTGCTCCACGGGATACACTTTTCTGAAGTCACTCAAGGCTATTATTGTAATCTCCCATCATATTTTCTAAGAGATGAACACATAGTACCTGCTAATTGACAGAATTGGCTTTCAAGAAGTCAGAACGGCTTTTGTTATGGTGTATCAAATGATGCTTAATTCTCTTTCTGTTTGTCTCAGAGTTGACCTTGGACTGAACTTCCTGATTTCTGAACAGTTTAATAATCAATCGGATTTCACTCCTTCATCTGCTCCAGTTTTCATATACCAGAGACCATTAATCACATTAATCCTGCACTCTACAGACCGTCTGCGGGGGCACAATTTGTATGAATTTGTTTCATCTGTAGATGTCTGATGTGGATCGGAGTGGACTCACCACTTCTGATATGACCTCGCACGATTTATCTGTGTCCACTGGCCAGCCCATAATAAATGGCTGTTGTTGGTAAAATAGGCCATGCTCTTCGAGCCGTCCATGCTCTGAGTATTAACCCAGCGGAGAAAGACATCTCTTTCTTCAGTGAAACACCCTTCTGGTTCTGATGGGGGGAGCAGGAGAGCTTGGTCAAGTTCTGCCTTCTGTTGGTGGCTGCCCAAAGCATACCTCTGGGAGCATCATTTCTCTGCAGCACCTCTGCTGCTGCCCCACACTGCTGCCCGAGCAAGCTTCACCCCTTGCTCCAGAACAAACCTCACCTCCTGTAGGCCTTCCCATGGCATTCAAGTTTGCTGGCAACCCTGTTCATATGCCGTCCTGGGCTGCCTCATTCCTCTTACTGGGTAACGACAGCCCATTTAGGTGCTGTCGTTAGTCTCTGTAAGAGGACGAGACTTCTTCACCTAGCATGTGTGTCAGACTGCATGACTAAACCACAAGGAAATAGATTTGCCCTGGGAAATATCCCATTTGTTCAGGATTATTTTCTCCATTCAGCTTACTGAAGGATATGCAGCAACCATGGTAAGAGTTTGCAATACTGTGTACCTCAGTTAGTCTCCTGAAGTGTCCAAATTTAGGCAAGTAAGCACAGGGGACTTTATTTTCTGAGGAGGTAGACATCTTAGTTCCTATTAACGTCACCTGTTACTGCATTTTCAAAGACATGCAGTTATACAACAGCTTTGTACCTTTTTTGGTGTAAAGAAAAACAACTTTCCTGTCCCCAGTGACCCTGTGTACAAGTAAGAAATGACTAACCTAACTGCGTGATCTGACTTTGGTGGAAGATGGGGTCATGAAGTTCCATATTCAGAGATTTAAGTGTTTTCGTTTTTATGCATGTGCCTCTGAAACTTTTGTTCATACATTGTGATCTGAAGGATGTCATGTTAAATCTAGTCAAATTCATCGCAGGTAAATAATATAATTTTGAAACCCCACAATATATCACGTATATATTCACTAGTTTTCCTAACGTACTATATCCCACGTTGGTCTAATACATTTTCCTCACCACCAACAAAAAAGAGGGAAAAAAATAAACACAGATATTCATGGAAGTGCAACAAGCTTGATGCAGTACCTTGAGGGGATGTTAGAGATAAGCAGCAGCGTAGGTGGAGGGAAGATGATTAGAGGAGATATGGTCAGGATGTGAAACAAAGGACAACACAGGGAAAGCTACCTACATTTTACTGCTTTTCTGAAATACCTAGTGAAAATGCACTAGGAATGGAAAGCCAAGTGCTGGAGGCTCATTGGTAATGCCTCACCTCCCTCTGGCTAGGTGTTCTGCTAGTCGACATTTAGAGACTTTGTCATAGTCCAAAGTATACCTAATCTTTCAACAGAGCAAAATGCCCTGAGGGCTGAGGTAAAACAAAGAGCTTAGTCCTTCCCAAGAAAAAGTAGTGGTGCCAGAGGGAACGGAAAATGAAACTGGTTTCATTAGAAAGGATTCCATATTACATCAAAAAGAGGCCCCTGAGTTGTGATATTTGTTCTCAAACTTAAGGAAAAGACAGTAGCCTTGGATTCCTCTTACCATCAGTGCCAGCTAGCTGTGAGGAGCGTGTGCGGAAGAGATTGCTAATTAAAAGAACACATCTGAGAGCAAAAGTAAGGCAAATAGTCACCACCCAGGTCTCCCAGCTCCTATTACACCCTCAGACCTGACCAAGTCGTGTTTATGGCTACTTTGGAGTAGAGGTGGGCTACTGGAAGGGTGATCCATTAACCATGTTAAGTCACGGGGGTTTCTGGACACTTTTTGGGTGGCATGGCAAGAACTGCACACCAAGCACAGGTACACTGCCCAGCTGTCACTTCTAACTCTTTCTCCCATCCCCTGTTGCCAGGGGCTCACCCTGATGGCAGACTGAAGGCAAAACAGGGCTTAGTATACAGCCTATGTCATGGCACAGTGTGCTCACTGGCTCTCTGAATTCATCTAATCAACAAACAGCAATTTTCCATGCAAAAAAACTTCAAACTTCCACACTCATATCACCATCAAAGGCTCATTCTTATCTCAGCCATAGAATTTTACATTATCACAGCTGTCCTCGTTACAAATGGTAAACCCTCCTGAACAGTATTATGTTGCTGTTGTGTTTATGATTATTATTTTAAGCTACTTGTTAATAAAATGAATCACTTCCATACATTTACCTTGCTGCAGCTGTGCTGACAAAATATTTCTACTCTATTTCTTCTTGAGAAAAATTAAATCAGACTAAAGTTTAAGAAATATTTTAATAATAGGCCACATTGGTATAAACCAGGTAATAACAGAAACCTGCAAATGTTGGAAGTTAATAATCTAAATGTCTGCAGGACGTTAAGGTACCTAAAATAATACAATTTATTAAAATGAAACAGAAACTAAAGACACATGGGAAAAAATAATAGTTCTATGGCATTACAAACTGCCTATTGGCTGGATTGTTTACATTTTGAGGTGTTTAAACCTTGATAACATGACGATTTATTGGTAACAAGATTTTACTCATTTGGACAGATACACATGGGAAATCTTCCTCTCCCGTCAGACATAAGTAAGAAGAACTCACCAAGCAGAAAAGCAGAGGATAAAAGCTTTGTTTTACTTATATTCATTCTGCTTATATTTTGAGAATTGGGAGGAAGGAGATTATTAAAGGTCTCTTGTTTTTAAGCAGGATTTTTAAAGGAGATTTTAAAGGTCCCCTCCTCTGAGAAAAAATTAGCCATTTATGACATACGTGTGCGTCCTTCCAGCAAGGAAATTAATCCCTTGGATGTCATTTGTCATAAATCAAGGGATATGATGTGTGCAGAGTCAAACTAAATTGTTTTTTATGTAACAAGAGTCTGTAGCAATGATATTAGTTCCTCTGGAGTTATGGAAGTTTTACACAACAACCAACAATGAAAGTTCAGTAAGTTAGAGTCCATCAATCAAACCACTAGTGGCCCATATTATGGGTTTCCTAAAACTTTGCTCCTTCTCTGGAGTTTTGTAAACAAGAAATTATTTTGGAGCACCTGCTTGGCACTCTGAAGTTTCAGATTCATTTCTGGGTATGAACGCTTTCACCCTGCCCCACTGAGAGGGATGAGATTTCAGCTGTGTAAAGCTGCTGTCAGCACAGCTATGCTCTGTGCTCCTCCCTTGTGCAAATATCAGTGATGTGCTGAGGCATCAGCAATTCCCTGTTTCAGATATCCATCCACAGGGGATGTTTTGCACACACATACATCCCTCTCTGGATTCCATGTAATGGGATGGCTCCATTTCTTTAACATACCACATGTTGAGACTGATAAGTCACAAATGGTATTTTACTTTTCACTATGGTAAAGTTATGTGCAACGACAGAAAAATAACACTTTTCCAAATACATATCCCTTTTGTGATCTCATTCCTGCAACACCACACCTACCCACTATACTCAGTATCGTCTTGTGGTCAAAAATGGAAAACTGAGTATTTCACACAGACAATCAAATAATTGTATAGTACTTTTGCAAACTGGAGCTTAATCATAAATCATAAGAAATCCATAATGCAGCTATCACATGGGAGTTAATTTCAGAACAGACTTTAAACAAGTCCTTCCATAATATGATTAAGTGATCACATTTCATTTCAAAGGTCTTATCTACCATTCAAAACACGAACATATTGCAGGCTCTTTGAACTAATGGCCTCACTAGTTCACTTAGCATCTTTTTGAATAAAAATGTATTAGATTTTCTATAACTGTTCACAAAAACATCAGTTCTGCACAGTAGGAAGGTAAGTAGATACTAAAATATTTTTCAGTGTAACTTTGGATAAGTATGTATCTGAAAAGTAAGTTCTACACACTAAGTCAGTGATGAGGAAAAGAAAGTAAAAGGAAAGAATAGCCACAGAAAGCTGAAATCAAGGAAGAGATAAGGAGAAAACTTGTATCCTTGCCTCATCTGTATTGTTGTGTGCAACTTTCAATTAAGGTGAAGTATTTCCTGGTTAGGTGAGTAGAAGTAGTACCAAACTTCTTTTAATGCAATGAACATTGCTTGTGTGTACCCACTGTAAATATTTTTGATCAGCAAGTCAAAGTCCAATACTGACATTCAACTAGGGACGAGGTGCTCCATTTGCACTTTTTCAGAAGAAACATATATACATCACCAGCAGGTGGCCCAGCTTCAAGCAACAACTGAGGAGAGACCCCAAAAAGAAAACATTCATTGACACAGCTACCTAGAAGACAGCAACTAAAGGGGCAGAAAACAGGAGATCCTTCTAACACAACAACAACAAAAAGCCAGGGAGAGATTGGCTAAGAAGCAGGCAGTATTCAACAATATTGAAGAGCACCACCTGCATGGACCATGTATTTTACAGCTTGTGTTCTCTGTTGTCAATTGCACATTTAAACTGACCACAGTGGGCATCAAATCAGAGTGCCTGCAGTGCTGCCTGCAAAATCAAGGCACGTTTTCTTCACAGAGCATGGGCTGTGTGACAGCAGAACAGAGGTTGGTAGATAAAACATGTATCCTTCAGAAAATTCCTGCTGCCAGAAGGAATCTCACTACTGAGTGACACTTTGCCAGATACAAAGGTGGGGAAAAGAGGAAAAAAGTTTTCAGTTTGTACATTAGACAAAAAGGCGAAAACATGTTTTCTTTGTTCCTCAGTTCTCTAGATTGGGGAGACTAATTTACATCCAGTAGTCTTTGCCCAGACTGCCAGATGAAAATCCCCAATGGCTCTTGTCCATTTTGCAGTTGTAAAAAAATCTGTAATATGGGGAATGCAGGTCATCCTCAAGTTCTTCATCCCATGGCTTCACTCCCTTCCTTTTACATAATGTTAATATTTTTTCTTTTTTTTCCTTCTTCGCAGCCTGCACTGCTCCCTGGCAGAAAGCCGTGGGATGGACTCTGGTTCTGCCCACCCCTCGGTGGCACCATAATCTGAAAAAAGGTTGAATAACTAAAACAGGCATTATCATTGTCTACAGATAATTTTGTAATAATTTCTGCATATGGTCATGGTGAGTTTGGGGCAAGAAGTGTGAGCTCCAGGCCTTATATATTTTTATCCCCATCTGTTGAAAGACAAAGACATTTTCAGTTCCTCGCCTGTTATTGCTCTACATCCTCCACACATTATGAACAAATTCTAACAGTTGGCTTTTATTTTACTGCTGGAAATTGCTGAGTTCTTCTGGAATTTCAAAGGCAGAACCTCAGGTTATGAGGAATTTTATATATTTAAGCAAACAAGCATTCATGACTAAAGCCTCTTAGCTCTGTGGGATTGTGAACATCCTAATTTTTAAACAATGAATAAGAACAACTGAGAACACTAGTGCTCTTATATAGACATGTAGGTGTAACATAGATTTATAGCACAGTGTTATTTTCTCTCCTAACCTTTTGGCCTGGTATGCAAATCTGTTCTTTCTGTTTAGGAGGAAAGGATCTTTCTTCTTAAAAGAGATGATGAACTTATTACTCATCTCTCTTTGGAGGAAGTCCATGCAGCAGGTAGAGTCTCACACATCTGAATTATTGATCATGCTCTGCTGGGCTCCAATCACGAATGGAGTGATGCACTCCACTTGTAGAGAGAGGCAGCAATACATTTATTGGTATAAAATAGGGATTTGACAAAGTTTGATAGTAAATTTGACAGTGCTTTAACCAGATTCAGTGGCAAGACACACTTGGTTGTTCACTGTGCGGAGGTCAGGGTCAGACAGAACTGTCCAGGAGACCCTCCTTTTGAGTCAGAAGGTTCAGAAAGGACATTCTTTTTTTCTAAACTCCTTCTCAGAGAAGAGAGCGGGTTCAGTTGATCCAATCCTAGTCTCAGGCTTGGTAAATAGTTTAGGTCTAAAGAATTATATATGAGTAATAAATCCTTTATACCACTTTGTTAAGATTTCAAAGTTTAGCATGCTTTTACTCACTTACCAAGGATCTGTTGTGGCAAGGAATCATTGAATCTCAAGAAGTAACCTTGAGAAGTGTTCCTACTCAAGGGGAAATCCTGGAGTGCAGCCTGTAGCTATGCAGGAGACCTCAAAGGGCTCGTGGGCTGTCCACTACTTATGGGGGTAAGATGATTGGCTTACGGTTATATTTACATATTGACCACAGAACCAGCATTGTGGCTGGTGGCTGCATTGCTCAAGTTGGCCCTTGGCAATTGTGCTATCTGTCTTCCCTAAACCACTTTTGAGCCAGATGCAGCCACCATGACTAGATGCACTCATTATGACCACCACGAAGGGTTTCACTCGCACAGGGTTATGGGAGGATGAAGGTCAGGTTGGGGGCCAAGGGGAGCACGCAATCACAGCTGCCCAGCTCCTTGGAAGAAAACGAGGGTGGGGCCCTGCACATCCAGGAAACTGCAAAATTTGGAGACAGTGATATTTCCAATGACTCATCTGCATATTTGGAAAACCCAAGTAAGATTCATGTGCACATTTTGTGATGTTAAGAGCTGATTTCATTCTTTTTCCTGATGCTCCCTGAAGTTTTCTTTCCACTCTAACTGTGAGAAGCAATTCAGGCAGGCAGTTTTACTCGTTTAGGCAGTAATTATTCAGAAATTTCACAGCATTTATGTTCATTTCATGCAATCTTACACAAACACCTGCTAGTACACACTGTTCAGGGTCACTCTGACATTGTATAAGCTCTCAAATAGAAAAACAAACCCAAATCAACAGCTCCTAGTGGGAAAGGCTCCACAGTTCACTTCAAAACTCTCTGTTGTGCAGAGCTGGCACAGAAATAAAACAGGTCTTCTTAGACAAGCAATTAATGTTTCATAATATCTGGGAATATGTTTTCAGCCCTCAGATGTTCATAGCCCTTCTCAGAGAGGAAGACAAATTGTCTTTTCCCCAAGATGCAACACTTCTATCTATAGCACAGCTGACTCAGAGTGTCTTACATAAATTCTAGTTTGGACAGGCTAGTCAAACAATACATGGATTCAAAGTTTGTATCAGAGTTATATGACACAGGTTTGGGTTTTGGGGGGAGGGTCGTGTGATTTGTCTATTTGCTTGCTTGTTTTATCACAGTAAAGTAGTTATTATCAAGGGTTTTGAAACAATTTTCTTTCTTCACTTGGACTAGAAAAATCATGTCCAAGGATGGATCCCCATTGTGTACTGCAGCACAAAGTATCAGCAGCCAACCTATTTTCCACCCTTGCTCCATCTGAGAAGATCAGTCATGTTTTGTGCTATTAAATGTCCCTCAAAGACAGCGCTGGCCCAGCTTAGGGTCCATATCACACCTGAGCCAGACTGTGCTCACACCTCCTATGGTGTCTTGACCATGGCCAGCAACTAAGCATCTATCCAGTTGCTCATTCACTCTCCCCTACCTCCCTAGCAGGGTGGTGGAGAGAATCAGAGCAGCAAAAATCAGAAAAACTTGTGGGTTGAAATCAAGGTGGTTTAATAAGTGAAGGAAAAGAAAAAACGCAAACAAGCAAGTGATGCAAAAAGCAATGACTCACCCCCTCCCACAAGTAGACCAATGCCCAGCCAGTCCCTGAGCAACAGCTACCCCGGAAAGATCCACACACATCCACACCAGCATTTATTGCTGAGCATGATCTTTTGTGGTGTGGAATACACCTTTGGTCAATTTGGGTCAGCTGTCTGGCAGTGTCCACTCCCAGTCTCTTGTCCACCCATAGCCTACTTGCTGGGGGAATCAGAGTGAGAAACACAGAAACTTTGACACTGTGCAAGTACAGTTCAGCAATAGATAAAGCATTGGTGTGTTATCAGCAATGATTTAGTCACAAATCTGAAACACAGCACTATACAGCATCCTATGAAGAAAATTAACTCCACCTAAGCCAGATTCAGCACACCTGCTCCACCTCAATGATAAAGAAACCACTTGCATGGAGATATCAGAGTTACTGAGCTCACCCAGGCAACTAAAACAGCCAAAACACAGAAGACTCCACCTCAGCTAGGTCAGTTGGTCTCAGTGAGGTGCAGCCCTACTAGAGAAATGCCATAGAAATGAAGAAAATGGTAGAACAAACAGCCACTACTGTCTGGCAACAAAACCACTGTTTCATGGAAAACAAGGCTGTTTCCAGTATCAAAGCTAGCTTGCTTGTTGCTTAGTTAACTAATATGAGTTGTCAGTCTTTTGTCTTTCAGAATGTGATTCCTTGATACTTGCTATCTTGACATCTGGGTAAGGCTGTGAAAATGAATGTCTGCGTTATCCTAGTAACTCCAAGGTAACTTTTCATTGCTTTAGGAAGGAGAATTCACAAAAGCACAAAGAAACATCTGAACTAAGGACAAGTAACCACTCCACATTTGTAACCCCCTAGACATGTCTAAAGTCACGCCTGTGTCGCTCTTGCTGTATTTTTGCATTTCCTGTTCTAAACTAGTCTGCAATTACTGGTATTATGCAGCTGCTCTCAGCAGCCCAATACTCCTAGAACCATTTACCTGATACAAAGTCCTCAATGCTTTCGCAAAAATGTAAGCAGCATATTATTTCTCTCCTAGCTAACTCAGCCATCATGAAGAGATTATCCCTTTTCTTGACTCTAGCCAGGTACGTATTTAAAGAGTATTACCATGTTTTTTCCTTCTCTGCCCAGTTTTCATTTCTGTGGGTGATGCAACACTAGTTAATTCACTGTTTTTTCAGAAGTCCTGCTTTATGGACCTGTGATCATTCCTGTCACTCTCATCTCTCCAGTCTTTCTTAAATCTTAATGTCTCAAAAAAGATAAAGTGCTGCCCTGCAGAGTCAGACTAGTGGGTCCATCTAGCCCTGTATTCTGGCTCCAAGAGTGTCAATAGGAGATGCTACGCAGAAGGGAGCACACAAGCCTGGCCACTTAGCCAATGCTAAGTAGAACAAATGGACTGGGACTATGACTGTAGGGTATAGCCTCACTTGTTTTTCTCCATGTAAAGTTGAACCACCAACTTCAAACTGCAAACATGAACTGAGGTATGCCCATGATTTAACAGAATAGCTCACAAATTTGCCTGACAGAAAGTCAGAGGACTAGTAATTAGAAATCGGGAATTGTCGGTGACAGTATGAAATTTTTTTCAGCACACAGTCCAATCAGAAATAAACCTTTTTCCTTGATCTTACTCAGTCCTTTACTTTCCATGTCAGAAGAAAGCAGAAAGTTTAATAACACTTGAATGAATAAATATTTATGCAACTATCTGAATTTTTTAAAAATAAATGGATTCTGTTTAAATTTTGGATGAAGATCAGAGACCTACTTTATTCTTTTCTTTTTCATTAGAACTAAATCACTGATAAAGAAATGGCAATCCAAAACCTGGAGGCCTCAGGAGTAAAAAGGTGTAGTTAAGACAAGCAAAATGAAGCTAGAAGAGACTGACAGGTGAATAACGATTGTTGGGAAATTGAGTTGATAATCACTTAGGAGATTATACAATATAATAAATCATTAAAAATGTCTACAATTTAAGTAAATAAATATTTGTCTGTTCAAGCCACATAGCCTTTGCAGAAAAATGATTAGAAATGCTACTGCTTCCATTACAGGTTTACCAAAAGGTGTTTTAAAACATGTCTCATTACAAATATACTTGAATCACTAATATGCGTTTTATGAAACTGTCTACCTGTATATTTATTTGTAAAAATGCATTGTCTTTTGCCAGAAGCAGTTTATTTCTCTACAGAAGAATGTGTATGGCACAACACACATACACACACACATCTCTTAGTCAGAGTCACTCGTGTTGTTGAAACATGCTCATCCTTTATTCTTGGTTGACAGTCACCTCCCCACGTATCTGAGGATCCCTGGCATAAGTCAGGGAACTCACAGTACAGGCAGCCAGCAGTACAAATCAATACGTGAGGTGCAGTTTGTGACTGACATGAAAACTAAGAAGAGAAACAATCAGAAAAGTAGAAGTTAGTGTACTGTAATGTAGTGCTAAAAGCCAGATGAAATCCTTACACCATCTGGAGTGGCCTGCACCTGGTTTAATATTCATCTGTATGTAGTAATTATCAGAACAAGAATATCTCTGACAAGTTGGCTATGCACAAAAGACACAAGGCTGGAGACTCAAATAAGTTTTAGATAGAAGCCTTTACCTAGACTGACCTTAGAGAGGGAAAGAGCATCCAGCCTTTGGAGCAGCAAGGGTAACTCTCCTCCTCCCAGGCTTCCTTCCCAGTCCTCAGGATGCTATATGGGCATCAGGGACTGCCAAACATCTGCCACTGTAAATCTAGATTTTTCTACCTTGACTAACATTTAAAGAGTCTCTTCATTTAAATACATCTTATCTTTATTTAGCATTGTATGTAAGAAATCTTTTTTAAAATTTAATCACAGTTTACTATTACCCTAAGTACTTCGGAGAGTTTATACAGCTAAATTCTTTTCATTAACTTAGCTTGTTTATTCTAATTACTATCTGAATCATAGCATTCTAAGTCATTTATTATTAAAATTGCCTCAAGGTGATCAACAGAACAACTTCACTTCAAATTTTTCCACTCTTTCCCTCTTCTCAAGATGGTAAGTGGATTTCAGAGGGTGAAGCTCCTGGGAATAAGCATGTAGAAATATTGAAATGTGGCCACAAACAAAACCATACAAAGACCTAAAAAGATCTCTTTAATAATTACACACTTTAGAAAGAAAAGCAATCAAGCAGTGCAGGAGGATCTTTCTGGCAGCACGTTACAGTGAAGATACAGCTATTAAAATAACTAGGCAGAATTTTCTTGCCAGCTTCACAGCAGTAGGTTCTTTGAGAGTTTAGATGGAAGGTAGAGGAAAGATACTCTAGTCAGCAGGAGCAGGCAGATTGTTGAAACCAAGATCTTCTGCTAGGAATGGTATCATTAAACTTTTTTCTAACAATACTGATGGTCCTTTGCTCCCATCCACTTTTGAAGACTATCCTAAATTGGCACATCCTTCTTTTGCCTACGTATTCTTTTCTTCTGTCTCCTTTTACTGACCTATTTCTAGATGGTATTTTTACCAATTCATTTCCCTGCAATCAATTCCCTGCCTCGTGCTCACTTCAGTTAATACAGTCACACCAAAATGTCATACTAAAATATCATAAACCACCCAGAACATCCCATCTCCTGCCTGTGTCTCTCATCAGATTTCTTCTGGCTGACAGAGTTCAGACTTCCCTCCACATGAGTGTGAGCATTTTTTTAAGACCAGATAAAAACAATTAATCTAGAAACTTCTTTCATTTAACAAACCCCTTCTACCAATTAAAAATCATATTTTCAGCCTCTTCTGAACAGTTGAAATAAGCAGAGAAGTAATGTAGACAGCTTCTTCCTGCTTCTGTTCTTGGCTGTAACAAGGATGGAAATTTCCTCACTTTGCACTTAGCAGCTAATCCACAAAACCAATTTTTCACACTCAGTTAGAGCTGGCAGGACTGTATAGGAAACCAATTTTCTACATGTTTGATGTTAGATTCAAGTTAGATTCCCTCACATACTGTTAAAAGTATGCATCTCCACCTCTTCCATGGTATTGTCTTCACACACAAGATGCTTAAGTACCTGATCCCATCATGCAACGTTTTTTGAAACCCCAGGTTGTTTCTCTCACTCCCCAGAAACATTTTATGATACAGATCATTATGTTGTTTCCCAGAAGGGCCTGCACTGGAGTTTTGATTTGGTACTTTGGCGTATACAATACCACATCAGTGAATCCACAAATAAACTGTGTAACGAGCTTTCAAGGGTAGCTCAGGGGCAGGTGAGCTATAAAAGGGACTGAGCAGGTGGTTTCTACCAGCAAACCCTTTGAGAACTCAGCACTGCCTGAGCCTCATGCTCTTTGACAACGAACAGCTCCAAATGCTGAATAAGTAAATACTTCATACACACAGCTGCATTGTACTTTAATTGGTGATTCCCAAAGAGCCCTGGATAGTGGATTTTCAGAAGTCATTTATGAGCAGACAACAATTGTGACATTTTAAAGAAACTTCGTTTTCATAAGGTACTTCCAGCAAATCTAAAAGCAAGACTTCGTGATGTCTCAAGCTGTTTATGCAAAATCTTGAAAGATCTCTGAAAAACATTAGCCATAAAATTAAGCACAAAGAAAGATCACCTCCTCTTTATTCGCTTCCCAGACTGATGGTGTTGGGGATCCTGGGAGCTCATCAGCTCTCATTACTTTGCTGTCAGAGACACTCTATTATTGTAGGCACATCAACCATAACACAAAGAATAAGGTATCTCTAGATACAGTGGAAACTACAGAAGAGCTAGGAAAGCTGGGGAATGTATGCATCAAGCTTTGAGGGAGCAGAAAGGTACAGTGTAATAAATGCTTGTTGTTTTGCGGGAGACATTGAGATGCCAAGACATTGCAGACTCCTCATTGCAGATTTCTGCAGTGAAAGGATATAAGGCTAATATTGAACATACTTTTATAGCTGTATGATGCAAAAGGAAAAAAATATGTTGGTTAAATCTAACCATCACAGCAGCAAGAATTATTTAAATACTTAACTTGTTTGTTATATTAAGTGATTTCTTCTACAACTATGTAACCTAGAAGAAGCATTATTTTTCTAAAATCAGACACTAAAAAACCATGTTAGAGGAAGCTATAAGGAAGTTCCTTTATGGGACGTCATGTTGTCTGTCCAGTTCTTCACAAAAGTGGGATTGTCCCCCATCCAGCCAGATTAGCTAGCAAAGCAGTGTGAAAATTGTACTAACTGCTCCAGGACACTTCAGACCATATTTCACTCACAGCAACTGTCAGTCTGGAAGAGCTAAGTAGAAACATTTGGCAAAAAGCATGGTCTTCAGAAAAGGATAGTAATTGACAATTGCTGTCCTGTATGAAATGATTTAGAGTTTATATATTCATTCTCTTCTGCAGCAGCTACCAATCAAAATGACTCAACTTTTCTGCACTTATTAAGACTGTCCTTCCATACAATTGATCCTAGCTGTCTTTCTTATTGGTCCATCATTATGAACTTCACAACACCGCTGTAGACAAATTTTTCAATAATGTGTTTTGACAAACATGAATAAGGCCTGATGCACTTTGCTCAAGAAAGTGGAATTTATATTTAGGACAACCTTAGGGAAACAGGAGATCTCAGTGAAGGCTACAGCTCTGATGATGACCTGAGCTGACTTGGCCTTCTTTTCTTTCTAGGTCATACTGATGTGAAAAGCAGAGACAGCTCTGACATCTGCTGAAGAACCACCCAGCAAAGGACTGCACATACTCAAATTCCTCACATCTACTGTATGGCAGCCTGTTCTGCAAATGGAGCCCACAGCAAGCTGAGACTTGAAAAGCCCCTGTTATCCAAAACTGAAGTCTCCCACTCTGACTACCACTTTCAGTATTGACACATTTATCTAGTAGGAATTTTTAATGACTGTCTTGGTAAAGTGGATTGGGAATAGTAGAGATATTTGTGAATGGATATAACCCAAGCCAGTTAGAAGTCTGTTGAAAAACTTTAAAGAAGAAAATTAAGCCTGATTTTCCTAATTTAAAGGTGTGATCCTGAGTGCAAAAGGGTAAATAAAATGCAAAACATGGAAAGTTTTGAAGCATAAAGGAAAGGAAAAAAGGAAATACTCCCCATGCCTCATCAGTAGGTATGCTCTAGAAACTTTTTTAGAAGAGCCTGGAATTTGAAATATAACTATTCAAATATTCTTGGCTGAGGGCTGGCAGAGACCAACCTATCAGAGAAGATTTAGGAAAAATTAAGAACTGTTCTTACTTAAAGGAAGCAGGATTCATATTAATTGTTTTCTGTTCAAAACAGAATTTTTGCAAGAGGTCAGTGTAAATGCATAGTAAAGAGACCCTTTTTTTCTGGAGATATGACTGCTGTGTTATAGGTGAGGTTTCTTCAAGAGAAAGTAACTCTTACCTGTGGGATAAATAAATTTCTGACCTCATCTATTCTAGCTAAACAGGACTGTGTGTTTTACACACACGGAAGCTGCACGCCTGTACTGTGGCTCTGTATTACCTCCTCATGCTCCGGGTGGAATCTAACCTCAGGTCTGGTCCTGTTAAGAGCAAAGGGTGAACACCTCCTTTCAACTTTTCCACACATTGCATATGCATCCATGATGAAATTGAGTGTAATTTTCTAAGTAGCATCCATGTGGAAACAAGGCCACTTGGCTATGAAGATTAATTGTGCAGTAATGCGGTCCCAGGAACATTCATGTAAATCAGTCACTAGAGTGAACCAATCAAGCTTGTGAATCAAATAGAAACATAAACACAGAGTTAATTAATCATTTCACTTCTTGCAAGTGTACAAGATGCTTCTGGGCGCTACACACCTCCTGCACTGCCAAGTCTACCTGGCATATTCCAATATTCCAGTAGAGCAAACTGAACCATAGTTTAACAAAGAATTTAAAAATATAAGGAAAAGAAATCTGGCAGCTGAATGGTAATAATGTAAAGGTTATAATATTTACAACATATTACACATGAATGAAATATATTGCCTTGTTCATTGAAGATTATTCACCTGTGTAGTTGCCAGACAAATCAGATTTCACTGTCCAAAATTATATTTATTTTTAAAATGTTGAAAAATTTTGATCAAATCCTGCATTTGGTTTTGTAATATGAAAGGACCTTCAGAAGCAAGAAATTGGTATCCAGATTTAAGGTCCCTTCCAACCCAAACCATTCTATGATTTGATGATTGCAGTAATTAAAACAGAAATTTGACATTTTCATCTGTACTTTCGCATCCCCAAAAAAGAAAAAAATAAATTACTTCCTCCACACATAAAAATAAAATAAAAAGTTGGTCTCTAACTGCCTTAATAAACACAAACCCTACCTCTCACACCTTGATCTTCAGTTTCTCAGTGACTTTTTAACACAAGCATGGAGTGAGGCTGACCAGTAAGGAAGGATCAACACATTGTTGATACAAAACAAAATCTTACATGGACGCAAAAATGCAGTGGGAACATTTGCCCATAACACACAGATGACCAGGCTTGAAAGTGTTCCTGCTACTTAAAACGTATTCACCATGAATACATGACATGTGATTTTATTCCATCTAAGCAGAAAGGGTTCTAAACACTACAATTGAAAATGCATTATCAAATACAAGCCTGTTGGGACAAAAGAGCTGGCAAAAAGCAGTTTTCTTTTACATTATCACAATGGGGTGAACCAAAACTGTTTCAGCTTTATGAATGTAACATACTTTCACAAACATGCACGTTGAAGACTTCCAGAAAGAAACCATTCCTGAATATATCAGTTGAAAAGAATCAGGAAATTGAAAAACTCTTGGAGAATAGACCTTAAAATCCAGCTGCTTCATCAGCTTTGACTAAAGACATTTGTGTCAGTTCCAATCCTAGCCTATATTTAAGAAAAAGGATGTCAAAAGAAGGTGGAATGTAATTGAGAGGTGATTGGAACTCTAGCTTTTATTCCCACTGCTTTGTTTGCACAGCAGATATTAATGTCTTGATTTTCTTTACAATTCACTGCTGACAACTAAGGTACAATAGGTTCTGTTTTAGTCTAGTTATGACCATTGTTCGTGCCTCCCTTGCTTCTGAATCAAAGCATACACACCTGGTACTAAGCTCACACCTGGTACAAAGCTCTCCAACCACTCCCAGTCCAGGGCAGGTACCTTGGCAAGATTCTGGTTTACAGTTTAGGCCAATTGTAAAGATTTCTTTCCTTAACAGCAAACATATTTAGTGAAACGCTAGGCATGGTGGAGCTAGCAGTGAAATGCAGCTATTTCATTCATATACCACTAGAGATAAAATCTAACTGCTCTGGCTTTGCATCTGCCAGACCGCGATGAAAATATGTTTGGTTGTAAAAGCCCTGCTCTACAAGCAACCACAGAAATCCCATAAATCACCCAGGAAACATCATTAAGAATCTTGATCTTAAAAAGTAAACAGTCAAAACCCAATGAAGACTGGGAAGCATGGCTGCTTTGAGGTCTTTCTCATTTAAATTGTGTATTAATTTCCCAGCTACCATGGTGACAAACACATTATAAATGCATAAAATGACAGATTTCATCTTGACAGATTAGGTTGATAAGATAAACACATAGAGTGATTTAATAGTATGCAACAAAGCAGATAGATTTCCTTTTAAACTGGAGTTTAAAAAAAGGTATAGTAAGTGTCTTACAATCCAAGAAAAATAACTTGCTTTTTCAGAGATAAAGCAAATATCTGAAGATATGCAAAGATGCATTTTAGTAATTTTGCCCGGTGTCTAATTCAGGGGGAGGAGGCAATAAACAGAGATTTACTTAACAGGCAACAGAAACATTCAATGTGGTATAAACAAGGATGAAACAATTTTTGCTCTGTTTTGGTTTCAAAGCTAAAATGAAGAGCACTACTAAGAAGTACAGAAATACCTTCTGTTTTCTACAAATGCTGATGAGCTACTCTTCTTGCTTAGCCAAATGATTCAAGCCAATCTAATTCCTTGTCAGCTTTAATTTGTTTTCCAGAAAGTGAGAGGGAAAACTTGATGCCTGAGTAAATATGTACGTTTTCCTCACAGATAATCCTTAATTTTGCCTGGTAGAGCACAGCTGAACTCACTCGTCTTTACAAGTCTGCTTATAACAGATCTGTTTTATTGCAGAAATGGAGTAAGGGAGGTTCTAGATCTGGAAAATAAAATAAAAGCTTTGTTTCTTTTAACATCGCATATTTCGTGTCTTACTCACTTTGTGGTACAGCATCCTCTTTGTGACATTATATGATGTGTCAAAGCATCCATCTGCTCTGAAGGAATGAGAACTCACAGATAGGTCACTGTTTTAAGAGAGATTAATTTCTACAGATGGGTTAGTAGGTACCACTCTGTTAGGGCTTCAGTCTTTGCAGAAGGGCTAAGCAGCTGGTCTTCAGGGTCCATATTTAAGGCAAGTGCCCAGCAAGTTTTGCCTTCAGGGAGTGATTTTAATGCCCAGACACAAGTCTATGATGTGTGGTGGAAACAAAAATTTCATTTCAGAATTGGTGTTCCAGATAATATTATTTTTGTTCTAATTACTATTTTATAAGACATTGAGATGGGTCAAATATTTTGATTGATCACACAGGATGCATGGGAAGTTCTACGGTTCTACAAACTTTTTTTGTTTCATTTTAGAATGGTAAAAATGAACAGGGTTATTTTTACAAAGAAAAAAGCACCCCTAACAACCTCTGTCTTGATAGACATAAGAGTCTGTAAAGCAGTGAGGGCCTTGTAGAAGAATGACGACCAGAATTTGTGACAGCAAAGAAGAGAACAGCTTTTGATGGTCCCATGGCTACCCATTTCAAGTACTTAAAGCCAGGACAGTAGGAATACTTTTTGTTAAGCTTCCTAACAGACTTCCTTTGTTTGTGCTATTACCTTATTCCAACTGCTTAACAAGTCAGTTAACAACAGACTCTGGAAAATTTTGAGAACAGAGCTACAGGGCCTTAGGTTAAAAGCTGAAACTCAGTCCTGCCATCTAGTCTGCTGGCATGGATTCCCACACTCACAGGGACTGTCATTGGCTCTGCGCAGGACACTGGTGTCTTCACTGGTAGACCACAGCACAACATTTGCATGTAACACACCTGTCATCTGAATCTACATTTAATTTTGAAAATACCACTCCTTTAATGATACTTATAAAGGTTGAGTTATCCCAGATTACCCCAGGTTTTCATGCTGCTTCTCTGCTTCCTGACTCCAGCAATTTCTTATCAGCAGGGAAGGCTCCACACATTAAAGTTTCTGGAAGCAAAATGTCACTTTAATTTACAGCACTTTTCCTCTATGAGAAGCACTTAAAGACAAAAAAAGGTGTTAAGAATATAGACGGCTAAAGAAGAAACACATAAGAAGAGATTTAAAATTTTCCACCTGTTGAGGATCTTTCAGTCTTTTCCTCACTTAATTACTGCTGATACTCCCTGGAAGGAGGGAATGAGTATGAATAAGTTAACACCATCTAGCCACTGGAGCCTTTCTTAAAATTAAAAAAAAACACCACTAAAGGGATCCTGGCATGCTTAGGGCAAATTCTTTTCTGGCAAGTCAAGGGTTCAGAGAGAAAGAGAGAGAGAGGGAGAGGGAGAGAAAGGAGAAACAACAAATGTATCAGGGATGAGAATCTGCAAATATGAGCACAATTGCCAGTATTTAATTTCTTAAAAATATAAAGAAACAACTATAAAGGCATCTGCTTTTTTTTTTTCCTCTCATCTGCTTAACTAACACTCTATGAGTATCTGAATTTTTAATTCCAGTGAGAGCAAAGAACTATTTAATATGTACAAGAAATTATAACTAGAATACATTTTGGGAAAGAAAATTGAAAGCTGATTATCACAGTGATAGCAATATCTATTGGTCTATGAAATAGCATGCTGTAGGAAGGCGTAAATTAAAAAAATTAAAAAAAAAAGCTGTAATGAAAATGCAAACAATGTACCACACGCTGATTGTTAGGAATTTCAGTGCAGGTTATACACTGTTTCTCTGCCTTTTCTGAGCTCATTTGGACAACCTAAGAGAATTTTTTTCTCTCCAGCTCTGGGTGCTGTTCACACATTCTCTTTTCAGGTCCAAAAACCCTGAGGTTTTTCTCCTGACAAAGTATTTCAGAAAAAGGGATTATGCTTTTTTTTAGATTAACTCACTAATAAGTAAGGATAGCAAAGCCCATTCATTCAAGAATAACTAAAGCAGGCTAAAATCTTTCAAGAAATGTTCCCCTGTATCAGTAGCCTCTCTCTTTTCAGCCCAGCAGTACCAGTACATGCTTTAGTGTTCTGGTGTGAGCTGATGACATTGGCCACACTTCAGTGCCAATATTTCCATCAAGTGAGTGTGAAGACAGTGCATGTAGACAAAGAAATGTAAAGTCAGCCCTGTTCTGCGTGTCTGTGGCATGAAGCAATCTGCCACATTGCTGCACATGGCTGAGCCGATGAATGAAGCCATGAATGGAAATGAACATGAAAACATCTCATGTGGTGTGGAAGGATCTGAGCGGATAATAAGGAGAATCTTGTACAGTTCTGTGCCCTCAATCCTCATGCCATCCTCCTGCTGTCTTGCTTAGCTCTGGTCCAATGAACAGGCCTAGCAAGAATAAAAACGAAGCACAGCTACCCTGGGAGCCAGGTGATTTGTTCAGGACAGATGTTCTACTTGAAGTTACAGTCTAATACCACAGGCTCATTTCAGAATGCCTGACAAGCAATATTGAGACAGTTACCAATAAAACACCAGCTACATTCAGATAAGAGATGAAAAAGTCAATACATGCCATTACCAAACCTGTAATTTCAATCCCCACCAACCTCTTCAGGTTCTCCGCGTTGCTACATAGTTCTTTAAAATAACACTTAGTGCTGCCTTGTGTATCCCAAATGACTTGTGTTTCCATTTTGAAAACTAGTTAGAAATGTTCTTGTGTTCACAAACTGCATCACTGGCTCAGAGAAATCCATTCTCAGTCCCGAAGCCAATTCTTTAAACCTAACAAAGAATGTGGGTATAGATAGAAACCCCCGTAGAAAACCCAGCAATGAGAGTTGGCTGACTTGTTTGCCCCAGCATCTGTGCCAAAGTGTTCTCTGTTAGGCTCACAGAGGTACTGTTCAGGGAGCTGAGCACTATAACCAGAATTAAAAAGGAAATCTGTGATTTTTTTCATGTAAAGTAATGGAACAGTTATCTCCCATTTCAGGACTTTTTCTCTTCTTTTCCAAAATAACAGAACCAGCTTTCTTCAATCTCTCTACATGCCCTCTTTGCACCCTTCAGAAATATGGGTCCGATTTCTGCAGCAATATAAGAACCATTTTTCACCATCTTCATCCTCCCTTTGCAGAATTGAGATGTGCCAGTACAGCATCTGTGAGCTCTCACTGGAACATCCTCATGAATTCATCCTTTCTCAGTCTTACTCAGAAATTAGGTCCTCCTTGTGCCAGTCCATACACCTGTCAATAATACAGCTATGCCACTGGATCTCTCAGTCTTGGCCTAGAAGCACCAAAAAAAAAAAAAAAAAAAGGAGTAAAGGAGAGGTAGTCTCATACTCTATCAGCCTGAGGGAGAATTAAAGCCAGACATCCATCAACAGTCATGGCCAGTCAAACAGGCTGGAGTCTTCTTGACTAGCCTGCCCTCAGGAAAGAAGAATTTTAAAAAGTAATCTTTCCATAGTCAAATGCTATCTAGAATGATATCAAAATTAACTCACTTTGGTTTAGCTATGAATGGTCCATAGCATGAGAGGAAGTGTGTGTGTGGGGAGTAGGGGGAGCAGAGAAGTATGTAGCACATTCAACACCAATTTTACGACTCAAATAAATGGGTAATTGACCATCCACTTTAATTTTACTAGAACAGCATCTGATTTTGAATGAATCTGACCCACTATAATCCTGATAAGGCACATTCAACTGACCTGCATTTCATTTTTAATAGTAACTTGCAATGAAGTTAACAAGCTGGTCATGTTAAATCAATGATAAGAAGGGAAATAAATGTTGGAGGATCACTTTACTCATTAGCAGGATGAATCTGCATTATGTTTTTTCTTCTGTTTTTCCTGAGTTATGCCCAAATCTTGTTTCCACCTTGTTTTACAGCCAAGCTGCTGGGACCACCAAGGGGTCCCCCTGGGCATGAGGAGTCCTGCACCACTAGTCTTCACAGAACCAAACCTTGCAGCCAGGCCAGGGTCCGGCTTTGATTCTCAGCCTCTTTTTTTTTTTTTTTTTTTTTTTTTTTTTTTTTTTTTTTGGTGCTTGTTTTGTTTTGTTTTTCTTTTCATTCTGGAGGAGGAAGTTGACCTTGGAGGTTTGAAATCTCATCAGATTTCTTTTGGAGACATAGACTTCAGACACCTTCGTGGATGCCTTTAATGAATTTGAGCTGAAATGTTGACTTTAACTCTTTTAGAAATTTCTCATGGACTGAGAAGACATTGCAGACATTTACAGCTACCCTTCAGAGTGGACTGGACAAAACTCCAAAAACCATAGGAGAAGTAGTATCACCCTTCCTTGTCTGTAGACATTCTCACTCCATCATCTCTTCACGACAACCCTTTCTTAATATCGCACCATCAGCTTGAACTTCATATCAATGAACTGAATTCTTTAAACCTTTTTCCACTCTATTGTCCTTGGCTTTGGCACACTCTTCTTTTCTGCTGAAGCTCATGCCATGGTGGAGGTAGTTTTGCAGAACAGTGGCCCACAGGTCATGTAAATACAACTGGCAAAAAAGAGCAAAAAAGAGCTCTGTCTGCTCTATCCACATAGAGGTTGATGCACTAGCAGCAATTTCTCTGAACACAGTCTAAGACTAATTATTCTTTGAGAGCACTGTCAGTGTCTTTATAACACATTTAGAAAGTGAATCATTATTTTGAAGTGGTAAATGGACTAACCAACCTGCCTAGGAAACTAATAGCACCGTTGAGTACTGCCTGATAACTGATGAAGAGAAGAAATACTTCATGTTGCCTCTGAATCTGTCCCTAAAACTCTTCTCCATTATGATATTTTAGAAAAATCTTACCCTATGGCTGCTTCTTCCCATCCCTTCCTCCAGAGCGATCCCCTCCCATCTCACAGAGGGATGGCAATCTTCTTGAGGCAGAGTAAGGCCTTTTGTTTGTGCTAACAAGCAGGTCTCCACACAATAGAGGGCCATGAGGGGATGGATGTGGAAATGGGAACTCCAGCCAGAAAGGGAGTTCATTGCATTACTCCCCCTCTCTTTTTTTCTCTTACTCCCTGTCTGCTCCTGTATTCATTTTAGGATTAATTGACTATAATGGTGGTAAATTATTTGAACAAAAGAGTTACTCTAATTAAATTATGAAAGGATTATGTACTTATGTTTTCAAGCTCTTTGTGGAGAAAAAGGAACTGAGTTTTAAACATAAAAATGATTTGTATTTAGAGCATACTAAACCCCACAATATTATCCAACTTCTTATCTGGCAAAATAACAGGCAGTTAATACTGCTAAGACCCACAAAGACACGAAGGCAACTTCTGTCCGACACCCTGAAATGAACACAGGTATATGAATTTCAGGGATGAAACAGAAACGAGTCAGGTAGTGGCTGCATGATCCTGACTGGTTTCACACGCATGTACCCTTGGAGCTCACACAGTCCACTGAAATAAATGTGGTCTGTTTGTGTTTAGGGCAGCTTTGCTGCAAATGGCAGTTGTCATCAACCTCTTGCCCATAAATATGGTGAGAACCACCAGCTGGGCTCCCTTTTGCCTTGTTTCTGCACAGCTGAACTAACCCAGGTTTCTCAGCCTGTCCTCAGACCTCCTGTGCTCCAGCTCCCAAACCGTTTGGTGTCTTTTGTGGTATTTCAGACTGGCTAGCCACAAATATGAGGCACTGGTGGCCAACAGTTGCTTTTGAAATGTCAGGTTGCCTAGTAAGAGAAAGACTATCATTCTGTTTCAGACAATTTCTGAAACATGCTGTGATGACACTTGGCCGATCTGCTTTTGTACCACCCTTATCCAGCCCCACACTAACCTCCACATCCACATTGTCTACCAAGCAAATGTGCATCCATGGGGCAACAAACCCATGCAATGTAAAAAGAGGGTGCAAAAAGAGTCATATCTACTTCGAAATCCATTAACTATGTTTTCTGAAAATATGTGTGACTTAAAACATCTGTTTCTTGTACTTCTAAAATACATTTTGAATTCTAGTGAAATATGCAGAAAGGGGAAAGCTCTCTTTGATTTAGGAAATCAATACTGTGAAGGATCAGGTGGCAGTTACAGTACTAAAAAATCTAATTAAACCCTTCTCCTGAACTGAACTGTGGTTATCTGAATGTGTCATGAGGAATTGAGCTTGGATTGTCTCTGCAGGGAAGCCAGTGGAAAGGGATTCATCTCACCAATTTCTAGACAGTAAATGTTTACGATTAATCAATGTTCAGACATTCTCTGCGGTAAGTGAAGTATTTTTTTGGAAGCTCAGTTTGACTGACTTCTTTTAGACAGTCACACTATGAAGGAGGGAACTGATCCTAGAAAGGGCATGTTTTTGTGAATTACGGAGGCAGCTGGGGCACTGGATGTTCCCCACGTTTCTGCCAGTGCCTTTCCCACATTCTGTGCAAGAAGCAGCCATCAGCAAAGTACCGGGGATTTCTCCAAGTACCTGAGTAGGTTTTCCTGGCAGCACAGTGAGCACACATCGCAGAAAGAAAAGATACAACTGATGGTACATCAAGGTCACAAAACAGTATGATTGCATCCCAGGCTATCTGGAGCTTAATAAGGAGAGCTGCTTCAGATGTAGATAGTGTTATTATAACTATTTTAGTCCACTGTACCCCTTCCTCCTCATAAGTGATTAGCTATTAACAATTTGAAGAGGGAAGCTTATTAAGAGGTGATGCAAGCTTGACATAGATTGAAGCACAAACTCCCCCACAAAAAGCAGCAGCATGGAGGCAGGTGGTGACATTGGCGAACACTCTCTGCAGAAAGCAGATAATGTCTCAGCTACCCAACTCAGGGTGAGTACTTTCTGCGTAATAGTGGCTCTTTCCAGAGCTCTGGAAACAGCCTAGACAGAGCTGCAGAAGATAAAAAATCACGCTCACCCCAAAGAGAAAAGCTGACATTTTTGGTACAGATCACTGTTTCCGTTCCCAGACTCACAGAGGCAGTACTGTCCCTGGCAGCAGCTCCTGTGGCTGGAGCCTGTGCTCCTGAGTACGGCAGGAAGAACAAGCATCAGCTGCTTCTTTTGCATGTTTTGTCCCTTCATTGTCCCTTCCTCCCCACCTCAGTCACCTCATCCCACTTGCTACCTTCATTGTCTGTTTTTTTAAAGTGTTGTCTTATTGGTCACCTCTCACCCCCATGAAATAGCAAATGCCTTTTCCTGGTGAGAAGCAAAGTCGCTAAATAATTGTTAGCATGCAAACTGTGCTTTAGTTAAAGTGTCACCAAAAATCCAAACCTTCAGCCCTACGGATCTTACAGCGCTTTTTTTGCTCTCCTAATGGGTCTATCAGGGGTCCTGCAGGTTCAAATTAAAGCTGTGTTAGTGTAATGGAGAAAATAAACCACCCAGTGTTTTGACTGAATCTTTAACATCCCTGAATTATCAAAATACAAGTTTCTGCTTTCCCATTTGCTTTCACATCAGACTCCTGCATCTGCTCAGGACCAGAAGTCAATGCCTACGGCGCTGTTTCAGTAACAGTTGTCAATGGGGAACACAGCCTCTATGCCTCCGTGACCATGGCCTCCTACTGTTTGTCGTTTTTGCTCGGGAGCTGGATTGTTTGATTAGACTTGTTCCCGTAATTTCACCCTGTCTTGTGCAAAGATGCTTTCCCCACCATGAAGCTGTAAAGGCGGCAATGGGAAAGTTCAAAGAAAAGGGGCATGTTTGACTGAAAAGACTCACAAAAATTATTTAGTTGATTGGTTATTCTGGGATCTCCTTGCTCCTTCTGCAAGCCGCCTCTGCTCCTTCCAGTTGACTGTCTCTTGGCACACCACAGCAGACGTAGCAGCTTTGGCCCACGTCTGTACTATGGAGCTGGAGGAGGATGGGATTTCTGCGATGACTCATTATGGGCAAAGCTGTGAATCATGCAGAAGATTCCTTTTAGTCTTCAGTTGCAAACAATTTGAATTTAACTGCCACATCTACACTCCCTCAAGCTCACCATGAGGCCAGCTTACCAGGAGACACCTTATATGATGCTCCCTCCACAAATAATGCTGCCATGCATGCTGCCAAGCCTACTGCAGTACTACAAAGCACAAGTAATGGAAAACCAGCTTTGCATATTTCCCTCGGACAGAGGGGAGAGACTCTGAAGATGCTGCAGTCTTATAAATCTGATTCCTAGAGTTTTCCACGCTGACTTTGAGCATCATAACTGGAACTGCATTTTGTGCACATTTGTCCATCTTTGGTAAAGTAAAGGCAGAGAGAAAAAAATGAGGTTGATTGAAAGGGTGGCAGGGTTACGGCTACAAAATATTTTCAGGAGAGCATAGCAACACAACACAGAGCTCAACATTGGGCAATACCTTGCTGAGAATGGGTTCTGCTTGTGCAGAAGAATGTGCTGTCTTACCCTCAAACCCTCGAAACTGTGACTGTCACCTCATCCTCTCAGGGCCCTACTATTTCTGCCATTTGGAAAGGGATGACAAAATGCTTTATTTTAAAGCCTGATTAACGTTCCTTGACAGATCACATGTTTCATTAAATTAAATAATGTTCCAATTAATTGATCTGTTTGCAGACATTCTTAATTTAGTAAATGCTGAGGAGAATGCTAAAATTACCATTATATTTCTGACAGAAGCACCACTAAAGTCTGGTAATTGATAGCTTTGCTGTTTTCTCTGATGGCCTGAAAAGCTTTTAAAGCTAAATTCTGTAATCCTGTTCATCTTTGGAAATTAGTTTTGTGAAATCACACATTTAGTTCTTGCTGAGAAATCTCATTTTAGTAATTTTTAACATAATTTATAATGCATAAACTAAATTAGCTTTTGTAGCTAAGCCAGCACATTTTTCTTTAATTTTTATCTCTTCCTAATATATTTTTGACCTTGAAAACAGCAGTATCTGTAGGATACTGCAGCCTAGGAACAAAGGAATCATTTCCATTCCATCACTATGGTTACACTTTCTTCTGTCTCCAGCACTGAGCTCGTTGGAAGTGTTGAATCTCAAGTCCTCAGGAGGGCAAGGAAACTTCATTTAATATCATTTAGTTCCGATTACACAAACACACACACACATAGCAGAGCCCTGGATGTAGCAAATCACTGCATTGTGTATACGTTGCATGTGAGATAGGACCAACAAGAAATATCAGAGTATCATGAACTTCCGTTCCTCCCAGGCTGTTTTTCAGCCTCAAATGCTTATGTTTGCTTGTCTCGAGCAGTTCAGTCAGAATGCCATGCAAACACCGATGGGCTTAGCAAAATGTTAGCTCCATGGACATCTTTATACCTCATGGTGACCACAGAGACAGACAGAATTGAAAATCAAGGCTTTGCTCTGGCCATGAGAAATTTGATTTGGTATAATTTAGAAATGACCTAAAATGGCTTTATTCTGACAAATAAACAAAGCAAACATTGGATGCAGGAATGTGAAACATTCTTGAGAAAAGGAAGAAACTTTACACTGGTGATGCTGCATTCTTTTAAGTAATTTTATCACCTAGTTGGCAATGGAGCGGGTCAAAATTCTCCTCCTAGCTCTTATATTTTCCTAGGCAGAACCATTACTTTGCCATTTGACACTTTTTGGAATGAAAAGTTTGCCTTATATTGGCTAAAAGGTATCCAGCACTTATGTAGAATTTATGCAAAGTCCCACAACAGGCATACCTCCTCACTGAGAAACAATCTTCCAAAAACCCAGTTGTTGATGTCACAGAATACAAAACTTTACCTCTGATGTGAGTGTAAGGGCTCAACTCATTAGAGGCTTCATTCAGAGGTAGGAAGTGTTGCTAGGAAATAGTGAAACTGAAAAAGAAAAAAAAAATAAATCGACTTTCAGATTTCAATTCAGCAAAGTTCCTGAAAAAATTTAGTGCATTTTGAACACAGCATCTTCATTCATAATCATCACCTCTACACCATGGTGTTTGAGGTTCATCTCTCTTTTTCTTTGATAATTTATTTTTCCTTGCATTTGTCATGGAGTAAAATTTTTCATACCACATTAAGATTTAAACAAATATTTCCCTGAATAACATTCTTGTTTGGCAGAGTTAAAAAAGACAAAAATAGAGACAACTTGGAGGGAAAAAAAAGTCTGCCCCAAAATCTTCATTTGACAAAAATTCATTTTTACTGAAAAAAAAAATAATCCGCAACATTTCATTTTAAAACAATTTTTCTGTGAAAACCTCTTTGACAAGAAGTTATCATTAAAATACTTTGGAGAAAACCAGCTCCCCTGAAGCACCCATGTTACAAAAATTTTATGTCACATTTTTTTTCTAATTATTCAGTCCCTGCTAAATACACATTCCCTTTCTGGCCCACCAATTTCCACTGTGTTCTGTTCCACATTGCCACCCTCCTCTTGTTTTGCCAGCTATACAGAAACTGCTCAGTTCTTGCACTGTAGAAGGTTGGTCTCTTTTCCTTCATCTCCCAGTGATCAGTCCTAAAGGCCGTCTACTGATTTTTCCAATTTCATTAAACCCTACCATTCTGAAGCACCACTACTTCTGCTCCATAACAGAACCCGGCTAGTAAGTAGTTTACACCCAAAGCCCACTTGGTAAGTCATGCCATGGGACCAATGACCAGTCGAGGTAATTAGCCTTCCACCATCTCCAGGTGTGCCACACACTACCTGCACCTTCACAGACTTCACATATGCATTTGATTAAAAAAATACAGAATGATATTGTCAATAGTACCTGTGAAGTATAAGAAAACATATCAGTTGAACAAGTTATTTGTTATGTATTACCAGCTCCTGTCTACCAAGACCATTTTGATCTCACTGACCTTGTTGACAATAAAAGCACATTCCTGCCAAAACATCACACACAGCAGTTAGTGCTGTGCACAGCAGGTAGGCTTGGCAGCTGCAGCTTTGTAAGACTCACATGCCACTTAGGCATGAGACATAGGATGAAACCCCACCACCGCACATCTCCTCAGCCAAGACACTACCTTCCACTTACAATGAGTGCTCTCCAAATAAGATTTCTCACTTCATCCACCAGAGTTCTACAGAAATTAGTTGTACTGATGAGAACCATCAAGCAGAGGAGTACTTGTGAAATATCACACCAAGGAAAGGAGCACTCTTTCCATCAGCTACATCCAGGGCAGGTAAACAGTACGTTCTCTATGGCTCAAGCCTGCAAGAGTGCAAACAGACCTGAAGAGCTGGAGAGGTTCCGTGTCAGGAAGAAGGGAGAAATAACAAAATAAAGCCCCAGGATGAGCCATGTTTGATCAGCCCAAAACCTGATGAGTATAAGATACGTTCTGATTTCTCCCATGGCAGAGATGCAGAAGCTGAATGTCTGATTACATGTATTTTCCTCCTAATTTCTCTCCTTCTCTAGACTATTCAGAGTACACCTTTGGGCTTTTACTGTCTTCTACTTCTCTGAAACAAAGTCACTTCATATTTAAGTACTTAATGGGAGCATTTCTAGTGTAGCTGTCCATAGACATCACACAAGTAAAGTGTCGTAATGTTGTAAGTTGCAGCAAATTTTCTACTGTCCTGCTCATCCTTCATCCCTCCCAAACTCAGTTGCATTGCATATTTCACTCACCCATGATTTATCTTTATTTATCCCCTCAAGTAATTGAGCTGGCAATCCTATCTTTATGTCTATAAATTGATATTTCTCTTGTGAGTATCTGGTACAGAAAGGCTTCAAACTCTTCATAGGAAGTTCCTGCTGTAATTAGCAATTCATTTGCTGAACAGTGTAGCACAGATTTTGCAACTTTCACTTGTGCAACCAGGATCTACATAAAACTTTTCCAGGATGTTAGAAGTAATGACCAATTCTACACCAAGCAAAATGAGCAGGAGTATGTGAAAAGGAAAAGATACATTGCACAGATGTAAATGGAAAGGGAGGATAGAGGAGAATCCCTCAGCCCTAGATATGAAGTACCAGAAAGACTCTATATGCTGAAATATGACCAGGTGGGATTTCTTTGGGATTGCCTTAAGAATGATTATCAATGCACCATGGGAGACCATAAACTTGAAAAATGTGACTTGGTCTTCCTCTACAGTGTTGGCTCCTCACTGGGCAATTCAGAAAAGAAGATCACTGCATGCAAGGAAACCTCCATAATGCCACCTTTGTATGTTTCAGAGCCCTAAAAGCAGCTTCTTACTGCCCCTCCTTAGTTTCTGTCTGGCAGATTTCCAACCAACACGTCTAATACTGTCAAATTGTGTTTCATTTTTCTTTTCCTTTCAAGTGGTTTAAATTCTCAACTATCTTAATTTAATTTGAAACTATCTTCAGACAGTCTACGTGGGCTGTGAGTGAGAATAGTCTAGGGAAAAATGGTAATAGCAATTAACATTAAGGGAGGTTCTTACAAAAGTGTCATTCTTTTTAAGAAGAGTTGTAATAGTATTTTCTGTCAATATAATTCTTCTTTTCAAAGGTAACACAAATAAGAATATGTGTTAAGAGCATTCATATTGACAAATTAGCAGATATTAGACCTGCATAAACTATTTTTCTTGTGTTCCTTATCTGTCTAGACACTTAAACTCTGATTCCCCCTTCATCTCTGTAAGTTTCCTCACAAGAATATCAATCTGTGGGTTGTATCTTTCTAAAAGATCTGTGTGGGATAGACCTAAAGATTACTGTTTGTAATAAGAACTTCCAGTCTTGAATATATACATATATATATATATATGTATGTATATACACACGACCTTTAATCATATGAGTACATAAAATTCTCTTGATGAATTGGTGTATAGGTCACAGATACACAGACATGAGCCCAGAAATTCTCATTTTAAGATTGTTTTCTGTGCTTAGATCATGGACTGAAGTCTTCCATGCTGAGGAAAAGCTTAAATGTTTCAGCCACTTCTGAGAAAGTTGCGAAGGAAACAATAACTGCTTCACTACTTATTATATATATAAAAAAAAAAAAAACAACCCAAAAACAACACACAAGAAAAAAAAACCCAAAAAAAACAAAACAAAAAACCTCTCTATGATTCATCTTTGAGCTGAGAACATCATCCTGTCATGTTTTGGAGAAGGACACATAATTTTTTAAGGGAGTTAACATTATGACATGAATCTGCTTTTTAATGCCACCTTACCTTTAAAAGTTTCCACTTGCTCACAGAGACATGCCCAGAAGTGAGCATAGCTGCCTAATTCATTAATGCTCCAATTTTTTCACTTTCCTGATGACCACAACTCCATGCTTTCAGAGCCACATCGGATCCATGTTCAAACCTAATATGACAGCAGAGAACTTATTTCTTTGAATAGACACCCTGCCACTGCCCTTGCCACCTCAAACCATATAAGCTGGTGGCTTAATTTTGATTTAGAGGATAATACCTGGACTTGTACAGAAGTAGCAAAAAGAACAAATCGGGATAAATGTCTGGGGAGAAGAGGTGAAGAGAGTGAAAGGCCAAGAGTGGCAACAGTTAGGAAGAAGCTGGACTGGGAAAATAAGGCTACTTTTTGGTCTGACTGGGGATAGAAGAGCCAATTCCCAGGCCCAACCTATGGATTGAAAAAACTTTCTGAGACCTTTGCAAAACTGTGTGATTAAAGGTAGTCAAGGTGTCTGTGTGCAAAGCATACAGAGAAACAAACTAAAATTGTTTGGCTGTCATTATATCTGTCATTATGTGTCAATAGCCCTTATGTTTTGACCACTTTATTGTGAATATACACTTGCACATGCAGCTGAAAATAAACCCAAAGGTGAAATTCTGGTGCACTTGAAAGCTCTTGTAGGTTTACCTTGAATTTCAGCTGGCTGAGGACATCACAGCATTCTGATGAGCCCCAAGAAACATCTTTTAAGGCATAAGAAAAAGAGATGAACAAACAGTGCCTTGACACCAAAAAATTCAGTTACAGTTGGTACCTTTCTAGCAAACAAGAAGGTCCTTATTAGGCATGTTAAAATCAATCAGAAAAAAACCCCACCAAAATAAAACCAAAAAAGCCAACAATCAAAACCAAAACCCCCTGAATCCCAATTGAAATAACCTTCCAATGCAACTCACAATATTTTTGGTGTATACATGCTGCATGACTTAAAATATGAAGCAAGAGTCTTGCAACAAACAACTGGCAACACTCTAAATGCAAATGTAGAGATAAAGAAAAAGTAATACCAACCTACTGGAACTATTAAGCGATCCTTCAAGCTCTCGAGCAGATTACAAAGAAAAAGCAAATAGAGCCTGGCTACTTTCTTGTAGAGGTCACCAGCTCAATACCAAAAATAATTGGTTAATATACTGGTGATGGCTTGCTTTTGGTTTGCAGAAGCTGAAATACTAGGTTTTCTGTATTGCTTCATTTCATGTTATAAAAACAGCAAGAATTTCAACCATCTAAGTATGTCTACTTCCAACCAAATCAGGAAACCGTGAAGACTAGGAAACCTAGTTTGAACAGAAATACACTGGAAAAATAAAATCTTTTTTTTTCCCCTGTGATTCCAGGCCATTCTGAATTCAGTTCAGTCTTTAGGCAGATGAATGAGGCTGCCTCAGCCATCTTCAGTGGTATTTAGTTCTCTGACACACAGTCTGGGCCTCTATAAAGGGCAGTCTGAAAACCGAAGGAAAAAATGGAGCTTGCTTTGCAGTAATCATTTTATCTGGAATTGAAATAAGCTCTGGAGAGACCAAATTTTAATTTAATCTGCTTCCTAGTAGTCTTTGCAATTTTATATGGGACCTGGACACCTTCTTACAATAGGGGCAATTATTTTAGGCCTTGATTCAGCTGTTTCTCAGGACGCACTGGTTGCTCAGGTTATCTTCTGCATCCATGGGCACAGGGCACGCCACTTCTCCCATTTTTGATTTCTGCTCAGAAGACATGTGGAATGGGAAGAAGAGTTCCAATTTTGCATCCTCCCCTCATTTTTGTGTGATGTCCAGCAACTGCAGGTCAGCTTTGCCCTTGGTCAGGGCAACACAGGATTAAATAGAATCAGAACAAAGAATCAGTTAAGAGCCACTTTGGCGGGCTTCATGCATATATCATGAGGGAAATAGTAAGGTAGCCAGAAACTGTGAAAGACCAAGTACACTCAAATCTTGCTGGAATCAATGTGATTTGATTCAAGTTTAGCAGGAAATGGCTCCTAAAGCACATAGTTAATGCAGCACTTTTAGGATGCCATTAGTGTTCTGATATATTATTAATTAGACTAAAAAGAGAGAAAAAGACACAGAAGATACCAATTACTATAGCACAAGCTGTAAATATCCTGCTTTTTCAATTTTTCAAGTCTTCTAGATTTGAATATATTAATGTTTTATTTAATATATATTAATTTCCTATCAAACTTCAAAGTGAACTGTCTTATCAAGCACATTTCATGTGTATTGCATAGGTGATGCTAAATGTCTTGGGGGCATAAATAGAACTCACTTAATTTGCATTTCCATATCTGTTGGTAATGTATGTTAATCCATTTTAATAATGTATGCTAACTGTATTTAAAAATGATCTACAATATATATGTGTAGGTCTAGCAAAAAAGTATTTTTAACTACGACTCTGCTCTAAAAACTCATGATTTCTTTGAGAAGTACTATCATAACATTGAAGGTGGTACTGGACTGTAAATTATATTGGGCCAAGCACATTTCTGTTGAGGTCAACTGGAGGTTTGCTACAGACATCTCTGGGAGGGGAATGGAGATTCCATATATTAGTTAAGAGTCCTACAAGGGCAGCTCTAATATTCTTAATGCACCTCAGATACCATTAACTTCTACAGAGCTTTTGGCAAAAGATGTTTGGGATCAAGATGAGCAAGATATAATTCTCTGTTCTCTGCAATAAAAGGTCAAGACTAAATCCAGTACCTAGTAGAGAAAGGCAAGTGAAAGAAGAAGGGACTCACCAATGAGTATTTCTACAGGAATATCTTCCCATTGTCTCTTTTTGAGAATGCAGGGAATTATTTACTTTTCAGGTAAAGTGATCATAACTGCCCCTAACTTACCTTCTTTTCCCAGTGGTTTAGCTGTCCTGTTGAGAAGGAATATGCTGAGGTGAAGCACAAGACAAAATAAAAGAACACTACTTGAGCCAAATACACCCCATTCTGCAGCTTCCTGCATTTCCAAGATACCTATGCTCACTTGGACAGCATTGTACCCCTACTTTTAACAATGTGTGTAGGCTAGTATGATGTGATGGAATCAAACAGACTGCTGAAAAGAAGATAAAGCTTAAAAGACTGAGGCTTCTGTTGTACAGAAGCTTTACAGAAAAGCTGCATTAAATGTGTATGTATTTATAACCATACCAGTATCTATATAAACATATGGATTGTGCCTATTCCACATAAACCAGACTAACATAATTCTTAAAAGGTCAATTTTGTATTACAATTCTAAGATTTAAAATCTGACCACTGTAATCCATACCAGTGTGATTCATTGTAAATGCCAAATATTAGCTGAAGCACAGTTAGCCCCTACTCTGCATGCACTTTACCGACAGTTTACATAGTACCACGAACAACGCTGTTCATTAGGCCTTGACCTATATAGTCTCCGAGATTGAACAGTTCTAGGAGTTCTGAGAAGCATAATGGCAAGCTCTTGCAATGCAATCTCTGCAATTAAATTCCTCTCCACTCAGCAGTTGTGATCAATATCTTGATCGTGTACCCAATCAGTCCACCCAAATAGTTGGATGTTTAAATGCTGTTTTCATGCTTCTGCAGGTAGAATAAGGAACACCGTCATGAAGAAATGAGTTTGTAAACTCCTTGAATTCAAGAAACTCTAATTTGAATCCAAACTTTGCAAACTTAGCACTTCACAGAGTCAAGTAAAACATCCAGAGATAAATTTTAATTGTATATTGCAGTCATTCAAGCATGATAAAGTCTGACAAGCGGGTGAAATCAGGAAAATACGCGCGAGATTGTAGATACTACTTCTGGTAGAGAAAAAAAAAAAAAAAAAGGCAAACCAGGGGGATTGGAAACAAACTTTGGAGGTTATTATTCTAACAAAGCATCATCCCAGGAACGACCCATCCCCACTGGACACAGCTCAGGTGTTGGCTTTGAAGATCTGATGGGCAGGTAGGGAGGGTGACTACTGCTGCTGTTCTGCAAGCAGAAGGTACTGCTGAGGAGCAGGTGACCTGCCAAAGGGAGTCAGCAATCTGGATGCACAACAGGACTGGTGCAGAGGTTACACATTTTAGCCGGAAGGTGGCACAGCAAGTGGGCACAGAGCAGGAGGCTGACATGCTAATTTACTAATTAAGCAAATTAGGAAAGGAGCCATGGTCAGTGATGGAGTTGAGGAAAATCCCAATAAAGATCCTTGGCTAGATCTTCCATAGATACCTCAACCGGGAGAGCCTGGACTAGACTATTTGTCTGGAGATGCTACACAGAAAATGATAAGGTGTTTTCTCATGTATAAAATTCAGGAGGCAAACACTGCAAATAAAAGGTACCACAATGTGGAAAGAGAGCTCAGAGGACCAAAGAAAAGAATTGAAACATGCATCTCATGAATCAGTGTCTGTATATAGGGTAGGGCTGCCTTACTGCTGTAGCATTCACAATGTTTTTGCGTGGTTTCAGGGCATCTGCTCAGCAGAATTTAAATGCAACTCTAAAACTATACAAGTTTTCTTGGAAAGCCTACAGATACAATATCTTTTTAAGAGGTGAGGCAGGGTGGAAAATTAGGTTTTCAAACAGATTTTTATTTTGTATACTATCTTGGTTTTGCTACCAGTAGGGGAAATTATCAAAAGCTGCCTGAAGCAAACTCCCATCAAATTCTGATGGGAATTGAAAGTTCAGATCATGGCCTAACCTTGAAAACATCAGCCAGAGAGTCTCAACTTCACACATCCTGCCACGTTATATCACTTTGGATAAAACACAAAACTTCTTTAATTAATTAATTAATTAATTAATTTTACTTCTCTTTCCTCTTCTCTGGAAAAGGTTAAAAAAGTAAAAAAATAAAACCAAAAAAACCCACAAAAAAACCAAACAGCAACTTCCCCCTTTCAGATTGGGTATATCAATTCATATTTTAAAACATAAAACCCTTCCATTCCATTCATGAAATTTTTCATTTTGGTTGGAAAAAAATCACAGTTTGTCAAAAGTAAAATCTTCTGTCAGCTCTTGTCAACAACTAGTTTAGTCGTCATCTCAGTGCTATTTTCCACCTTTCTAAGGCATAAATACAAAAGTAAAGGTAGAGCACAGAGAATTACAAAAGAGCATAGAGAATGTCCAAGAAGTTTTGATCACATGAAAAATAGTCAAGGTCTTATGCAGTTTTAGGAAATCTCCACAAATAATTTGCTAATTTTTACATTGACCGTCTTAGCTGAATTTTTTGATGTTTTCTTTTTTCAAAAATAAGCATTTCTATTTGAGCTACCAGAAACTTAAAAAAACCCAAATCATATTTTTTTTTTTTAAATTTGAATGTTTACTATGAAAACATGACAGGCACTGTTATGTATTATCAAGGAACATAGTACAAGTTTCGTACTCAAAATGAACCAAATTTAGCAAGTCATCCCAGCAACTGAGTTATATTGCTTAATGTGATTTCTATTTTCTTACCATTATGCATTTCTTTTGTTGGCTGTACAAGTTAGTAAGTGGCTCCAAATTGGCTCACATAGTAAAGTGAACTTGTTAATATAGTGTTGCAAGCCATATATACAAGCTAAAATATTGTATTAGATGATGATAATGATAAAAGACATTCTAGAGAGAAAATTGTCAAAACATGCACTAGTAAGTGGCTGACGTCATCACTCTAGTCCTCAAGAAAAGGCAATTAACTACCACAAATTCAAAAAGATAAACAATTACGAGTCATACACTGACACACGACAGATTGGTTACTGTATTAGGTATGAAGTATGAGCTACCACATCCTCAAAAGGACTATAGAGGGCTAATGTCCAGCAGATGTGATAAATAGTTTTTCCAAAGTCTTTCAAAAATTAGATATTTAAAAGAATGGGCCAAATACAAGCAAAGTGAAATCAATGCTTAATTCATTAAGTTTTTTTCTTACTATTGCATCTGAGAGGGACCCTGAGATTAGCTGAAATATATGTTTATTCAGATAAAATAAACACTGACTTCAGTTCAAATTAGCTGCTTGCTTTTTCTCTCTGTAATGAAGACATCTTTTTTACATTGGAGAAATATTCCTTTAGAACTTAGAGCAAAATATGTTGACATGTTTGTAAAAAATGGGAAGGGGAAGAGGAATAAGCCTGTGCTGAGACACCAGTATCCCTTTAAGCCCACTTGCTTGATGGTCAGACACTCAGCCTAGACATAGGCTGTTAAAGTACAACTCCTTTACCAGAGGAGCAGAGCTGTTCAGCTTGCAGAACTATGCCTTAACCACCCTGCTAGAAGACAGCAGAAGGGAAACCTCTCATCCTCTTTCATCAAAACAGTTGCATTTATTTTTAAGTACATAACTATATATTTAGCGGGACACAGATTACAACCCCAATACCTAATCCCCGGCCCTTTCCCCAGTTGAAATGATATTGCAGGATGTCTTATGAGTGAGAGGTTCCAATAGCAAAGATTTTGGAGGCCTCAGATAAAAATCACCTGCAGCCTGAAGCTAGGACATTGTTCTGAGACAGGAAGAAACCATGTCTCCATGTCTCTCACAGAGTGTCTCACAGAGAGACACAGATTTAAATTCTCCTCTCAAAGGAAAAGGATTGTAGCTCAGACTGTCTCAGACGTTTAGCACTGAAGTCAATGCTCTCCCAAACCCTAGAGAAGCCTTTTAGTTAAAGTGGCAAATGGACCCATAATACTTCAAATTATTTGACCAGTTCAACACAGATGAAGAATGCTTATAAGACAATGAAAATTTCTTCTTTTTTGTCAGATAAAAAATTGCCAAGAAATGCTGAGATTAATTTAAATTCATTCCCATTCCTTTTCATCCACATTCCCTTCTGAAAATACCACCAACAGCTGCTCAGGCTAACCAAGAAAATAAGTAAATCTATAAACTAAATAGTGGAAAACTTATCAAGTTTACTATGTACTCAGCAGTCAAAAACAATTCTGGTGAAGTTCAATGGAGGAAAAATTTAAGGTAAAAAGACAAAACATATTCAAATGAAAATATTTTTGATTAAATTCTCCAGAAACATTATGCTGCTTGTACGGATTTCTGCTAAGCAACATGACTATCTGATGCTCAATAAAACAGACTCATGAGCAGAAACAGAAGAGAAACAAAAAACAACAGCCAACTGTATATCACTGCAGAGAACAAATTTATTTTCAACAAACTTTATGAGCACAGTATCTTGAGACTCTGTGCTACAGATTCAGCTCTTATTACCTGCCTTGCACATATAGAACGTGTTGTATGCATACAAGTAATAACTTTGTGTTTTACCAAATACTTCACTGTACTTTAAAGAAGCATTTCTGGAAAATTTCAATACAAGGGAGAAAGATGATCAAGAGAACAAAGTCAAATGGAGCAACAGGGAGATGGTGTGAAGTGTAAGACCAAGAACATGACTGCAGAGTTTGCTGGCTAGAGAGATTCTAGTCAGCTGGTGGAAGAAAACCTTGATCAACAAGAAAGAAAATTGGTCTCAATGTATTGTAAGATTACCAAAGAACTACAATTAGTGATTGCTTGCTAATGGAATTACAAACTATACTGTGAGCAGAGATAGGAAACAATGGATATCCTACAGAGGGATACAAAATAATAATGAAAGCTAACCAACAAAAAAAAATCTCTAGGGTCAAAAAGCAGATAAAGGAAAGCTTAGCTTACCAGCAGCGACATGTTGTCCTATCAGCTGTAGGCAACAAAAAAGTTACATATCGGGAATGAAAATAGAAATGGCACATCAGTCACGAAAACATGTCCATGATTTTAAAACCCCTTCCTTGCTACCACTATACATGATTGTTCTGCCTAACACAATTTAGAAATCACCAGCTTTCACCTTTCTACAGATTAATAATCATTCCGAATCTACTGTGAAATATGGGCTCAACTTCTGACACCAACAGCATTCATTGTATACATGGAGGAGGAAACTAGACCCAGCTTTTTGGGATCAAAACTAAGCTCTGCAGATTGTTCTTCAAGTGTTTTATTAGAAATACTGCACAACATTTTACATCCTTCTTTCTGCCTGGTCATCTTCTCTGACTCATAACAATCAAATTACTAATTTCTCATACTACAGATGAGACAATGAAGGGACAAATAGGAGCTTTGGAAGGGTTGGTTGTCACACTGTCATTCATTACATATTCTAAAGAACTGCTGTTCCCAGGTCTCAAATATACAGGCTGTGAAGTGTGGAAGTCTAATATACATCTGAGAAAACTGAAAATACAGAGCTAGAGCAAAAGTATAAGAAATCACTATACAATGGAGATCCAGACACTTCATTTGGTAACAGAACTGAAGGCCACATTTATCCTTCTCAGAACAGAAAAGGTGCTTGAAGAGCCATTTGACAAGTATGTGGAGATGCAAAATAACTGAATAGGCCTGAAATGCAGAGAAAGTTCCTTATTACATGCTAGCAGGAGCCAAGAAGGAGAAAAATCATTTCCCTGGCAAACTAAAATATGTTTTTAAAGATAAAATTCCCACTCCAACAGCTAACCGCAAAGCTACTTTCTACGAATAAATTACGACTGTCTGATTGAATTATTGATGAGTGATAAACCTCTCTTTGAAGTCACTAGAAGTGGGACCTTACACCCTGTGCCATCAAAGAGTATACTTCAGCAAAATGATGCATAACCTCATGTTTATTTGATTTAAAGTAATAGGGAGCATGTAGTTTGGATGACATGGATTTCAACAGGAGTGTCCACCTCTCAATATAGCTGCTGCCTCTGTATTATTTACTGAACGCTGTGGACACTAACTTTTAACTATAAGTTAGTCCTCCGTGTGCACTGTGGTCTTTTACAATGCATAAAATTTCACTTTCAACAAGCCATATGGCTCTTTTGCAGAAAAGGATGCAACACAACAAAAAAAGAGTAATGAAAAACTCAACTATAATTTAGTATTTTTCCAACTAACATTAAAAGAAATCAGGTTAGTGTAATTCATAGTGATTTTCATGTTTGCTACTGGTGTATGCTAATTTACCAGTACCAGGAATCCAAAAGTATGCCAAATGAGTAATCTTTGTGTTTCTTGCAAGATAACTGCTTTGTAGGTGCCTGTATCAGCATTTCTCTTTACCAGAACAGATTTCTATTGCCATCTTCATATCACTGTGAACACAAACAAATTAATGGGAGATTTACAGTGTCCTTGATGAGCAAATTGCAGGTACGGAGCAGTGTGTGGAAACAGTATAATTTCTTCTGTTTGTTTTTGTTTCTTCTACCACTGTGAGGTCTGAACCAGACCTACAGAAATAACTTCATTCTACTCAACAGTGCTGCATTATTTTGCCTGGGTGAGAGCAGTGAGAATGCCCATTTTCTCTATGGGGCATTAATTCTCTCTGTCCTGATTTTACAGCTTTCAGCCTTTGACTCCAAACCTCTCTGGGGCTGTGTGTGCATTGCCATCATGTGAACAGGAAACACAAACACACCACTGCAATAATAATGAAATTATGAGCCAGCAAAATGAAGTTCTTTTTCATTTTGGTTACACTGCCTGAAATGAATTTTAAAAGTTGCCTAGTACATATTTTATAGTAAAAAACATAAGGTAAAAAAAGAGAACATTGCTCAGAAATAGCAATTCTCAATACAGTTTTGGTACAATTATATTAAAATATGTGATATTTTTCCTTCTACCTGAAATAGAGAAATAACTTCCATACCAAAATATAATCCACAACAGCCTTTTTTCTAAATGGCCCCTCCTCTGGATAAAAATTATTTGCTGGTATGCATACACCCACACAAACAGTCTTACTAGTTTCTTTTATGATTTCTTTCTTAGTCATAGTGATGAAAAGCAAGCAAAAAGAATGGGTTTTTTTGTGCTTTGTGACAGTCCTAAAACCAGAAGTAGGAAGATTACATTTCAGGTTAAAAATAAGTATTACAAATCAGCTTTGTTAGCCCTACTTTTGGTAGCTTTATAAACAAAACCCAGAAAACAAATCCACTAAAAGACACTATACTGTTTTATATTTATGTGTTACTGTAGTTCCAATTGTCTGTGTTAACCTTTTAGAATCTGAATATACTCTTTTCCCCTAAGCACACTGTCCCTTCAGATGGTGGGCTTTGGGTATTTTTTTTTAAGCTTGTGTTCTAAAAGGAGCTGTAATTGACACAGCTGGCTTTGCTGAAGAGGAAAAGCTATTTATCATAGCTCTGTGGTGCTTGGGACTGCCAAGTGTGAGGGACGCAGCCCCAGGACAAGGTGTGAGCTGGAGGCTGGATGTGCCTGGAGCTGCAGCAGTGTCTGACAGCCAGCAGGCCATCAGCTGCTCCCCGGGCACAAAGCAATCCCCAGGGCACCATCTCTTTCCTGTGAGAGAGAGCCATGTTTGTGATTTATCCTGTCACTTCACCATTACTCACCTCTTCCACTTCACCCTTGCTGATTTAGCCTCAAGACTCGGTGTCACTGATAAACTGCTCTCTTCCAAAGTAATAAATGGACACATCAACTACATCTTTTTTTCTTGGTCTGCTGAAGAATGTCACTGCAAAACTTCACACAACTCATGTCATGGTTGGCCGTATCATAGGAGTGAACGTGAATGACCAGGCCGAACCAGTGAGGTTAGGAAACTGCAAGTTCCACAGGGCCAGGCAGAGGATGCTCCAGAGAGACAAGCAACTGACAAAAAGCAAAAGGCCCCATAGTCAAGTTTCAGGTGTGGTTTCTCCCATGCTCAAACCAGCACTACAATGCTGACATACAGATAGCCAACCTGAGCCTCCCTGCAGAAGTGTTATAGGGTTAGAGAAGCGACTGGCGTGTGAGAAGGTCTGGTCACAAAGCACATGAAGAATCACAGAGCAATTTGCTCTGGAAAGCACAGGGTGCAGGGTGACAGGAGCAAGGGACCTCAGGAAGGGTATCATGGGTAGAAGGCTCTCACCCCAAGGTATGCACACCGATGCACACAGAAGGGAGACGACCTTGAAGGATTGGAGCTGAACATGGTGCCACAAAGCTAGGGCTTTGCTGCAGTGACTGAGACATCAACACCTCCAGGGAGGAGATCAAGGGGATGGGAACAGGCTCATCACAGAGGTGTCTACAGGAGGGTTAGAGGCAGCTGTATCAACGGAAACTAGAGAGATTCATTATGGAATTCAGGGAAAGCCTTTTCCCTGCAGTGGGCCCAGGCTCAGGCAGCTGGTGCCATCTCCCTCCTTGGAGGGTTTCCAGTCCCCACAGGATAAAGCCCTGACCCTATGGCTGAGCCTGCTCTAGGCAGAAGATTGCTTTGGAGCCCCTGCTTAGGTCCCCACTGGATTGAATTGTCCTCAGACCCTATGGTCCTAAACCTTATAATGTCTTTACAAAATAGAGACTTCTCCCTATTCCCCTAGTTAGAAAACCAGAAAGACATAACTTTCCTTGGGTATCATAGGAAAAACAGGTTTTCAAAAAATCCAAAATGCAAAACCGAAGACCTGGGTTGTAGTAAAAACTATTGGTCATACCATTAAGCATCATAGATCTTTTTGATGGGTTCAGATTTATCCCAGGTCTGCTGAAGTGGTTAAACTCAGATTGCCAAAATGCCAAAACCTGAAATCACGAAACACCCAGAAAACCCAGACATACTTCCAGCTGTGAAACAGCTTCACAACCACAACACCGGAATTTTTGATTGTGTTCCTTAATAGGAACTAAGATAACAACATTTTCCAACATTATGTCTTTTTTTAATTCCATTTATCCTAAACTATAACAAGTTATGACAAAAATAATTTTTCTTAGCAGTAGAGGAAACAAAACCAACAACCCCAAATTTAGAAATTTTATTTCTTTTAAATTTGCAACATCACTGCTGGGAAAAGTCAGCACTATCAAGCCTCACCTTCTCCAAAGGAACAATTTTCAATTAGTTCAATCAGTTTGGCTAGCACTGAACCCAGGATGTTTCATTTATGAAATAAGTAATTTTAATAAAAGTTAAAAGTGCTGCAGGTTAAGTATAATGACATGTTGGTAAATATTCGTAGAACATTTTGCCTATGTTCAAGTGCACATCCACTTTCAGGAACTCATATTGGGAAAGTATAACTAATGAGTCTTTTTAGCTTTGCAGATATCACAGTATGGAAACACATCATCAAAACATGAAATCAAGGAAAAAAGTCAATCACAGGATTAGCATCGTATCATTTTAACACAAATTTATAAAAGACTTGATATAGCCAGATGGATTGTTCCCACAAGAGCATAAACTGCTTTTTTTGGGGTTTCTCAGCTGAGGGTGGTTGGTTTACATCATTGTTGTGGCTACATGGGACATAGGACAGAGTGACAGCACTCAGCATAACACACGTGTAATTTGCATAACCCAATGTACAATCTGCATCTGAATTCAAATGATGGGATTGCCTAAAACATCACCAGCTCAAGAGTACTATATAAACTCGAGTTATGTTAAGAGTCTTTCAAGCTTAACAGCACAGAGCAAATGATCCCAGTGATAAAGGTTTAAATCCGTGCCAATTCTTCAATTTAAGATATCAGAATACTGCTTTTGTGGACAGGTAATTTTCTCCACAGTGAGAAAATTTCATGCTTGGATGACCTACCTATATATTAGAAGAAACGAATTTTTTCCCCCTCAGTTTGCAAGAGCTTCCTGGAAGCTTTCCAACCCATCCCCTCACGCCCACCCAGGGTTACAGCTGAAAAATTGCTGTTAAGATGAGGTTTGCTTACAAGTTCTTCAAGAGTTTTGGGAAACTGCTGGTTCTTCCTGCTTTATAGGCAGCCAGTAAAACATTTTTTTTCCCAAGGGATGAGGAAAGCAGACAGAGGAAAGCAAATAGCATGTTAAAATAGAAGACTTGAATTTTTCAGTCAGGATTAAGGGTGGCTCTTCAATTATCAGAGCGATGGCTGTAATCAACTGATAAACACCTGATGCCTTCTGGGAACTCTGATCAGGGAGCTGAAACAAATTTTTTGCAATGTTGTTTCTGTCACCTATCATAACAAATGAAAGGGTAATCAGCAAAATGGCAGGTTAAGGAGACAAGGACTGACCAGGTCCATGTAAAGAGAAAAATTATTGTTCACATGCAGCAGATGCTGCAATGACAGGGAGATGGCTTGTGAATTTTGGCAACAACCAATATTTGATCCCTGTAGGCTACGTAATATGAGTAAAATCATTCCCAGAAAGAATGGGCCTATTGTTGACTCAGACAGTAGCTCAGTGGCACCTCTTTCATTAATAGCTATAATAAATAGTTTTGAGACAGTCACCTTAGGTGGCAAGGAAAATTGTTGAAGCACAGAATAAGGGACGCAGCAATGAGAGCTCTCACCAAACCAACCTCCCCACCATAGGCAGAGGATGGTAATCCCAAGCCTTTCTACCCCAAGTTGTTGCAAAATAATACTTTTTAAAAGGGGGATAGAGAAGGAATGCTGAGCAGACCCAAAAAGAGATTATGTTCCCCAGACTGACGGGCTGAAGAGCCCAGTATCGTTGCCCTCACCTGCCAAAAGCATGCATGTCAGAAATTTTTTAGAATAGGGAACATGTTCATTTTAAAGGAAAAGGCATGGCATTGGTCTACAGAAGGGGAACTAGTGGTATCTTAGTTCTAACATCAGTAAATGTGGATGAATATTTGGCTGCACAGTATGATTTAAATTTAGGAAAGAGCCTTCTTCCTGTACTAATGCTTAAATCTGGGAAAAAGGAAGCAGAAACAGTGAAGGCAATATTCACCCTGTTTTTTCTGCCACTTCATTTACCCCCACCCTGCCATTCATTTTATTTTCTTCTTAAGCAAAAAGATAAAACAACATTTACACAAAGTAAAATGAACAAAGTAAAAATTAATAAAGACAACCAGGAGCTGGTACATATAAATGAGGTGTAAAAAGAAATTAACCTCAGCACCAGAACTGATCACTGAGTGAAGAGTACAGGCTGATATTTCTTTCAGTAATCTCACATTTCAGCTACCACCACAGATGCTGGAAGAAGGCACTGTTTTTTCATGCTCCTTGCACTGTGGGAGAAATCATTCTGTATCCAGGAAGACTTCTCTCAATAACTTTAGAGCCCAGGTAATTTTATTATCTCACAAAATTCATCATTCTACCAGAGCAGTCAGAGATAAATTTTGTGGAGGGCAGTTTATAGGAGCAGGTCAATGACCAAATTGGAGGTGCTCTCAAATATCATGTTCAGCTTTCAGTTGAATCTCTGCGTCAAATCCGTAATGGGGCTACCAAAAAGAATAGTACTAAATAATGCTGCCTTTATGAAAAGATATTACCTGGGAGATAAATCTTCATTTTACTGTATTGCTGTTATGTATGTACATGGAAAGGTGCACCACATGATAGAAAAATGAAATGAAGGATAATTTCTAAAAAAATCAACATGTGGCACTGACGTCTGTAGGGTCAGTTAATAAGATAAAGACACAAAGCTTGCACACTAGGTCAGTGGTTTGATACCAGGCCTCACGTCAGTGCTGTTTGTTGGCTGGTCTTGAGTCACTGTGACCCAAGTCAGTGGCTACAGCCTGAACTCTAATGGGCAGCTTAAATAAAAAAGGAAAACTTCATCATGAGTGTCCTTCCTTTTGCCTTGAGCAGAAGTTAAGTTGGCAAGGAAGCTGAAACAGATCCCAGAAATATCTCTGCACTGGATGTGCCCATCTTTTCAGTGCTGTGTGCCTCCGGTTTTGTAGAACAGTTTGATCAGGCTGATCTTGGGGACATGGGCTGAGAAAGGTCTCACCCTACCTCTGTAGACAGCATGCCATGGTTTGGGGTCCTACCGCCTTGATTTCTGTAGCAAAGGCTTAATCTGAAGTATGTGTTCTAGAGGAGTCTATAGTCTCCCTGTACAACTCTCCAATCTTGAAGCATTGCAAGGAGGAATTTACAAATTATCCCTGTGATTAACTAGCATCATTGCCCATACCATGTCCTGTTTTAATCAGAATTTGTCTAGCTTCAACTTCCGCCAATTACTGTTATAGTTGATGTTACTACACCGAGAAGCCCTTCTTACTAAATTTCTGTTCCTCATGTAAACACTAAATTAAAAGACTGACCAAGACACTCGAGAATCTTCCCTTTCATAATCTAAAATGGAATTACTTTATTGTTTCCCTATAAAGGAAGCTACCTATTTCCTAACCAGTCACATGTCACTGCTGAGGCTTTAGAAGTCCCATTTACTGACCTCTGCCTTGAACTGTGGGCACCAGAACTTCACGTGATGATGCGGTGGCTGCCACATCAAAGCCAAATCCTCAGGAACTGCAGTCTCTTCTACTGAACATCCTCCTGTGCATTCACAAGTGCTTAGTAGCATGAAGCCAGAACCAACCCCCGCACTCTAAACCACAGTCAAACTGAAGACAGTCAACAATTCCTCAGTACTCACATCTTCAGACTTAAATAAATAGGTGGGGTTCTTTTAATTAATCAGTACCCTTTCGCTTTCCCTGTGGCATAACTTAATTTCTCCATAAGCAAATTATCTCCTTAAAAATATGTGTACATATACGCACACGTGTATGTACATACCTACCAAAAATACCACTGACATTTCCGAGAGGCAAGCAGGCACTCCTACAATTCAGGGCAGACAAACATTTCACTGTGAGCTCATCCAGCTTCTAGCAGAGGGCAGCACTCACGTAACATCTTGAGAATGTTTTTTTCATCAGTTAGAGAGGAAGGAACCCATAAATAACATAAAACAAGCAAGACCTCATCACCTTATCTACACTTTTCTACAGCTGACACTGGAGCTGCCAGAAGTGCCATAAGTGGGTGGGTTCTTCACTGTATTCAAGGGCTCTTGAGTCCTAACACACTTGTGGCAGTTGAGCTTTTTCTCAATATGCATTGCAACTGCATTCACAAAAGCAAAACAACCATCAAAAGTCACAGAGAAGTCTCTCTTTTTATGAAGTGTTATTCCCTGACCTAAATCAGTCTTTGCCTTTGAATCAGTTTATGTTACTCCCTATTTAGCAGATTGATTGCTGCAATGGCAACCACACATCCTGCTGTACAGACATAAGTATTAGTCCTTGATAGACTCCCTGCTTATGTTCTCTCACCAAATGCACTCTGTGCAAGTTCAGAATTAGAAAATATCTGGGGAATTAATTTGCTTTGACATTGCTGTTATCTAGGTTGTATTGTTTTGCAAAGATAAAATAAGGCTGAAGGTGTAAAGTAAAGTTTACATTCATGCAGCTAACAGCAAGATCTAGGAGCAGCAGAGGGAACCAGCCTCCCCACATTAATTTTTCTTATCTAGGGGTAGCAAAACATCAGCCCAATGTCAAATTTGGAGACCAGTTCATAGAGTTAAGGAAAGACATTCCCATGGTTTTAAGAAGTTCCTAGGCAATCTGTCTCTCAGACGGAAGAGAACAAAATGGGATAGAAAGAAACAGACTTCTATCTGTGTGGGTCTGCTACTGGTTCAGGCTACTTAGGAAACCAGTGAGATAGCTCAGAAGGGGTGGTACCAGACTTGGAAACATTAAATGCTGTTAATGTCGGAATTGGCCATCCATGAAAACAAATCCTTCAGATATTCCCTTGCCAGGACCTTTGCTTTTATCCCACCAATTTCAATAGCACTCTGCATAACCAATACAAGTGGATGCTCATGGGAGACAAAGAGCCCTTCCATATTGGTTTTATACTTTCCTCACTATTTCATGGTCTGGAGTGGCAGTCAGACTTTCATCAGCAGAAAAACCAAAAAACTCTGTACAATTTAAATGGGAACAAAACTAAAAGGGATAACTGGAAATTATCTTTGGGGCAGTACAGATTTTAAATGGAGAACAACCCACTTTGTGGGTTTTTTAAGCCTCCTTCCTCCACAGCTTTTAAGTGAGAGATATTTTCTATTAAGTACCTGTCCTGGGTCTGGCAGTGATGGGGTTAATTCTCCCCAGGACCTAGGAGGGACACAAGTATTCCATCCCATGTGAGCCATGCCCAAGGGGTAGCCGGAGCTAGCTGGGAAGGGGAGGGGACAGGAAGTTGGGGGGAGGAGGCGGTGACCCCCGGAGGAGGAGAGCGGTCGGGGGCGTCCCGGGAGCGGTCGGCGCGCGGTGGTATCGAGCGGCGGTATCGTGATCGCGGTTGTATATACCTCTGTTATTGTTGTTGTTATTGCTCTTTGTTCTGTTCTGTTAAAATTGCCTTTGTCTCAACCCACGAGTTTTGCCTTTTTATTCCCATCTTCCCCTCCCGGCCACGTGGCCGTGGGGGCTCTGTGTGTGCGAGCGGCTGCACGTGGTCCTTTGTTGCCGTCTGAGGCCAAACCACGACAGTACCAAAGCTTGTATATAAAGCCACTGAAATAATCATTTTGTATTTATATTTATAGGGATTTTTTACAAAGGTAGAAAGACATCCTATTCGCACCTGTTCTGAAGAGTTACTGTTCTCTTGACCATAAAAGTAACAAAAGCACAATACTAAAATATGTGAGTTTTTTCATGAGATTTAAGAAATGACCCACAAAAAATTATCCCTAAACCACTTGAAACTCCTGTAATAAAATATAAATAACATCTGCAAGGAAAACATCTCAACCTAACTTGTAACAAAATATTGTGTAGAACTTTCTTAAGGAAAAATAGGAGGACGTACTGACACTTGTACAGAGACTTAGGTGTGGCAGAAAACAAGAGACACTGAGAAAGCCAAAGCTGACAGAGTCAAAAGCCATGGGGCTGAGAGGCTCTAGTGAGTATCTAGGTGCATTTGACCAATAGATATCCAAAAAAGCTACAATTCACATTCTTCCTTTCTCCCTGGTCGTTCAATAACTTAGAGCTCGAAAGGCAAAGCAACACATGGAGAAGGAGGCAAAGGAAGGGAAACAGATTACTGTGTTCCTGATCTTCACCTTTTTCAATAAAAATCAGCGCTCTCTAGACCAACTGCTAAATGGATCTCCTTGTAGACATCAGTAGAAGAACAGCACAGTGAAGGAGCTTATTGCAGGAATTTACCCTTTTCCAAAGTGCAGGGAAAATAGTTACATGTTAATCTGCAAAGACCATTCCATGGATTTCTTCAAATCCAAAATAAATGGGTAACAGACTAAGTGCTGGTGAAGATATGAACTTGATGGGCTGGAGTGGGCAAAGGCTAGACTTTGTCAATCCTTTGTCGTCCTCATATGAAAATATGACAGCTGCAACCTGAAGCAGCAACTGCTAAAAAGTGGGGGCATATACAGCATCTGCCACTATTTCCTTTAATTTTATTTTGTTGCCTCATTTGTGGCAAGCCCTGCACTCAGCAATAAACATCCCATCTATAACAGAGGCTTCCAAAATCACCATACTGCTGCAACGGTCAGGCCAGTTACTCTTGTAGCACATATGACCATATGATTTTCCATTCACCCCGAAATACCTGGAATGGCAGATTGTTCTGCAGAAGAAGACTTTACTTAGTCATTGATGAAGTCATTACAGAATGCAGGACAGAGATCTCTGAGCAAGACACTGATTTGCAGGCTGGTAAGGTAGGGGTCATCCTGCAGAGGCAGATTTTTCAGATGGGGAAGAACTTGGTAAGTCAAAGAAAGAGCAGGCAAAGGAGTGGAAAAAGACGTGAAAGGCACAAGATCTGGGAGCAACCACCTGAACGTGACTCAATGAGAGAAAAGGAGAAATAAGCCTCACATAAGTGGAGTCAAAAAAAGTATTGCAATGGGTAAAGATGACTGCAGACACTTCAGTCTAAAGGGGTATCAGAGATGGTGGGAGCAGAGGAGGTAGGACAGGAAGCTGTTTCAATAACTGAGATGAAATGGAATGAAAATTTTTGCACTGTGATCAGAAAATGGAAGGCAAACCTCCATAAAGTTACTGTGGGGAGAGAAAAATCCAACGCATGGGCTCATCAACACTGGCCCTTCATGACAGGGATAGAGTAAAAGATAAACTATACTGAAAGTGCATATGGCCATGCAACGGCAGATCTTTCAGCAATGGGCTATGGTATTATCTGGACAGTACAGCTCTTTCTATGACAAAATTGCTAAGCTGGTCATGGGGCTCCCTTATGATTTCATCACAGCTTCTTGAGACTCATTTAAGGCATTTACCCAGTTTTTGATGAAACTCCGAGAACGACCCAGCTGTGAATTGAAATGTGTGATTTTAACTGTGTGTTAACAGATTTGGGCAGATGGTCTTCTCAGCCATGTGAAAATATAAAGCAGCTATGGGAAAGTATCTGTTTTTAGAAAGTGATGTGGCAAATTTGACAATCACACAATAGCTAGAACTTACACAGGCAGGGATTGCCTCATTCAAGAAAGAGCCTTTTTTTTTGTCATTACCATGATACTCCTGTATAAAATACTGTGTCTTTTTTTTTATTATTACCCTGTAATCTCGTACAAATATATTTTATAGGCACAAATATATTTTATTTTCAGGGGTATCCATATATGCCTCACATATTAACCTATCATAGTTATAGGAACTTACATTCATACGCCCCATGTGAGAAACAGGCATTAAGTGTTCAGGTTTATAATTATAAATAATTCAAAATATCAAACTACAAAACATTATTAATTGCTGCTAAATAGTGTTCCCAGCAACAAAAACAAGAACAAAAAAAGGCAGAACATAGACAAGTTCATCTGGGTGTTGTACACAGCAGAAGGAAGATAATTTGTCACCAAATTACTTCCAGAAAACTCCTAGGTATGTTATTTAGGATGCCTGCAGGCAAAATGTGTTCAGGACGTAGTAAAAGATATATCTATGTGCTTCAATGCTTTGTGAAATCTAGTGATTCTGCCATTAAACCAGGACTGCAAGAGCTGAGTTTTCTGTCTGTATCTTGCATTTCTATCCAGTGCAGCCCCTTGACCTTGAAGAAGTTGTGGCAGCCCCTCTCAGGCATGCTAACCCATTGACGGGTGAACAAATCACCCCTGAGAGCTGTGTGAGCATCTCTGTGTGAGTGTGTGTCTATTTGATACCATGTTGCTCATTCTTACCTTCTCTTCACTTGAGAAGCACTGACTTTCAGTGTTCCTGTACTGGAGCATTTCTTGACATAACTACAAAAATCTCTCTGTGTGTTGTCCCTACACATCTGCCTATCAGAGAGGAATTCAAATGTAATAACTCTTTGTAGGAACAGTCTTATTGCTGTGCTGATGTGCCTCTACCTGCAATTATACCCATAATGAATCTTATACGTATCATTTCTTTGCATAGTCGAGCCCAGAATAAGTAACGGCAGATTAGTAAGTGGCAAAGAAAACATTGGCTACCACAGTCTAAGGGATTTATATACCTGAAGTAGACAAAAATGCATACTGCCCTGTGCTAATTCACCACTGCTTTGCTCCTTCACAACTCCTGCACAATTGTTTCTCTCTGTAGGATGTGCAAGGTTAGACTAGAAGTACTTCCTGCCTGCTACACGTGAAAGCCTTGATCGATCAGCCTTCCACATATAATGCAGCCTCCATTACGTTGGAAGCATTAACTTCAGCTTTTAAACACTGTTATCTGTTGGGGCATCTGCTTCTACAGCCACATCACAGCTTACACAAGTTCACAGAAAAATATCCATGCAGAATTCAAATTCATTTTGTGTAGCTATTCTATCACATCAGACATAGCATTTAATCTCCAATACAGGTAGAAGTTCTATACTCTACAGGTGCAACATTAATTTTTCTATTGCACAAAGCTTAAAAGATTGAGCAGCAAATCTCTAGTGCCAGTTCTGTGCACAGTGTAGGATATTCTTCTGTGCTTCATCCCTCAGTTGCAGATTTTATGGGAAAACCTTCAGAGGCAGGTGGCAGCAGAAGGTCACTGAAGAAAAATGTCATAAAAAAAACCCATCACCAAGAAAGATATAGAGATTGCATGCATGCGGTTTTTCGTGATTGGTTTTTTTTTTGTTTGTTTGTTTGGGTTTTTTTGGATGTATGCTTATATATATTTACATTGCTTCGGGAAGAAGTTTACATAGGTATCACATAAACATTTGACAGGATAAAAGCAGTGACATACATTCTTCTAGGCCCAGATTCATAAAGACAAGGGAATCAGTTTGCAGACTCAGTGAGAAAACTCACTAGCCAGGTTAGATTACAGGAAAATCAGCCACAGATCCACCTTGTAACTTTTTGCTTCTCTTACAAAAAAGTAGGCGATGTCCTAAATGGCTTTCAGAGTTGTCATTTTAAACTCAGCAAAAGAAGATACCATTATCTTTAGCTGACACCTTGCCCATCTTTCAGCAACCTGCTTGAAGATGTCCTCCAGCTCTCTTCTAAAACAGGCATCCACTCTCCAGAAAATGGATACAGAGTGCATGCTTCCTACCCACTTGATATACAATCCTTTTTCTTCAGAACAGAATTGCAATTCCATACGATGTGATAGCTGATCTGTACACAGTTTTACAGCCAGTGAAGTTTTGGCACAGAGCACTGAGACTTCAATAAGCTAATGGTGCAATATTATGTTGTGGAAGTTTGTGACTTTACAAGATTTTTTTGTTTTCAAATCCACAGGAAAAATAAAACCAGACCTTGATACCACTAAAGCAGGATCACAGAATCACAGAATCTTCTAGGTTGGAAGGGACCTTAAAGATCATCTTGTCCAACCGTCAACCTAACTGACAAAAGGATGTCATCTATTTTGTTGGTTCCGAATATTTAAAAAAAAAAGAGACAGGAAAAAATTTGGGTATTGCCTAAAAGATGACTGTGCAGTTTTGAAATGGAATCTACAGGAAAATTTTGTTTTAGAAACCTCCTGACTATTGATGTACTTCAAAGGTACTGAATAAGGAAAAAAAAAAATCTGCTGATTTACTATTTTCCCTTCATTAACTAGTAACCAGAGTACGGTATGCAAAGTTCTTCAAATGAGAAATGTTCACTCAAAACCTGTACATGTTCTTTAATTTATCTGGTGCAATAAAGCATTAAAAAGCAAATAGTTGACTTTGCCTTATGTGTTTGTTTACAATGACATGGAAATGACAGTGAACAAGCCTCCTAAACTTTCAAGGCTTCATCTACATTTGGAAGTTATGCCAGGATGCACGTAATTACTTAATTTAGGGTTCTAAATGTGTTTTCTACCAATAAGCAAAATGCCCTAAAGATGACATAATTATACTGAAATAGAGGGTGATGTTACCAATTATTCTGTGCACTAGTAGATCTACTTCAGTACAAGTATTTCCATATTGGTAGAACAGGATCTACCTGGGAACAGAGAAAAGAGCGTTGCGCATTTCTTGTAGTTAACGTCGCTAGAAAGCCAGGATACTTCACATAGCAGCTGCCTTTAGAGTGTTAAGCTCATACAGAGGACAGAACAATTTATCTGTGTGTATCATTTTCTCAATAAATGTACTACTTGGAAATTAAGAATATAAATATGACCCAAAGCTAAAATATTTTAGAAAGACCCTGAACTTCACTTGGGATTTGCCTCCTTCTACAGAAAATTCTGCTTCAACCAGAGATGGATTCTAGAGATTCTCCATCCTGTATTTGTTTCATGATACATTGCATTCTTGGTGGCCAGAGATGAAATTATCTTTCAGTAATGATGCCATAAATCTAAAGCAGCTTCACCGAGCACTGTGAAGTCAATCTGATATATACAAAGTGCTCAAACAGATTTTAGCTCCCAGCACATGTATAAAAATGAGAAAAGTTTTTGAAGTTCCTACTAATAAGTGAACTTGAAGACTTGGTCCTATTATCAAAGACAATGTTTGGAAACAAATGGTTCTGAGACACTTTCATTTGGCAAGCAGAAAGGAAAGCATTACCATTTACAAAGGGCAGCTGGCAATTACCCGAGATGTAGATTTCTGCTGACTTCCTTCATGCACCAATTATGTTCTACAAATGGACAGAGACTAGCTTACAAGACATGCTCTGCATTGTCAGGGTTTCACTCCCTTCCATTCGAGAGTCTTCACTCCACTGAAACACCACTCTCCTGTATGATGTACCTGTGAGCCCCTCTTTCAAAGATGCTGTACCACAGTGTCCTGGGGAAAGAGGGGAAGATGTGATGTGGGACCAGGAAGGTAGGGCAGCTTCAGGATCAAATAGTGGCAAATGGGTTGAAAAGATTAAGCTAGAATCTGTAAATTCCTTACCTAAATTCTTTAAGTTCAGTTGGGTCAATTTAACCCATAATCCTAAGAAAGCTCAATGGGACTAATTTTCCAGCCTAGGATCATCTGAAGCTGGTTAAAATCCACGTTGTCAATTCCAGCAGACAATTGACTAACTGTTATGAATTGAAATTGCAAAATAATCTTCCAGGTCAAACCACAGAAGAAGGTTTGAGCCTTTCTTGTTTCCACAGAAATAACCTTAGTTTGGTTTACCTGGAGATCTTGCAACATGAAAATATAAGGCAACACAAAGCCACTTCTTCTGGCCCATTCCCATTCTCACCTTTACTACACAGAAGAATCTATCCTTGTGTTCAAAATACAGATTATCAAGTATTAAAATTTACACTGTAACTGTTAGGTTTCCATATATGGCATGCTAATTTGTTTTGTAAGATCCTCACCTATGCCTCTTTTGTGATAGTGTCATTATTTTTGCAGAGATTTACTTGAGGAATACTGCTTCCATTTCAGAATAGCTTTCACACTTTTCATCCATCCATATCCTATTAATATGGTAATTACATATTTTATTCTAATATCAAATATTCTTTTTTTTTTCTTTCAAAGATACTGTAGACTTATAACCAGATCATTGAGAAGAAATAAGATTAAAAGAGAAAGTATGTACTGTGCTTATGAGACCTCATGGAAAATAACAGTAGCTGCAACCATCCCAATCCATTATTCCTAAAAGAGGATCATCAAGTCCTTGCATAGCTGGTTAAATAAATAAATATTTTCTTTTTAGTTCTATTGGACAAAACATGTTTGTTCCAAGAAAGTAATGGGAGAGCTCCTTGAGGACTTGCACCTTTCACTATACACATATGAAACTTCATTCTCCGACAGCAAAGAATACATAACATTAAAAATGATCCAGAGACATTAATCACAGAATTACTATGATAAGGCAAAGGCAGGGCATTAATTCATACTGTCATCAACATTATCTTGGTATCATGAAGATCATTGGACCGAGAAAGGTGGAGGCAGCACCAAGATGGCCAATGGCTCTGCCCAATGACACATCCCGTTCTGTCCCAGGCAGAGTTTACAGAAACACCATGTACAGTGACTATACTGCTTTTCCCAAAAACAGTCTCCTTTAAATTATATAGCCAGAAGAGGTCTGGAATTTCTCATGGGTTCACATACAAGCTTTAATTCCAAAACACATTCAATCATTTGCCTGTCTCCCAGATGGAAGAAACAGATAACATCTTCCTAGGTCTGCTTTCAGTACCTGCCTACTCCATCCTCTCTTGGGCTGAGGTATCCTCTGTTTCAGTTTGTTGACTTACAAGAACTATAGGGGATTGCGCTTCAGGAAATCTGAGATAAGGTATGTAGAATGCATTTGAAAAGGAAGACTGTAACTAGACATAATAGACAAAAATTAATATCAAGTTAATTGGTCAATTTTAAATTGCAAAATAAACGTGCAGCATTTAAGAAGTCAGTAGTGTTTTTTTCAGTAAAAATATACCAGGTTTTAGGACAAAGGTTTTGGTTACTTTAAATACATTTTTAGCAATGAAAGAAAGCTGCCAGTTTATTCACCTCCAATGCAATTAGTCATTGCATCAATGTATGTTTTGGAGTAGAAGCTTTTATTTACATAAGTATATGAAAAATGCATATTAAATATAGATAAATAATGATATAAATACAGTCTAAAGACATAGGTTTTCAACTTAAGGGATAATAAAATGGGTTTTTTTTATATGTGAGAACCTAACAAAAATGGTAATACTTTTGTCTGCCATTAGGTAAAAAATTACTTATTCAAAGTTACAGATGTAATTACTCAGCTTCTTGTAATAAACTTAACACCTTTGTGTTGTGAGTTGACTTACTTCCAATACCTTATACCAAGTACCTGACAACTTTCTGTTACGAGAAGTTGACTTCTTAATGCTGAGTAGAAAAAAGAATTTTAAGACAAGTTATTATTTCTCCTTTCTTTTGGAGTTAAAAATAGGATTGTTTTGTGTGTATGTAATTGGTGGAAGGCAGTAGCAGTCACCTAGGCAGCCAAAGAAAAATCAAAACAAAGAGAGTTTGCTAGCATACCAGTTCTCCTTGTTACACAGTTTTAGGTACAGAATCACAGCTAACTAAAATCAGCAGACTGCAAGCAGTGCGGGGATACAGCACAGGATTTTAAAGCTGCACTTCAGCCAACAATGCAGTCCTGACTCTGTAAGTGCCAAAGTTTCATGCTTAATCATAAACATCATTCTGGTTTCAAATTCAACTACTAGTTATTAGGGCACAGCAAGGGTTTGTATGGCTAAGACACGACCAATTAACGGCCGACTTAAAAGTTAGACAATACAAGAAGAAAGACACGATGTTACATCCAAGTATGGATCTTGCTAGGTCAACAACTATACTAACTTGCATTTTTTACCACTCTAATATACCACAAAACTACCTCTGAAAAGTGGTGCATGATTAGCATAGCCAGACTTGGACTTCCTAAGAGATCAAAAGGTGTACCCAGGGGTATAAATTTTGATGTGCTCCAGCACACAAGCTATAATGTTTGCAAGAAGCAAAAGTTTCTACCTGTCTAAATCTCAGCTCAGCAGGGTATTGTAAGACATATATTTGCAGAGGTGAAAGTACTAATAGTCACAATTTACAGGTTGCTTGCTGGATTATAACACATAGTTAATTGTGTTCATATTCAAAACTAGTCAGCTCAGAGATGACGTTGCTTCATCTCAGAGAGGACTAGACCAGTGTAGGTGGGTTCTCCACCACCTTACTTAACTGGAGCCACCAATGTCCAACACCACCTCTTCTCACACCAAGGCAATAGTTTGGTACATCCAGAGCAAAGAATATTGGTATGTATTCGCTTCTCTGTTCCCAAGAAAAGGAAACCCCTTCGTTCAGACACAGTTTGTTAGACATTCTTACTGAAAGCACTCAATTCACTTCTGCATAGTGATGAGAGAGACTTAAAAACACCATAAACAGGCATCACTGCAAGACTGCTCAACCGGCATCTGCAAACACAGATATGCCTTAGCCAAGCCTGGGTAAAAAAGAAACATTTAATTTTGCATATCTTTAAAATATCAACCTACCTACAAGCATACAAAATTGACTAGTGTTCCTGCAACTGTTAAAAAAGCTGCTGTCAATTTGTTACAAAACCTGAAGCTAGAAAAATATGGCTTAGTTTTGTGTATTAAGAAAATTTTTTATGCACCTGCAGTTGTAGAGAAGAAAAAGAAAAATATATTGTTTAGCCCTGGTACAGCTCATCCACCATTTTTTCACAAGTTTACTAGCAGATTAGGGGGCCCTGGAATCTTTTGAAAGGAATCTATCTGGATACCTACAAGATATGGCATTAAAAAAAAATGGAGGATATTCGAAAATGTTGATAAATAGAAAGTGTTCAGTCTTCGTGTTACTGAGACAGGAGATATCAATACTGTTCAAACAGTATAATGAGATCAAAAAACCAAGAGGTCACATGAAGTGAGTCCAAGGACACACTGGCCAGCAAAAGAGGTAATGAAAAGCTCATTTGCAGAGGGATAATTAATGTAACGGTGTATATAATCAAAATTTTCTATTTTAATTAGAAGAAGCCAGAGGATATAAAGAGTATATATACAATAGAGGAGAAAATGGATCAGAAAAGGTAGGACGTGTGGTTTCTGTCTTTTGAAGAAAGATGTTAAGCTTAACAAACCCAAGAATTTTTGATTCCAATAATAAAAAATTATTAAAGAAAATCTTCTCAGAGAATGCTGTTTATCTTCAGTTATTCTCTAAGAAAGGAGCAGACTTTTAAAAATACTCTTGCAATCAGTAAGATATACTTTAATGCACAACTGGACACAATTCCCAGTACCAAAAGTTGTTATCCAAGCATTTAAAATGAGACCATCCGATTTCCTCCCCTCCCCCCCCAAACCTCAACCATATCACTGAAGCTGATTTCTACTCCCTCTTATTAGTTTTATTTCAATAAAAAAAATAGCCAACAAAACAGGTTGTATCTCACACCCTATGTAGCAGAAAAAAAAATAAAATCAGCTAAACCCATATTTTTTCATGGCCTTTTGGCTTGCAGGACACAGAATCAGTTTTTCCATTTACTACCTATAGCATCAAAAAAAGTGGCAAAAAGTTGGGAACAGAAGAAAAGGAACTGAGGGCCATAGAGAAGATGGTAGCAAGTGAAACTATCACCTTTCTATTGCAGAACTATACACTCAAAAGAATTGGGTGAACAATAATATTTAGAAACTTTAATACCTAATATTTTGTGTAAGCCCAGGAAATGTATGTAAACTGCCATCTTAACTACTTTAAAATAATGCCATAATAGAAGTCAGTTACTTTTGCCTCAACAAGGGAGCTCTAAACCCAAAGATTATATTTGAAGTGAGACTTTTCATTCTATTTTTACAGTGAGAGGCCACCACGAATAGTGTTGGAGTGAAATGAAGATGGAAGATAAAATTACTGAATGTGCTCTACTTACTACTTTCATCAAACACATTGCAAAAACACAGCAAAAGCAAATAATCCTGTAGAGACATACGACCTCCAGATAATTTCTCATGCCCTGGGATTTATTTCTACACAAACAGTGTTTGTAGTTACCAAGTTTTGAGCAAATAAATAAGCTACATGAGCAATTTTTTATGTGTCAATAGATGAATGTTTGTACCTGTTGGATCTGGTTTTGCTTGCAGAAATGGGTGCCACAAACACAAACCAAGCAGGGGTAGAGAACTGAGTCAGGGACCCTCATGTAAGTAGATTCTGGAAATGCAAAGCACAGCTTATCAAAACAATATTCACTATTTTCTCCTGCAATGCATCCATTTACCAGAGATCAGTGTTCTATCAACAATTTTGGAAGCATGTATATAAAAAAAAAAAAGGTTTCATCTTTGCTCCTTCTACAGCCAAAATCTTGTTGCTATCATCTCTTCCTAATTCATTTATGGTGCTGAAGGCAATCAGCCTAACACACACCTCTTCCAGGCAGGATTGCTGGGACAGTTTGGCATTTACAACTCTGCACTATCTGAAACAGCTACCACATTCTCTGAAAGAGGTCTTCCCTGTTGGTGCCATGTTCCTCTTGGCGACTCATCATCCCTTTCAACAAGACAAGAGATTAGACTTTTTAACCTGGGACTGGGTATTTTTAGTGCCAGTATTACAAATAACAGTTTTTCTCTTATTTGCCATATTGTTACAGTTCTGATGATCTAGATTCTTTACAGGAATAAGCTCACCTCAGTAAACCCATGAATTACTTTATCTACTACTAAATTTGACTTCACTTTCAGTGCCAGTATCTCCAGCAACAAATTAATTAGCTGGATCAGCTTAAACATAGCATTTGCTTCAGACAGAAGCACAAATCTCATCTGCTTTAATATTGTGCTTTGCTCCCATTTTGCTTCCAATTACATTTGCTATGTTAATACTACAGTGCTTCAAGCAAAACCTTGCAAAATTGATATAGTCCTTTTTAATTTTCTTGCATCTTTTGTCATATTGTTTTAGGCTCAACCTTTCCTTCCACACAGAAATGGCAAAACTCTTCATCTTTCGTGAGCTTTAGGCATGAAAAAGGGGTGAGCTTTAGATCTGCAAGTCTCAAAAAACCCATGAGGTACCTACTGCCAAGGCTGTTTCCTCTCCTCCAGGAAATACTAGTATGTACAGTCAGAAAACCATCCCAAAAACATAGCCGAGGCAACACATAGTTTAGAAGGCAAGGGAATGTTGGATTTCTGTTCTCATCTTACTTATCTTTGCTCTGGTATTAACTGTTTCTTCCAGCCCCAGGCTGGAAGACCAGGGATATCTCTGCTGTTTGACTGGTGGTCAAAATAAAGATAGAAGATGTTATTCAGTGTTTCATAATTCGTCTGTTATTGGGCTATCATGGGGAAACAGTCTTCATAACTAAAAATTTAACCTTGAAGTCTCAAGAACTGTTGTCCTTGAATCAGCTCGACAGCAGTATTTAACAGCTTACAACTGTATCACAATGTTGGTTAACATCAAAATTTGATTATTTTTTTTTCTATATTTGCCTGAAGGTTTCAGTTGTTTGAAGCAGTCAGTACTGGAAAGAAATATGTTACTCTCTATGAAAACAAATTCATTACCTTATTCCCTTCATACAATTTTTATTCTTTATTCCAACAAGGAAGAAGTGAAAAACAATTGCCTTAGACCGGAACAGTACCTTTGTTGAGACCCTAGGACACTAAGTACTGATATAGATAATCTACTGGTTTATGGCTGATATGCATTTTCTGAATTCCTAGATCACTAGCAGTAATAGTGTCAACATATTAAGCCTATGACTGACCAAGATAATCGCAGGGAACATTTTGCACAGGAAGCACCATTCCTCTTGCATTGCACACAAACAGCAACACCTTTCCAATAAACTAAATATTACAAATTACAGAAATGTCAGAACAGGAAGCATCCATATTCTGTTCTAAACCCGGTTTAAGGCCCAAGAGAACAATTCACACTATTTTATTATTTATTTTTTTTAATTCTAATCCTTTTTGCATTCAAAGGTAGCAACATCTGAAGCAGTCAAGGAAGCACAGGAGGATAAACTGCTGACATGGTCTTCAACACCACCCTGTACAAATCAGAGCACTGCAGGCAAGGAAACTGCCATTTCACTCACCTGGTTCCTGACAGTCCAGCAAGTCGAATTCATTAACCTTATACAAGCCCACTTTACAAAATGAACTGGTTTAGGCAACTGCCAGTTGTAAGGGCACCTTCATTAAATTCATTGAATTTTCAAGGAACAGCATGCATAGGATCTAAGCTTTTTTTAGACTGCTGATGCCCTTTGAAAGACAATTAGTTTCTTAAAAGTCTCCCCAATAAAAAATCTCCCACCAAATAGCCATCACCAGCAAAACCAACACAGCAGGCCAGGTATAAAGCTACATAATTAAACAGCAGCAGTAGCAACCCCTCAAAACAGTGGTTCGTGCCACATGACAGATGGAGCCTTTTGTGACCCTGAATCGCGGTGTGTGACTAGAGACAAGAAACGAAGATCAGTGTCTTGCCAGAGCCTTGATAAGTCACACGTTTACAACAACAGCTCCTTACGAACAGTGTTAAGGGAGCATTTTTCCATTTGTCTTTTCACACACACAATAGTTGGTCACAGCAGTACCTGTGTCCCTAATCTGATTAGCTCAATGGTGTCTAAAAGTCTCTGCTCCTACAGCAGTCAATTTGCAGTAAGTATTGAGCTGAAATAAAGAAACGATTAACAAAGTGAAGGTGGGTATAGATGTTTGGAAGCACAGGGGAGTGGAAATGAAGCGACAGAAGCCATAGGTTTTGCACGGCCAGAGTGCATCACTTACTATCTGGTCTTTTCCCTGCATAGAAGCACCACATCCAGCTTTGCTGCCTGCTTGGTTGTGTGCATGGAGGATTCAACACCACAAACTGCACAAGTCCCTCCCACAAAAGGCACAATCCTCTTCTTTTTAGTCAAAATAGGTTTGGTATTTTTTTGTTTGGTGGGCTTTTTTGGTGGTTTTTTGTTTGCTTTTTTTTTTTTTTTTTTA